>NC_091950.1:112595697-112923502 GCF_031021105.1 Erythrolamprus reginae
TTATGGTCGGTGATTAACGTAAAGGGCCGACCACAAAGGTAATAATGAAATCGTTTAACTCCAGCGACAAGGGCTAACGCCTCCTTGTCGAGCTGGGAGTAATTCCTTTCAGCTGCCGAAAGAGTTTTAGAATAATAGGCTATTGGGGCTTCTGTGCCGTCCGGAAAGTTATGGCTGAGGACGGCTCCTATGCCGAATGGTGAAGCGTCGCAGGTTAGGGACAAGGGCATAGCTACATTATATTGTACTAAGACACTGTTGGAGGAAAGTAAATTTTTTACTGCTGTGAAAGCGGCTTGTTCTTTTGGTCCCCACGTCCAGGCAGAGTCTTTCTTTAGGAGGTTATGAAGCGGTTCTGCCACCGTCGCTTTCTGTTTAAGAAAGACGGAATAAAAGTTAAGGAGTCCTAGGAATGCTTGTAAGTCTGTCTTATCTGAGGGGGTGGGGGCATTTCTTATGGCATCAACTTTGTCATTTGTGGGGTGAATTCCAAAACGATCTATTGTAAAACCCAAAAATTCAACTTTGGGCACGGCCCAAGAACATTTGTCTGCTTTTAAATGGAGTCCTGTTTCTTTAAATTTAGTTAAAACGCGCCTGATTCTGTCCCATAACTCAGATTTGGATGAGGCTGATATTAATACGTCGTCGAAATATGGAACGACCCCAGGAATATTATTTAAAATGCGTTCCATCAGACCCTGAAAGATACCTGGGGCGGTAGAAACTCCAAACTGGAGCCGGGTGCATTTAAAGGCACCTCTATGAGTTACGATTGTCTGGGCCTCAGAGGTGTCTTGATCTACGGTAAGCTGTTGATATGCCTGTGCCAGGTCCAACTTCGCGAAGATGGACCCATTTCCTAAGGTGTGCAAGAGTTGTTGCACTACTGGGATTGGATAGGCATTATGCTGTAGTGCTTTATTAATCGTGGCTTTATAATCTGCGCAAATTCTAATAGAGCCATCCGGCTTAACGGGCGTTACAATAGGGGTTTCCCATTTGGCATGATCAGTGGGAATTAAAATGCCCTGAGCTATCAATTTGTCCAATTGTTCATCCACTTTAGGCAAAAGTGGAATGGGAATTCTGCGGGGCTTTAGTCGGATAGGCGAAATATTTGGGTCCAGATTAAACGATATGGGGCTGCCTGTATATTTACCCAGAGTGCTAGAAAAAACTTCGGGAAATTCTTTCAACAAATCATTTGGGTCAAAAGAGTCACATACATTGTTAACCCCTGAAATTTCAATGCCTAACGGTTGTAACCATCTAAGTCCCAGTAATGTGTGTTTAGGACCGTCAACCACTAACAGAGGTAAAAGCCCTTGAAATTTTTTAAACGCAATAGGAACATTTAAACATCCTAATACTGGAATTGAATGGCCCTGAAAATCACTCAAACCCGGTTCCCAAGGTTGCAAGTCAGTTTGTTTTACACGAGGTAAATATAATCTAAGTTTTTCCCAAGGCATTATGGAATGTCTGGAACCGGTGTCTAATTCCATTTGGCAGGGGTGGCCGTTGAGGAAAAGAGAAACAAATAGCTTGTTTTCCGCAGCGGGGAAATTGCAGTTTACGGAAGAAGGGGAGTTACCTCGTTGGGTAGAAGAGGGCGAGTTGTCAGCCGGGCGGGAAACGTTGCGTGAAAACGGTGGTCGTCGATTCCTCGGTGAAAAATAGGGTCGTTGGTTTTGCTGAGTTGCTGGAGTTGGGTTGGCGGCGCGGCAGACTTCAGCGATGTGGCCGCGGCGCTGGCAACGGCGGCAATAGGCGTCCTTGAAATGGCAGTGAAAACGAGGGTGATTTCCGTTGCAGCCGGCACATCTGTCTGCACGGGAGGCTTCTTTGGCGTCATGGTCGGAGGCTCTTCGGATTTGGAGACAGGTGTCGTCTGGAGTAGCGGATTCCGAGTGTTTTTCATCAGGAGAGCAGGCGTGCCAAGGTGATTCATCAGGAATGTGATGAACGGTTGAGGTTGCGCGTTTAATTTCGGCAACAGATGTTTCAGATACCTCGGAGGCTATTGCTGCCTTAAGAATGTCTTGGAGAGAGGCATCCTCATCAACTAAGTATTTCTTCTGGAGCGTGATATTGGTTAGACCGAAAATAAGGCGGTCAATCAATTGTTCCTCTGGATCCTTGTATTTGCACTTCGGAAGGAGTGCGCGTAGCCGAGTTATAAAATCGTTGGTGGATTCTCCGTCCGCTTGCCTCATCTGAGCGAATTGATGGCGGTATACGCGGACAGGAGTCGTCGGCTGGTAATGAGCGGCAAGTTTTGCTTGTAGAGTTGACCATGCGACGGTTTCCAGGGTGTCTGGGTCAACGAGTGTAGAGGCTAGGCTGTAGACTTCTGTGCCGCAATAAGCGAGGAATATAGCTTTCTTCCTCTCGTCATCGGCGTCATGTAGATTGCTCGCTTTCAGGAAAAATGTGAATTTGGACATATACGAGGTCCAAGCTTCCGTCTCGGAGTTGAATACAGGCGGTGGTGGAGCCATGGCCGAGTTCATGGCTGCGTTAGCGGGAGTTCGACCTCCTCGTCGCCACTGAAAAGTCAGGACTCCGGTAGTTCAAATCAAACTGGTTTATTCATGGCAAGAGAGATTACAAAACACTGGAACGGTAGATTTGCCGGAATGAGGGCAACGGCTAACCCGTTGCCCTTTTATACTCTTTTTTAACGCGGGCTTTTTCCAACTGACACACATTTAACTTTCGCGGCTATTTTCTGAATAGCCGCGTCTTAACCAATCGCAGATTTTCTGCGAATATTTTTAAACAAACACAACAATTATCCTTCCCATCTTCTTTACTACCATCCCTTATTGGCATAATTATTATAATTATTATTTCCCTGTTGCCTTGTATGTACATTTTGAGCTTTTGCACTGAAGACACTTGTTTATCTAAGCTCATTTGGCCAATAAAGTATTCTATGCTTGGCTCAGTTATGCTTTGCTTTGCTTTGCTTTGCTTTGCTTTGCTTTGCTTTGCTTTGCTTTGCTTTGCTTTGCTTTGCTTTGCTTGGCTTGGCTTGGCTTGGCTTGGCTTGGCTTGGCTTGGCTTGGCTTGGCTTGGCTTGGCTTGGCTTGGCCTTGCCACGCCACGCCACGCCACGCCATGCCATGCTATGATAGCTAGAGGTTTGACTTGTCATGACTTGCCAGAGAATCTTTGACCTGCCTAAAATAGCTAAAATAGTGATAAGGGTAAACATAATGGCATACATTTTGAGGGGTGTGCATAAGTGCACCATTGTGCCTACCATCCCTGTCTTACTGTCCTATTGTCCAAATTTACCTGTATCTACTTCGCTTTTGTTTATGTTTATACCAATACCTGCTAAATAAACAGATGAATAGATAAATAAACAGATAAACAGATAAACAGATAAACAGATAAACAAATGAACGAACGAACGAACGAACGAACGAACGAACGAATGAATGAATGAATGCTTTTCTTGGGCAGATTTTACATCTTTTCAACCTCTCTTTTCTTTCTCTGTCCACAACTCTGTTACTTAGTTTAGACCTCAGCAAAAGCCTATTCTTTAAAATTAGAATTAGAATTATTTTTTTGATTGGCCAAGTGTGATTGGACACACAAGGAATTTGTCTTGCTGCATATGCTCTCAGTGTACATAAAAGAAAATATAGAAATGTATTTTCTCTACTCCATTTTTGTTATATCATTTGCCTAATGATGCTGAAGAACTCCATAAGTTAACACACTCTTCTTTTATTAATTTGTTCCCATTAACTTAAATTATATTGGGGGGGGGGGGTTAAAACGTGTGTGTGTGTGTGTGTGTGTGTGTTTAGAAAAAATTCCATTTTTGTAAAATGAAAATGTTTGTGCTTTTTTTGATTTTTTTGGTTTTCATCTATCTTTTGCTAAAGCATAGGAAATGAAATTTTGCAGCTGGTTGGTTTGCAAAGAACCGATCATGCTATTTTGTACTGCCTTATCAGTTACTCTATTCTTCTTATGTCAAGAAGGGAAATGAATAATTGGAATGTGATCTCTCCAGTCTTGTGAATAGTGTATTTACCTTCACCAAGAAAGATGAGACAAAACAGGTTTTCATTCTCAAAACTCATCTCTAAATCCCTGACAGATTACATTTACTCATGTATTCGATGGCTTTTGTTTTAGTTTAAAATATGGAAATCAAATTATTATGAAAAGACGCCTACTGAAATTATGACTGACCCGATATCATCAAATCCTCTGTCATTTTGCAGTGCTGAATTATTGTTCAATATTTTCCTTGAGAATATGTTGTGATTGATTTTAAAACATCTAGAGAAAAGGGCATGGATTCTTTTTTAATTCCCTCCACCATGTGGGAAAAAGTAAAATATTGATTGCCAGTTTGCAAATGCATATCTGTCCTAACTGAATTGGATATATTGATTAACAGACAAAGTGAGTTGTAACTAAAATTAAAATTCAACTATTGGGATCATTCAAGAAAGGCTTCATCACTGAGATACACCTTGTTTTTCTTCTGTTGGGAAGGTCATTTGCTCATACATAAAAGAGAATTGAAAGTTCACTTTCAAAGGCATAAAAAGCCCCATAGTGTTATTTCTGTTATTGTGAAATATCTTTTTGAGCAAATGAAACAAACTGCAGACAAGTTTTGTTTCCCAGGAGAAAATTGTTGTAAATAAATGTTTTCTTTTCAAACTCTCTGTCTCCCTGACTCTCTCATTTCTAAATTTTATTTTCTACCTTATTCTATATATACTCTTACGATTTTTATAGAGCTTCACTGTGTATCCTAGTCTGTGGGTCTTACAAGTTTCTTACAAGTTTTACTATGTCTGTAAACTTACTCTTTTCCCTCTTTCTCTTGCTGGTATTACCAGAGTTTAGTTAACCCCATCGCACAACTGGGATATATTATTGTTGTCCTCATAAAGCCAAGTCTATACTTCAGGCTCCCAGGCTTGACCCCCTTAGTTGATAGTGATGCTAACTGGCTATTGGTGCTGCTACAGAAGGAGATGTGGTTTCTGGATTCAGTCTTTCTGTTCATACTTTGTAGCTGGATTTTAAACTACTGATATCTCTTTGCTTTTGAATCAGGCCTTGCTGCTTCTACGCTTCCAGACATCTCTTACTGATTGTTGATTCTGGTTTCCACAAAGTTATCAAACCAGCTTTGCTACTGGCATATTTTTCACTGCCACATACTCTTTTCCCTTCTTCAATATATGCCGTTGCAATGGCTCCTTTTGAGATAGTCACAAAAGGAAAAAAAATATATTCACAGGATAGGATGTCTCCACAACAGCATAACATGACTTTTGGGAGAACAGGAACACATGAGAAGAAGCACAGAGGAGAAATTAACAAACTGCATTGTGACATTATGATGCAAACTCTATGGCTTATGCTCCTTTTGTCTGATTTTAGCACATACATGTTATGTTAGTGTTTATGTTGAGATGTCATGACACACATTTCCACATTTTTCTTCACTGCAATTAAAAGCAGATCCGTATGCTTGGTAATGGTCCCCTTGACCAATGGCCACAATAATATTCAATTGTGCTATCCTAGTTATTTTTAATTGATTGGAAATTATGCTATTATTTGCAAAAGTACTGTATAATTATTGGCCTTGGGGGGATAGGAGGTGGAAAAAAGAAGGTATCTCCAAATATGAACAGACTGTGTAAAGCTGTGCAAAATCATGTGAAGGAATCATTTGCAGAGAAAGCAAAGCATTCCCCCCAATGGGTGGTGGGCTGTAAATAATTTTGCCACCAGTTCACAGGCACGCTCAAGCTTGCACTTTGTGCTTCTGCGCATGCACAGAAGCGTCCCAGGTGTGTGGGAGGATCCCAACAGTGTGCTACGAGCCAGAACGCTAAATTGTGCTCACCGCAGCTCGTAAGTTCTTGTGGGACCAGCTCAATGTTGCTGCTGCACCTGTGGAGGTAGTAAAATTGCGCCCATGTTTCGGCGAGGTTTTACCTGCGGCTCCATGTACGATTTTGCTACCTCCACGGGTGCAGCAGCAAAATCGTGCTGGTCCCGCAAGAACTTATGAGCCACGGCGGTGAGTGCAATTTAGCATTCTGGCTCATAGCCCACCACTGGAGGAGCCTCCCATCCAGTGGTTGGTTGCTGCTGATTCAGACTGGTTCTTTAGAACCTGTAGCAGAAATTTACCACTACTCACTGAACTGGCAGCAATGACTGGTGGTCTATGCTCCCAAACTGGTCCTACAGTCACCGCGGTTTGCAAAAAACCCAACGTACCCACGTACGTTGTTGCGGGACCAGCACGATTTTGCTGCGGCATCTATGCAAAGGCTTCTGTACATACACAGAGGGTCATTTTCTGGTGTTTTGCATGACTTGACATAAAGCTTCATAGGGAAAGTAAATAGAACTCTCCCCTGCTCCCAGCACTGGCACTACTGGTTCTAAGAACTAGTCCAAACTGGGAGCAATCCACCACTGCTCCCAATTCACAATGCAGCATCTTCTTGAAAGCTTGATGTTTGAAGGCTTCCTTATACTGTCTGATAATAGTAGCTCTGCACATACTTCCTGTAGGATTGCTGCTATTTTACTTCTTCAAAAACGTTGGATAAATCTCTAGGGAAGCCAGGATTCCCTAATAATAAAACAGTTTTTTAAAAACATGTTCTAAATTTAGAGTAAGTGAATGACACAATGCTTCTCCAAAGTGTTAAAAATGGGTTTTGTTTATTCTTTTGATAAATACATTATTTCTCCAGAACTGGAAGAACAGCACTGTATTCTCATAAGTTCATAGTAGTATATAATTGTTGTTAATTGATTATATTGATGATGATGATGATGATAATAATAATAATAATAATAATAATAATAATAATGATATGCCAACAATAAACAATGACCCAAAACTGCTGAGAGCTCTATTTGTCCATCCTAGAATATACAAGCATGCATGCAGAATCTTAAATTGATGGATACAAATGTATATGAATGGATATTTGATTTTTTCATTTACTAGGAAAAAAATTCTTTTGCATTTTTGAAAGATTTAATATTATGAAGAGGTACCTTAAAGTTTTGTGACCCATTATCAAACCTCACCTACTATTGAAATATTTATTACTTAGACATCTAACATGAACCCAAATAAAGGATGTTACAATGTTGATACAACTAGATAGTTCTAATGCCCACTTCATTTTTTCCCCCTTTCCTTTCATTTTCTTCACCGAAAAATGATAGGGTCATTTTATTCTGAATTTAATGTGGTAAAATACCATATTATTTTAGCTTTAAAATTAACTGTCTAGATTATGTGTAGCTTATTACAAGAAAGACATAAATGAAGTCGAAATTCAGTACCTTGAGTAAAAATAGACTCACCTTAGGAATATTAGTTTCTCAAAGTAATAATGGTTTAAAATATTGCTTTTCAACAATAATATTTTTTCTCAAAAGGATCTGATGTAATTATTTCCTCAGACAGCAAACTCTGCATGTGAAAGGCTGGACAAAATGCTCCCTGAAGCCTATATTACATGCATATACTTTTGTTTTATTTTAATTGAAGTTACATCCACAAATTATGGATCTGAGCCGATAAAGAAAAGTAATAGTAATTTTGCTCTGGCCGTTTTTCAGAAGAGTTACAGAAATTTCTAACTTTTCAGTAACTCATGGAAATGCAGTAAGAGAGGCGTAGGAGTAATGATGAAAAAGCAACAGTGAAAATATCCAGAAGTCGTATTCTGCCAGTTCACTTTTTTTAAAAAAAGTCATTGGCAAATAGATTCACACTGTGCTGATATGGGCCTGACATAAATGAGATGTTTAAACCATGTTATGATTTCGACGCTTCCCTCCAAGCGGTAGAATGTCCCCTATTAGCATTAAAGGTGGTTGAAAATTTCCTTCATTTGAGTGGGGTGTACACAGTGATGGGCTACCAAAATTTTTACTACCACACTGTGGGTGTGGCTTATGCATTTTGTTTCAACATCTTTCAGTGCAAATTGGGTGCTCTGGGGTGGAGCTCCAAATTTTGCTACCGGTACTGCATACATGACCGTACCCGTAGGAGCCCATCACTGGGTGTACATTTCTTTAATTTGCATTATAAACTGTTTAGTATTTCTTTAGGACTTCTTTATCAATACAGTGATCCCTCGATTTTCGCGATCTCGATCTTCGCGAAACGCTATATCGCGATTTTTCAAAAAATATTAATTAAAAATATTTTCTCACCCGATGATGTCACTCTCTTCCTTTCTCATCTTTCTTTCTCTCTCTCTTTCTCTATCTTGCTTCTTCCTCTCTCACACTCTCTTCCTCCCTCTCTCATCTCTTTCTTTCCTTCTCTCTCTTTCTCTATCTCTCCCCCTCTTGCTCTCGAGCGGCGCGTGGGCGGCGGGGAAGACCCAGGGAAGGTTCCTTCGGCCACCCAGCAGCTGATCTGCTCGGCAGCGCCGCAGCAGCGAGGAGCCGAAGATCCGGGTTTCCCCTTTGCGTGGGCGGCGGGTAAATCCAGATCTTCAGCTCCTCGCTGCTGCGGCGCTGCTGAGCAGATCAGCTGCTGGGCGGCCGAAGGAACCTTCCCTGGGTCTTCCCCACCACCCACGCAAAGGGGAAACCCCGATCTTTGGCTCCTCGCTGCTGCGGCGCTACCGAGCAGATCAGCTGCTGGGCGGCGGAAGGAACCTTCCCTGGGTCTTCCCAGGTGCGGAAGTAAAAACACCATCTGCGCATGCACGGCCATGGAAACAAAAGGGCGCGCATGCGCAGATGGTGTTTTTACTTCCGCACCACTATATCGCGAAAAATCAATTATCGCGAGGGGTCTTGGAACGGAACCCTCGCGATAATCGAGAGATCACTGTATGCCAAATAGTCTTCTGATGTTAGTTCTTTAATTGCTATGCAGTCTTTACTTGTAATATTCAAATGCAGTGATCAGATGCAATTATAACACTTGATAGCTCAAACTCTGGTGTGATGTAGAAGTATAGTAAATAATAAATTATAAATGAATGAAAGACAGTTTGAGTTTAAATAGATTTTTATATGAAGGCATATGAAATCATAATAGTACAATTGCTGGTGATGTTACCTAGTTCAGTAATGAAAATTATTATTCAATCATTTGATAGTACAAATTTTACTATCTTGTCATTTTTCTTGAGGGATAAAAACAAATCCAAGGAAATAGCACCAACCATCTCAGAGCTGTTTAATATTCTATATTTTCATCTTTTAGTACTATACATTTAAAGAGCATTCTAATTTATCAGATCTTCAATTCTATTTTTAAGAATATTTCTAAGTCAGATATCAATCCCAACCTACCAAACACAGCTTTGAAGTTGGATTTTCATGATGCAGCACATAGGAACACCAACCTGTGTGTGTCATTTCCATCCAGTTAAGCCTAAATATCTGGCCTTCTAAATTTAGACCATGTTTAAACCAAAATCATTGGATTGAATTCAACAAATCTGAGAGCAGCATCTATTCAAGGGAAGGTTCTCACAGGGCTGCTAATGGAAAGAGAAAGATTGTTTTTGGCAGCATCCCTTGCAATAATGGCAATTTCACACATAGAAAATATGCTCTGGAAGGTAGATAAATTTTAGAATACTAATTTAAAAATACTGCTAATTCCCCACTATTACCTCCTATGAAGTGCTGGACAATCATATTTATTGGAAGCCTCTTGGAATATGGTATATTTTATTAATAGGAAATGAAATTAATGAAATCAAATGAAATGTGTCATTGATCACTCCGAGTTGTAACAGTTTGGGGGCATCCTATCCATTTCATTAATAAATAAATAGTCTCATCTAATATAGTGGCAGGGTAAAATGGTATATCTTGATTGTGTAAGCAATTTACTGCATCCAGTTTTGATCATCACATTACAAAAATGTTGTTGAGACTTTGGAAAGAGTGCAGAGAGGAACAACTAGCATGATTAAGGGCTGTACAATAAAACTTATGAAGAACGGTTGCAGGAATCGGGTATATCTTCCCCAGGCCTATATAATTTATGTATGGTGTGTTGAGTGCATGTTTTTTTAAATTATGGGTTTTTAACTTCATATTATTAGATTTGTATTATACACTGTTTCTATCACTGCTGTGAGCCACCCCGGTTCTACGGAGAGGGGTGGCATACAAATTTAATAAATAAATAAAATAAAATATCTAGTCTAGTCTAGAAGAAAGAAGGATTAGAAGTGACATGATAGGAGTACTCCAGTATTTGAAGGACTGCCATAAAGAAGAGGGGGTCAACTTATTTTTCAAAGCACCAGAAAGCAAGACAAGAAACAATGGATAGAAACTAATCCAGGAGAGAAGCAACTAGAAGTTGTGAATGCTCCAACTATGGAGGTTTTTAAGAAGAGATTGGACAACAATTTATCTGGAATGTGTTAAGTTCCTCTACTGAAGAGGCAGGAGATGGTTTAGTGACTTCAGCTCTTTATTGGTCATAGCGAACAAAAAGATTTTACCTGCTTGAGTTCCTGGTCGGACTGGAGTGAAAAATAGCATAGGGTTTCCTGCCTGAACAGGGGGTTGGACTAAAAGACCTCCAAGGTCCCTTCCAACTCTGTTATTCTGAATTCTGAATCCTATCAGTTTCAAATGAATTTGAAATACTTTATATTGTTAGCCATTCTAAAGACCACAGTGGAGACAATAACCTTGAGTTGTTCCTTCGCTTCTTCTTTCCAAACTTAAATCAATCTTTTGGGACTTCAGAAAATGGAAATTGAAAGATATATAGTAGTCAGCTAAGCTTTCATGGTAGAAACTGATTTCACATTAATGAACAAAACTAAAGGCATCAGTAGACATGAGGAGAAATATGGCTAAGATCATCTTCAGTTCCAGAGTGGGCAGGTTACTTATTTTACAGGTTTTTGATTCAGTATTAAAAATTGAAAATAAAATCTGGTATTCTCTATCTCAAACACTTCCCATTTTTTTAAAAAAGAAGCCTTATTGATTTAGGATCTATGGGCTGAATCTTTCAGCTCCACAATTCACAGATGTGTTTGATGCTTCCGTAAGTCTGTCAAATTTGATATAAGGGAGGGAGGGAAGACTCTTCCCCTTCTTCATTCTATCTTCAAGTGTGAAAATGAAGTATGGTACTTTGGACTTAAAGTATAAAATATTCTTGACGAAAAATCAATTGGAACATGCAAGACAGAATCATGGTATTATTCTGCACAGAAACCTCTAGCAATCCTAATTAAATATGATAAATAGTTGTAACAACAGTTTTGTAATAAAATAATAATTTCTATATAATTAGCTCTCCTGTTCCTGTACCATTGTATATTTAAAAAATAAAATTGGATCTATGGCTCAACTTAATTCCTAGGTGATAAAATAGGAACAAGGTGAGGTTTTTTTGCCCAGTTGTAGATTTGCTTATTTGGAAAAGCTTTCATCTTAGAATTGTTGAATTGGGTTAGTACACATTTGGTTTGCTATAGTGTGTGTGTGTGTGTGTGTGTGTGTGTGCACTTGATCTAGCATTCTGCATTTGTGTATTATTGCTTTCTCTTGTGCTAAACCTTGTTTCAGCTTCTGCTTATTTATTTTACTTAAAAAATTATATCCTGCCAGCTTAAACAGTGAATTTTGCATGAAAAAAGTGTGCTATAAAATATCCTTATTACATTTTATAGCTTCCTGTGACCCCAGCAGAATTCAGAATGAGAATGTATAGGACACACTCTATGAGGATACAATTACAGCAGAAATGGCCAAAAAAACAATGGAGTTCAGTTATTTGCAGCTACTAAAATTTAATTAACAACTTTAAAAATTCCACTGAAATGACTGTTTGAAAAGAACTATGATATGGGTACACCAATAACATGCCAAGTACTTTAACATTAATTGATGGCAATTATTTTAGAATGAAATAGCATATAAAAATTACAGCTTTTTTAAAATAGATTTTTTATTGTATCTTTCTTTTTTGGAAAATACTCATAATTTATACAAGACTATGTTCATTTACATATTATTAACTTATCATTACATTTATAAATTATTTACATATCCTTACATTTAAATCCAAATATATTCCATACACTTCATTTAGAATGTAAGAACATAAGAAGAGCCATGCTGAATCAGGCCAAAGCCCATCGAGTCCAGCATTCTGTGTCACACAGTGGCTCACCAATTGTCCATGGGAATCTTGAGCAGAAAGAGAAGGCAAGACTTTCCCTTTCCCCTGACCCCCAACAAATGGTACTCAAGGGAATCCTGCCTGCCTCAACCA
The DNA here is from genome assembly GCF_031021105.1 of Erythrolamprus reginae. Classification (NCBI taxonomy): domain Eukaryota; kingdom Metazoa; phylum Chordata; class Lepidosauria; order Squamata; family Dipsadidae; genus Erythrolamprus; species Erythrolamprus reginae. Next base: position 112,608,017 of record NC_091950.1, read on the forward strand.
ACATAGAGGTGGCACATGTACATCCATTTCAATAACCACTGATACACTTGGCATCCATGAATCTGTCTAATCCTGCCTTGAAACTATCAAGGCTGACAGCTGTCACGACCTCTTCTGGAATTGAATTCCATAAAACCAACAATCCTCTTGGTGAAGAAATATTTCCCTTGATTTGTCCTCGCTTTCTTACCTATGAGCTTTAGGGAGTTCCCCCTTGTCCTAGTATTGTGTGATAGAGAAAATATTTTTTCTCTATCCACCTTTTCTATCCCATGCATTATTTTAAACACTTCAATCAAGTCACCCCTTAAACACCCTCTTTCAAGGCTGAAGAACCAAGGTGTTGCTACCTGGTATCATAAGGGAGGTGCTCCATTTCCTTTATCATTCTTGTTGACATTGTTTGCACCTTTTCCTTGTCCATTATATCCTTTTTGAGGTGCAGTGACCAGAACTCCAAGTGTGGTCTCACCATAGATTTGTACAGAAGTAATACAACACTTACCGACTTATTTTCGATTCCCTTCCTAATCATGCCAAGCATGGAATTTTCTTTCTTTTTTTTTACTGCTGCTGCGCACTGGGTTGACATCTTCTTATCCTACATCTTCTTCATTTATTGTAGAACCCTAGCTTTGACCTAGACAAGTTTCATGGCTAGAATTTTTGAAAAATAGTACTGTATATGCACATGAAAGTGCTATAGAAGCTTCTATTGATATGACGGAAGGGAAGGGAAAGAAGGATGGGTGCTTTTCTTGCATTACTCATACTGAATTTTGTGATATCGCCCAAATGTTACTTCCAATGGATTGATTCATTGCGGTGCCATCAAGTTAGTGTTGACTCTTTGTGAGCACATAGATTTTTCTCCATGGCAATCTTTCCCTAACCTGGTGTTTCCACTTTTCCGATGATACACAAATCACAATTGTAACTGGCTGATAGTTGTCTCTTCTGGCTGATAGTTGTCTCTTCTCTTTCCTTTCCCCTTTCCTAACATTACAGCCTTGTCTAGAGAATTAGGTCTTCACATAATATATCCAATGTAGAATACGTTTTAGGCTGATTAATGCCTCAAGTGAGAACTTTGGGTTAATGATTTGTTTGATGATCCATTTGTTTGTTTTCTTGGCGAATACTTAAAAAAGGTTTCTGCTATTGAAAATGCCATCAGTAAAGAGGAGGAGCACCCAAGAATTGTGTTTCATCCCCTGTATTGATCTGCAATTTTTAAACCAATATTCTTTGAGACTAACAAGAATCAAATTAATTGCATATAGTACTTGCTGATTTTAGCAGAAAACATATTGCATGCTGGGAACGCTTGGGAATTATGTTCTCTTAATGGCTTTATCCATTCTCTCTTGGTTTAAATTGCTCTAATTTAAAGGTGCAACTACTGTTGCAAATGGTAGTCTCAAGAGGATGGATTTAAAAGGCCAATTTCAATAATTGATTTACATCTAATTAACCCAATTTGAAATAGGCATTTCCAGAACAATTTTGCAAGCTGGTTCACTAGCGCGCTTGTAAAAAAGTAAAATTAGTTGATAATTACCAGTTTGTGATTCGGGTATAAAATCTGTTGTTTACATTCAATTTGGTGTATTTAGTTGTGGATTATTTATAAAGCAACCAACTAACAATTTTATTTATATAATTCAAACATCATTCAAATTTGAACCATTAAGCCTGATTTATTTTTGCATATCAGAATTAAGTTTGCATGAAACAGATATCTGATCAACTTTGTGCATGCAAGATCAATGAAGAAAGTTACTTATTTGATAACTAATGTGTTGAGCATAATTTGGAAGCTGAACAAACTTCTGTGTATGTGTGTGTGTGTATGTGTGTGTAGGGTTTATGAGATTGGAACATTCTAGATTCAACAACTGATTCTTACTGAGAAAATTCAGAGAGTAATAATATAATGCTGTGCTCTAGATTAAATTGTATTCACAATTTAGGGAGTGGATAGAATGAATATTAATTTGCTTTATCTTTTAATATTAATCAAAGTTATGTTTTCCAGGTTAACATGCAAAATGGAACAATAATTTTGAGGATCTTACATTTCTTTAAAATTTTTACAATTAAAAATCAGTACAAAATATAATGTATGCAATAGGGAAAATTAGATTAAAACACATATATTAAATGAAAATATTTGCAAACAGTGTATATAATTGTGTGGAAATACACAAAACTTTCAAGGATTTCTGTTTCTTTTTTTAAAAAAATATGCAATTTTATGTAAACATGAGATAGAAAACTCTGGTTTTGAAAAACAAACTATCCACAGAACTGAAAACTATACAGAATAAGTTTATGAAAATGTGTGGGATTTGTTCAAGGAACATAAATTTCCATTTTGATTGGTTTGATTGATTGATTGATTGATTGATTGATTGATTGATTTTGTCCAGTACACAATGAGAGTTTTAGTGGGTATACACATAGTAAAATACATAATGAAGGTTACAGAGGATATGCTCATAGTAAAATATATCTAAGAAAGAATAGAAGAGAAGATATAGGAATAAAACATATCAATTAAAGAATAGAAGAAGAGATATAGGAATAGAAGAAAGTTATAGGAGATATAGGAGAGCAATAGGACAGGGGATGGAAGGCACTCTAGTGCACTTGTACTCACCCTTACTGACCTCTTAGGAATCTGGATAGGTCAACCGTGGATAATCTAAGGGTAAAGTGTTGGGGGTTTGGGGATGACACTATGGAGTCCGGTAATGAGTTCCATGCTTTGACAACTCGGTTACTGAAGTCATATTTTTTACAGTCAAGTTTGGAGCCGTTAATATTAAGTTTAAATCTGTTGTGTGCTCCTGTGTTTTTGTGGTTGAAGCTGAAGTAGTTGCCGACAGGCAGGATGTTGCAGCATATGATCTTGTGGGCAATACTTAGATCTTGTTTAAGGCATCTTAGTTCTAGGCTTTCTAGGCCCAGGATTGTAAAGTCTAGTCTCGTAGGGTATTCTGTTTCGAGTGCAGGAGTGAAGGGCTCTTCTGGTGAAGTATCTTTGGACATTTTCAAGGGTGTTAATGTCTGAGATGTGATATGGGTTCCAAACAGATGAGCTGTATTTGAGGATGGGTCTGGCAAAAGTTTTGTAAGCTCTGGTAAGTAGTGAGAGATTGCCAGAGCAGAAGCTACGTAGCATTAGGTTTACAACTCTTGAAGCCTTCTTGGCTATGTTGTTGCAGTGGGCTTTGGCACTTAAATCTTTTGTTACTAGTATACTGAGGTCTTTAATCGAGTGGGGGTTATCTGTGATAATTTGATTATTCAGGTCGTATTTGAAGTTAGATTCTTTTTCCCAATGTGTAGGACAGAACATTTTCTAGTTGAGATTTGGAGTTGCCATGTGTTAGACCACTCAGAAACAGAGTTCAGCTCTTTTTGGAGAGTAGTTGTGTTATCGGTGGTGTTGAAGAGTTTTACATCATCGGCGAAGAGGACACAGTTGCTTGTGATGTAATTGCAAAGGTCATTGATGTAGAGAATGAAGAGCGTTGGTCCCAGTACACTACCTTGGGGAACACCGCTTTTAACTGGGACGGGGGTGGATATGGTGCATTCTATTTTGACCACTTGTTGTCTGTTTGACAGGAATGCTGTAATCCAGCTGTGGAGGGATCCTGAGATGCCATAGGATTTGAGTTTTAGGAGTAGTTTGTCGTGGGCCACTGAATCAAAGGCTTTGCAGAAGTCGATATAAATTGCATCTATAGATTTCCCTTGATCTAGATGAATTCTCCATATATATTTTTTGCAGTGGAGGAGCTGCAGGTTTCAGGATAGTTTTTTCTGGGTCCAAATTGTTTGTTAGAGAGCAAATTATTAGTTTCTAGATGGAGAGTAATTGATTTGTTTATAATTGATTCCATGACTTTGCATGGGACACAGCATAGTGATATTGGTCTGTAGTTATCGACAAGAGAGGGGTCTCCTGTTTTGAAGATGGGGATGACCATTGCTTTTGACCATAGCTTAGGAAGTGTGCTGGTTCTGAAGGATTTTTCAAAAATTATGCTTAGTGGTTCAGCTATGGCAGAAGAGAGGTTTTTTAGAAAGTAAGCACATAGACCGTCTGGTCTGACTGATAGAGGTTTAAGGTCACGTAATACTTTTTCAACTCTTAGGACATTCTTGAAAGAGTTTACCTTCATCATTCTTATGGGGTTTTTTTAAGGCTAAGTTGTTATTACAACACTCAGAATGCACAAAGCTGATGAATCTAGGAAGTCAATGATTTGATACACAAATAGAAAATATAGTTGACATTAATTGCTGATATATTTTGGCTTGATTCCCTAGATGGGATTGATTGATAGGTTTTTATTGTTTGATTTTGTGCTGTGAAATTGTTTGTGACTCCTAGTTGACCACACAGATAGGTTTTCTCCTTGACAATCTATCCCTGACCAGGTCTTTCAGGCCTTTTAATGGTGCACTCATTACCACTGTAATGGAGCCCATCTCTCCAAGGTACAGTAGAACCTCTGGTCATGACCATAATTCATCCCATAACATTAATCGCACACCGATTTGGTCACGATCCAAACCTAATTTTGGAAATTTGACACTTACAACAAAAATGGTGCAGAAGGGGAAATCACCCATGAGGGGAGAATGATTTTTTTTGGTCAGAATTCAATTTGGCCATGGTGAGAAGTGTTTGTGACCAAAGGTACTATTCTATTCTCAAGAATCTTCTCCAATGGCAAAGTTCAAAAGCATTAACATACTGTGTTACAAAATTCAACTTTCACTTCTACAGAGGGTCATTAGAAGCATCATGGCTTGCACAATTCTAATCTCTATAGGTATCGACACATCATATCATTTGAATACCTTTTGAATAGCATTTGAATACCTTACCACCTGAATTCCTGACTTTAGAAGTAGAGCATTAAACTAGATGTGATATGATGCATGAAGAAATTCATAAATCCTAGGGGCTCTCTGCTCTGGATCTTAGTTTAGTTGCCTGCCATTATAGAGTAGTGAATAAAAGCATATGAAATTTATGAATACACAAATGTTAAGAGCTATGTTTACAAGGCTTCCATAGCTATCCTAACAAATGCTAGTTTTTGATATATTTCTTGACTGCTTGTTCTTTTACTGTTCCTATAAAAGCCAGAATACTATCATTAAGGTTGGTTGTTCTATCAGTTATCATTAGTTTGATCATCTTTACATTTAAATAATGCACATTTTTTGTATCTGTTCTAACATGACCAGTATTAAATGCATTTTATACTGTTATTTATAAAAGAAAACTTTCACCATAGACATAGTTCCCTCTAAGCTGAGCAGTGAGCAATCGCTCACTTAAAAATCATAATCAACTCAGAGTTTTCCAAACCTGCCCAGAAGCCGAGAGGGAAAGAGTGAGAGGGAAGGAGAGAGAGAGGAAGAGAGAGAAAAAGATAGAAAAAAGAGAGGAAGGAAAAGAGAAAGAAAAAGAATGGGAGTAAGGAAGAGAGAAAGAAAATCAAAATCTAGTTTGAAACTAGCTCAACTATTTAAGTGGCATTTTGATATTGATAGAGTTGCCTTATTTATTTATTTATTTATTTATTTATTTATTTATTTATTTATTTATTATTTCTGTGCCGCCCAGTCCCAAAGGGACTGCCGCTCAGACACTATACTTTTCCGCCCACCCCCCAAAAAAATTAGAGGGAACACTGACCATAGACTGATATATGGATATTAGGAAAAGGAGCACAAAAATGTGCAAACCCTGAGCGCCCTCTTGTGGTCTCTAAAATTCTATCCCTGCAGTTGTATACATAATTTTCTCAAAGGTATATTTGGTCCCTCGGAATCAGTAGGCCAATTACATATAAAATTACAGCTCAATAAATCATTTTAAACAACTAGTTAATCAAAAAAGTAAACAAGCATTCACATTAGAAATTATTAATAGCCGTGTCAATGACTGTGACAGCAATTAATTGGAAAGAGCTTAAATTTGCCACGTTTTGATTTATGTTCTTGAAAAATCTGGTTAATCCAATATAAGTTCTGAAATCCAGTGCTCCCAAAGAAAAAATAAATAAAATATGTTCCTTCTGCTTAAAAGTCTTAGAGTCATAAGCATCTGGTATGAACCACAATGATGAAAAATGATGAAATGTTGCAGGAACCAATCTGGGTCAGTCACTGAGACCAGATGATGAAATGTGTTTTGTGAAATCACAACACAAATCCAAGTCTCATATGCTAGTGTCATGTCATTGGGTGCAAGTGCATAAAATCACATGGTTTTCACAATGTGCCTTCCCATCTGCCTTCTTTTGAATTCCTAACTTTGGAAGTTGATTATCTAGACTCAGATGTGATTTGAGGTACAAAGTACCATAGTTCTTAGATCCTAATTGATCTCAGTTTATAGTGATTCCCTTCCATGCCACTATAGAGCAATGAATAAAAGCTTATGAAATTTATGAATGTTAAGAGCTGGGATTATAATTATTTACACACTTTAACTACCAGCGAATGCTGTGCAACTTAAATCTGAATAAACAAGCAGGGGGCTAGGTTGTTGTTCTGTCGGGCTCTCTGGTACACTCCTCCCAAAAATTCACAGGTACAAATTTCAGACACACACACGTTTGAAAATTCAAAACAATGTTCTTTATAATGAAAATTCACTTAAACTAAGCCATCTTTTGGTATAGCAAAGAGCACTCGTCTCCAAACAAACTGGTAATTTGTACAAGTCCCTTATCAGTTCTGTGATACTTAGCTTGCAGCTGTGAGGCAATTCACAGTCCTTCTTCTTTCACAAAGTGAAACACACTTTGCTCTAGTTTAGTTTCAAAGCAGGGAAAAATCAGCACACAAAAGGTCAAAGTCAGTAAAGCAGTCATGAAACACAAGGATCAGATAGTCCTCCACAATGGCCAAACCCACAGGCTGCTATTTATAGCAGCCTCACTAATTACCACAACCCCACCCAACCACAGGTGGCCTCATTTTCTTTGATAATAATCTCTCAGTTGTTGTTGCCTATGCATTGCTCTCTGCATGCGTGGCTGTATCATTAACTCTTGTTCTGAATCCAAGGAGGAGCTAGATAATTGATCTCCTTCTGAGCTGTCTGCCACACTCTCCTCCTCCCTGTCACTCATGTCTTCTTGGTCAGAGAAGCCTTCATCAGCAGATTCCACCGGGGGGGGGGGCAAAACAGGCCTGCAGCATGTGGATGTCTCCCCCACATCCACAGTCCTTAGGGCAGGAGCTGGGGCAGAGCAAACCACAACAGGTTGTAAACAATTAAGAGGAAATGGTTTTAAAGTGTAGAACCTGATTGGCTTTTTCTTTTTCTTTTGCTCATGTTTTAAAGTAATAATTTTAGTGGTAACAGTATCAGAGTAACAGAATTGGAAGGGATCTGCCAACGCCCTGCTCAGGCAGGAGACTCTATACCAGGGGTGTCAAACTGTTTTTCTTTGAGGACAAGATCAGCATTGTTGTTCTCCTCCATGGTGGAGTAGTGGCAACAGAACAACTGCCTCCTGCAGCACTCTGCTGACCAAAACAGGGCGAGGGGGTCTGCATGCAGCCCCCCAATGCTTCATTGTTATCTTCTATGGCCTCCTGTCAGCTGAAAATGGGCCACAAATGGCCTATTTTTTGCCCATTTTCAGCCTGTTTTGGGCTTGATTTGGGCCCTGTTTTGGCCTGTTGTCAGGTGACAGACTGCTGCAGGTGTTGAATCCTATGTAAATAGTTAAATCCTTGTACAAAGCTGTCTCCGGGCAGAAAATGTAAATAACAAGAGGTCGCGTCTGATTGGTTCAGACGCATGACAGTTCCTTTTGGCATGAGCCGCAAAAGTATAAATAGAGCGGCTTTTCTCATTGACAGCAGACGCGTTCCCTGCTGAATGTCACTTTCCAAAAAGAGCTAAATAAAGAACTGTCTTTGAACCTGCCTGTCTCGAGTATCTTTCACTGGCGACGACGGACGGAGAAACCACGCGTGCAAGATGAACAACCTTCAAATCGGCCGGGCTCCTGAATACTTAGATCCGGAGAAGTCATCCTGGGACGCCTACATGGCAAAATTCGAAATCTTCCTCGAAGCCGCTGGGATGAGGGACGCCGACGCCGACCGAAAGCGGGCAATTTTCTTAAACTACTGCGGCCCAGAAATCTTCGACCTCGCACAAACTCTAACCGACCCGCTGCCAGCAAAATCCGTTCCATGGGACGACCTACAAGCAAGGCTCGCTAGCCACTTCAAACCCACGAAACCAGCCGTTGTGTTCAGGCACCAGTTCTCTAGAATGACACAACTCGACTCCGAGTCCATCAACCAATTCGCCATGCGACTTCGAACGGTGCTGTCAAAATGCAAGTTTGACAGCCCAGAAGATCGCCTCACCGATGCCCTCATTTTTGGCATGAGAAATGCCACAGTCCGCAACAAGCTCCTCACCGAAGACGAGCCTACTCTCCAGGCGGTAATCAAGTTGGCACAAACTGCCAAGGTCGCCGACGCTGCCGCCAAAGAGCTAAAAGAACATGACAAACGAGAAACCATTTCCAAAATCGTCTCTTCGCCTTCCTGCGCCGAGGCCCCAGACGACCTCAGCCCACCTGCCATCACCGAGGACAGCTGTCTCCTACTCCAGAGTGACCAATCGAGACAACCCAGATACCCTCGCCCCACTGTTCCTTGCTACGGCTGCCGAGGAAACCATCCGCGCCAACGCTGCCCTTTCCGGGACGCCATCTGCCGCCGCTGCAACCAACGTGGCCACATCGCCGAGGCCTGCAGAGCCCCTCTGCCCGAGGAATCCTTCTCCACTCCTCGCCCTCCTCGATTTTCCAACCAGACAACCCAACCGCGAGACAACAGATTTTCCCGAGGTTCCAGCTGCCGAAACTACCCAACCGCTAACCGCGACTACACAAGAGGTAACGAACAATTTTCTGTAAATAGCACAACAAAAAAAAATGGGAGCAAAATCGTAATCTCGCTGCTCCTAAACAACAAACCATGCAATCTGGAACTGGACACGGGGTCTAAATATACTATTATGCCATGGGAGAAACTTAAGATGTACATGCCTAACCTCTTACAATCTGATCTATTGCAAACTACATTGGTAATTAGGGATTTTCAAGGGAATATCATACCTGTGTTAGGAAAAGTACATGTACCTGTTGATTTTAAAAATGTTAAATGTCTCCTTCCTATGGTTGTGGTTGCAGGGGCTAAACACTCTCTTCTAGGATTAACTTGGATGCCCCATTGGGTATTGAAATTTCGGGTGTCTGTACTGTTAACTCTGATAACATTCCCAATTTTTTACAGGAATTTCCAGAGGTTTTTAGCCCCACTTTGGGAACTTATAAAGGGCCCCCTATATCGTTTTCTATTGACTCTAAGGTCCCCCCGGTCAGACTCAAGCCCCGAAGGGTGCCTTTACCTCTTCTCCCCAAGCTTGACCTACAGCTCGACAAACTCATAGCCCAGGGCATCCTGGTCCCCGTAGAACAAGGGCCTTGGGAAACGCCAATAGTCACACCTCTAAAACCAGATGGCTCCTTAAGAGTCTGTGCGGACTATAAATCCACACTCAACAAAGCCCTCCAACATCACCCATTACCCCATTCCAGTAGTGCAACAAATCCTTCACTCCCTGGGGGAAGGGAGGGTATTCGCAAAGATCGACCTCGCACAGGCATACCAACAACTCCCAGTTGATGAACCAACATCTCTAGCACAGACTATTGTTACCCACAGGGGTGCTTTTAAATGCACCAGACTACAATTTGGGGTCAGCATAGCCCCTGGGATTTTTCAAAGCATAATGGAATGTTTATTGACCGGGGTTAAGGGGACTATCCCCTACTTTGATGATATACTAATTTGTGGGGAAAACCAAGAACAACTAAACCAAAGAATAAGGGAGGTTTTGCATAGAATGCAATCTAAGGGCTTGAGGATCAAACCTGACAAATGCGTGTGGGGAACTGAAAGTGTAGAATTCTTAGGATATAGAATAGATGGGAATGGTATCCACCCCACTGCCGAAAAGTTAAAAGCTATTACAGAAGCGCCAGAACCAAAAAATAAAACAGAGTTACAGCTTTTCTAGGCCTTCTTAATTTTTACTCTATCTTTTTGAAACAGAAGGCAACGGCAGCAGAACCCCTACACCGGCTGCTTCAGAAGGGAATTCCCTGGACCTGGGGCAAAACTGAGCACGAAGCCTTTTTTCAAATTAAACAATTATTAACCTCTAAAAGCGTGGTGGTTCAATATAGTACATTACTACCCGTCAGGCTTACGTGCGACGCTTCACCTTATGGGGTAGGTGGGGTATTGGCACATGTTCTGCCTAATAATACTGAAGCCCCAATCGCTTTCTTTTCCAGAACAATGACCAGCACTGAAAGAAATTATAGCCAACTAGATAAGGAGGCTTTAGCCTTAGTGGCTGGGGTTAAAAAGTTCCATAACTATCTGTTTGGAAGGAAGTTTGAATTGATCACTGACCACAAGCCTTTATTGATCCTTCTGGCCTCTAACAAACCAACACCCCCATTTATGTCCCCCAGACTAATTAGGTGGGCCTTATTTCTTTCGGGATACCAGTATGAGCTCATTCACAAAGGGGGCAAAACCATCAACCACGCTGATGGCCTAAGTAGGCGCCCTATGTCAGACTTAGTTGAAGACCCAGCCCCATCTGAGGATGTGTTAATAATAGATTTTGAGGAGAATTCAATAACAACAGCAAAGGAGGTGGCGGCGCACACCCAGCAAGACCCAACTCTACAAAAAGTTATAAATTGTGTACTAAAGGGATGGCACGGAGACCCCGAGGAGGTAAAATTAAGTGAGTTTAAAACCAAAAGGTTAGAATTGTCGTTTATTAAGGGTTGTCTATTATGGGGTGAAAGAGTAATCATTCCCGAAAGCCTGAAGACCAAAGTACTCACTATGTTACATGTAGGCCATCCTGGTATTGTCAGAATGAAAAGTCTAGCCCGGGGGCACTTGTGGTGGCCAGGTCTGGATGCAGACATTGAACGGTGGATAGCCAAGTGTGACCCATGCCAGGAGTCACGGCCTAATCCCCCCAAAACAGCTCCAGTAGAGTGGGAAAAGCCTGCTGGGCCTTGGTCCAGGATACACATTGATTTCGCAGGCCCAATAGTGTCTCAGTATTTTCTGATTGTGGTAGATGCTTTCTCCAAATGGGTTGAGATAATTGCAATGAGTAATATAACCACTTGTGCTACAATAAGGGTTTTGCACCATTTGTTTGCCACTCATGGCTGTCCTGACATCTTAGTGTCAGACAATGGGCCCCAGTTGACAGCCAGGCAATTTGAAATATTCCTCAGTAACTTGGGGGTCAGACACGCACTCATATCACCTTACTCGCCATGGGTTAATGGTTTGGCGGAACGGTACGTAAGGGTGGCCAAAGAAGCATTGCGCAGAGCAGGCCCTGGAGAAATTCAGCAACATTTGGACCAATTCTTGTTAGTACAGCATATTACACCCAATTCCCTTACACACAAGAGTCCTGCAGAAATTCTAATGGGTAGAAAACTCAGATCACCTCTGGACAGGTTACACCCACGATATTGTAATAATAAATGTCTTGATTATATGTCTGTAAATCCTGAAAGGAATTTGTACCTGGGACAAAATGTTTTTGCTAAAAATTTTGATGTGGGGTTAAACTGGATTAAGGGAAAGATTGTGCAGCAAACTGCTCCCAAAACATATTATGTACAATTAGAAGATGGCCGCATGTGGAAGCGGCACATTGATCACTTGAGAGGACGCATTGAATCCTCCCAGGGACAAACCGCTAATGAAAACTCTTCCACCCTATCAGACTTTTACTCACAACCCAATTTACTGGAATTACAAATGGACTTACCGAGCCAGGAACGGTCCTCCAGCGACGCCGAGCCATCTTCGTCCTCAGAGGTCGGTGTTGTGCCTGCTCATCAGGCCGGAGCTGAAACTCGGCCCCAGCCGCACTGGGGAGGTACAGGCGAACCGACCTCCACCGTTGAAAGCGAGGACTTAACTGATCTGCGCAGGTCGGAGAGAGCCTCGCATAGACCGAGCAGATTGGAGGACTATATCACATGGTTAACTGATTGACATATTCTGAACTAAGGAGGGAGGGGTGTTGAATCCTATGTAAATAGTTAAATCCTTGTACAAAGCTGTCTCCAGGCAGAAAATGTAAATAACAAGAGGTCGCGTCTGATTGGTTCAGACGCATGACAGTTCCTTTTGGCGCGAGCCGCAAAAGTATAAATAGAGCGGCTTTTCTCATTGACAGCAGACGCGTTCCCTGCTGAATGTCACTTTCCAAAAAGAGCTAAATAAAGGAACCGTCTTTGAACCTGCCTGTCTCGAGTATCTTTCAGCAGGACACCATGGAGAGTGAGGCACAGAGGGCCTGCACAAGGTCTGTTTTACCTTCCAGGGGCACTGCAGGCCGGTCTGTTGATATTTCCAGGCCAGACCTGCGGGCCAGATTTAAGCACCCTGCAGGTTGGACCTGGCCCATGGGTCTTAAGTTTGACATCCTGGTCTATACCATTCCAAGCAAGTGGCTGTCCAGTCGCTTCTTAAAAGCACCCATTGATGGAGCACCCACAACTTCTAAAGTTAAGTCATGTCATATTATTTCTCCTTAATACTAGGTTACTTCTCTCCTTGATTAGTTTCTATCCATTATTTTTTGTCTTGCCTTCTGGTGGTGTGGAATGTAGAACCCCCTGTTCTTTTCTATTCTGTTCTATTGATTCTATACCCTCTGGTATAGCTAACATAATCATCTATATATATCTTGAATTTCTTACATGTACACTTTCTAAAGATGAATGTAACTGAGAAAGAGTTGTCATTATTTAGGTGACCTAAGTCTTAAGTAGCTTCAAAAAGCAAAGATTAAGGAAGGAAAAGCAGATTTCATCTCCAGCAACTTGAAAGGTTTTGTAAACCAGATGATATATTTTGTAAAAACTCAAATGTACCGTACGTTTTCCTTAACCAAACTGTGGTGAAGCAGATGGCAGCAAATATGGATCAAAAAGTTTGTCACCAGACTTTTGAAAAAAAGAAAATAAAGAAGGAAAATGGTTCTATATTCTAAGAATAATATCTTGAGGAAGGATCAGCACCCACTTAAAGGAAATGCTAGTATTGCTAATGGGATTTCATCGGGTAGGAGAAATGATAGACAATATCAATCAATAATAAAGAATGTCAAACTTAGTTAAAGGAAATTCAGATGAAATGTTGACTGAATGGAAGATTTTATAGTTACAAAAAGCAATAAAGCAGATGTGAAAGAAAATTCAATTTATCACACCCTTAATAAAACATCACGAAATCATCCTGTTGTATTTATCTCTATTCACTGAGTGGTTTGATCTAATTTTGTAATGGAAAAGCTTTAACTGCAGCTCATATAGTTTATTTTTATTCGGCAGATGATATACCTGCATGATGTATATGTTTTTTATGTTTTTTTAAAAAAAATATTCCTCAAGCAAAAATTACAAATTCAAATGAGCAATTTTTTTAAAGTGACATGAATGATAGGGAGCTTAGCAAACTTATTCACACCACCTTAGGAACCTCTTAAATATGGGTGATGTCCACATAAGTTAAGTTAGAATTAAAACTATGAAAGTTAGTAGCCAGAGACAACTGAATCAAGTAAGATTATTGACAATTCTGTTACCCACCCACCCCCTAAAAAATGTTCAATCAAGTTTAAAGCAGTTTACTTGAAGTTCAAAATGGTGGTTCACATGTGTTGCCTTCAATTAAAACTAAAAAAGTCACTTATAGATCAAATGTTACTATGTACAATTTTATATACAATACTGAATGTCACTACAGTTCTGGACTATCCAAACCAAAAAATTCAAGCCTAATTATCAAGCTTCAAATGGCGTTTTTGCTGTTGCAACTATTATCATTTCTCAGTTTGCCAACAAACTATGAGAGGAGGGAAGGGGGAGAGAGAACAAAACTCCAGACATCAAGATGCCAGCCATGGGAACCAAGGATGTTTTGTCAGGTGTTTACCGGAGTCGAAAAAGACTTTTTCACAACAATGCTAGAAGTCTTCATTGGACAACATGACCTAGCCTGATAGAGGGGAGGGAGATCTTGAATTTTAACTATATGGGATTGTGCAGGGAATTCCCACAGCCGACTTACCGGCCGGTGGGGTTTGCGGCGATCGGCGGGGATGGAGGCCGCCATGTTGGGGGGTGGAGTCACGGCACCCACGTGGGGTGCCGTGACCACGTGGTTCGGTGCGTGGGCACCGATTGGCCGGGCGAGCGAGGCAGCCCTATAAGAGGGGGCTGCCTTGTGGCGCAGCAGTCTCGCCCGGAGCATCGTGAGGCGAGGCTGCTGCTGTTGTTCCTCCCAGCTTGCTGCGTCACAGGCCTGAAGGCCTGCTGCGCAGCCGATCGTCGCCGGAGCATCAGGCCTTCGAGGCCAGAAGAGCCGCGAGCGGCGGCTGGAGCCTTAGTTCGCTTCGGCGACACCCCCCACAGGGTTTGGAGGCGCATTTGAGCATGGAGGCATGGCGGGGGGTGGACGTAGTCGCTCGGGGGCACGGCGGCGGGCCTCGGGGGGGCAGGCCGGAGGGCCGGGGGCCCCCCCCATTGAGCCACGCCGCACCTGGAGGAAGCGGGCCCCCAAGCGGAATTGGGGAGAAGCCCCGGGGGCTCGGCAGTCCGGGAGGCCGGTAGGGGAAGGCAGCCCCAGCGGGGAGGTGAGCCCCCGGGGGCGCTCAGTGGGCCATAGGGGGACCTCATCAGCGGTGAGGGGTCGACGCCAGGGCCGGGCCCGGCCGGTGGCTGCGCCGGGGGGAGCGGGCGAGGCCACTGGGGCAGAGGAAGTCACTCCCAGTGGGTCTGAAACTGGTCTATCTGGGGCTGAGGCCCCCGCTGCAGGGCCTGCCGGGAGGGGGCAGAGGGATGGGGATTCCCTTTCGGTTTCCTCACATTTACTGTCTTCCTTGCTTGAGAAACTTGATGAGAGGCCAAGGAAGCGGGGCAGGTCTCGGCGAGGCCGTGCCACGGGCGTGGACAATACAGAGGGGTCTCGGAGCTCGTCAGGGTCTGCGGACAGCCCGCGGAGGGCACGCGGGTCTCAGCGCGCGAAGCAGCGCAGCAGGCGTCGGAAGGCCAGGAGAACAGTGTCCGGCTCCGAGGATGCAGACGACGACTCTTCTCACTGGGGTGAGTGCCCCGTGCCTAGGCACCGGTGGTCCCTCCCAAGAGGGCCTCGTGGCAGGCTACGGGCTACGAAACGCACGACACAGGGGGGTCAGAGGACCTGGCGCTCCCGCACAGCTGCTCAAGTTTGGAGGAGGGGGCGCAGAAGGGCAGTGGCTAGGAAGCACAAACGGAAGAGGGATACCTCGAGGGACAGCTCAGGGTCAACCACCTCGGGGTCCACCAGTACCTCTTTTGATAGCGATAATCCTTTCGCGCCGGGCCTACCAGACACTCCGCTTAGTATGCACATGTCCCAGTCCCTCAAGCGTAAGATTTGGCGGGGCGCTTATGTGGACATGTTTCAGATTTTGCTACCTGCAAAGTCTAAGAAGGAGAAGGATAAAGAGGGCAAGAAGGGGTCGGATGACCCAAAAGGCACCAAAATGGACAAGGGGATTCTGTCGTGGGCGTATGCATTTTTGGCCTACCACTCTGTGGTGGTAGAAGATGATGTCCATAAGACACATGAGCTCATCTTGTACATGAACATGATTCTGAGAGCGTATCAGGAGTTTGGGGGGGAGGCTTGGAAGCGCTATGACGAGGACTTTCGTAGGTTCGCCGCCCACAATAGACATTGGCCGTGGGATATGCGGCATAACGATTTGTGGCTTCAGGCCACGCAGCAAGCGTCAACTCCGGCCAGCGGGCGAACACCCACAGGTCATCTGCTCTTAACAACGGGCAAGGAGGCTACTCTTCCCCGCCCGGCGGTGGGGACGGGGACCCCGGCCTCCGGCCAGCGCAGCACGGCTGGGTCGTCCTTTCGAGGCCAGCCGTACTGTTACGAGTACGGCGCTAGGGGGGCCTGTTCCAGGGCATATTGTCGTTTTCGCCACGCCTGCGCCTTGTGTAGTGGTAGACACCCGACCTCCGCTTGTTACAGGGGACGGGGAGGGGCCGGCTCCAAGGACGCCGGGACCCCCGCCAAACCCCAGCCTGGGGGAGCTCAAGGTAAGGGGCCCAACCCCCGTTAGATTGGACAGGTTGCAGCATTGGCTCACCGGCTACCGCCCCAAGAAGGGTGCTGATTTCCTGCTCGCGGGGTTCTCCGCGGGCTTCAGGATCCCGTACGGGGGGCCGCGTAGGGCCTGCATGGCGGACAATTTGAGGTCGGTGGCAGGTATGGGCCACGTAGTGCGGGACAAAATTATGAAGGAGGTGCGCGAGGGCCGGGTTTTGGGCCCCTTTGCGGAGCCCCCCCTGCCCTTCCTGCAGGTGTCCCCACTCGGTGTGGTGCCCAAGAGGGCCGCGGGAGAGTTCAGGCTCATACATCACCTGTCGTTCCCCCCTGGTGAATCGGTGAACGATCACATTCCCGAGGAGCTTTGCTCGGTGCGCTACACACCATTCGAGACGGCTGTCGCGATGGTCCGGGCGTGCGGAGTGGGGGCACTGATGGGGAAGTGTGATATCAAATCGGCCTTTCGGCTTTTGCCCATTCACCCGGGGGATTTCGACTTGTTGGGTTTTCAGTTCGAGGGCGGGTTCTTTGTTGATAGGGCCTTGCCAATGGGTTGTTCTATATCCTGCTCGCTGTTTGAGAAGTTCAGTTCATTTTTGGAGTGGGCACATGTTAAAAGTACGGGTTTGGCGTCTGTCGTACATTATTTGGATGATTTTCTCTTCGCGGGGCCGGCGGGCGCCGTCGATTGTCAGCAGGGAATGATGGGTTTCCAGGCTTTATGCGCGGATTTAGACGTACCTTTGGCTCACGAAAAGACCGAGGGGCCTTCGACCAGACTGACATTTTTAGGCATCGAGGTGGACTCCGTTGCACAAACGTGTAGGCTACCCGATGACAAACTGACTAGACTCAAGGAAGCGGTGCGGGTTGCCCGAGCCGCAAAGAAGGTGACTCTGAGACAGGTTCAGGAGCTGGCTGGCCTGTTGAATTTTGCTTGTCGTGTTGTCATCTAGTGCCCCCCCCCCCTTAGGGTCACTGGGGGGGGGGGAGGGGTGGCCGATAGGGGGCGGAAAATAAAATAAATAGCAACTGGTGAGCTCCTTTTGGGGCACCTCTACTGAGGTGAGGGGCGAGCTCCTTCTCGGATTACAGGGCTCGACCGGCCTGGGTTCGGGGAGTGAGTCGCTCCTGTGGCTCGCTTGCTGGAGTTTAACATAGACCAGCAGCGAGCCATCCCACACGCCAGGTGTGGCGTAGTAAGGGTGCAGGGGGTAGGTGTAGTTTATCATGACCCGCACCCAGTTTCAAGGAGTTTTCGCCCCAGGGTTGCTCTGTCTGAATTGGCTACGTTATTCCGCCCCCATTTGATTTTGCACCCTGCAGGTCATGTGGGGCTAATGGTTTAAATAAGTTAATAAGTTAAGAAGTTAAGTTGTTTGAATAAAAAGTGACCCCGTTATACCCACACCTTGTGTCCGACTATTACTCCGCCTGCGCCGCAATAGTTAGATCTGGTTTTGCCAGCTTTGCTGGTATGAGGCACTCATTAAAGTTTTGCTTAAGTGATTGGATCGTGTCAGCTGTGCTTGATTTTAGTTGCATTCGTCATTTGGAACATTGACACTAGTAGCATAAGGTATTCTATTACTGACAATAAGAGTGCAAGATTTTTCTTGTAAAGTACTTCTAAACTTGCTTAATTGTACAGGTAGTCCTTGACTTACAACAGACTGTTTGAAGTTACAACAGTACTGAAAAAAGGTGACTTATGATCATTTTTCAACTTATGGCTGTTGTAGCAACTCCGGCATCACATGATCAAAATTCAGATAGTTGGCAACTGACTCATATTTATGATGCATGCAGGGTCATGTGATCACCCTGTGTAATTTTCTGACTAGGAAAGTCAATGGGGACCTAACAACCATATTAATAACTTAGCAATTGCAGTGGTGATTCTCTTAACAACTCTGGCAAGAAAGATTGTAAAAGGGGGCAAAATTTACTTAACAAATGATTCATTTAGCAATATAGATTTTGGGCTCAGTTGTGATTATATGTTGAGGACAGCACAGTGATGGGCTATAAAAATTTTCACTACCACACTGTGGGCATGGCTTATGCATTTTGTTTCAACATCTGCCACTTGACTGGTGTACTATAGAGTTCCTGCTTGGGGAGGGGGTTGAACTTGATGGCCTTCATGGTCTCTTCCAACTCTAACAATAAATAACTAAATAACTAAATAACTAAATAACTAAATAACTAAATCAATCAACCAACCAACCAACCAACCAACCAACCAACCAACCAACCAACCAACCAACCAATCAGTGTAAATTGGTGTTCTGGTGTTGAGCTCCATTTTTGCTACCCCACTGCGTTCACCCTCATCAGGGCAGTAGCCCACCCCTGATTATCTACTATATAAAGTGTATGTACACACATGCTTTAACAGGTCTTCTAAAATTATATGCATTCAACCTCATTTACTATGATAGGAAAAACATACCCAGAGCCCAGAAGGAGAAAAAGGGGGAAAAATCAATCTTTTGCTACCGGTACTGCGTACCTGACCGTACCCGTAGGAGCCCACCACTGGGACAACCTGTATCTGATACATGGTAATGATTCCAAACAGTTGAACAGTATTCTAGGATTGGTCTAACATATGTTTTGTAAGCTCTAGTGAGCCATAAAGTATTTCCAGGGGGGGGGGTTTGTCATTAAATTAAATTAATCACTTTCATTGTTGGGGGTTTTTTGCAACGAACTTTAGAACATAAATGTTTGTGGGCTATAAGCTGCCCTTTCAGTTTTTAAGAGTAGAATATAGGCGTAGTGATTTCTGACAGTCTCAAAATGGGTGAGCAGTGTGGTTGGGCAGTAGGAAAAGCAAGTAGGATGCTTGGCTGCACAGCTTGAGGTATAACAAGCAAGAAGAGGGAGATTGTGATCCTGCTATATAGAGTGCTGGTGAAATCACATTTGTAATACTGTGTTCAGTTCTGGAGACCTCACCTACAAAAAGATATTGACAAAATTGAACAGGTCCAAAGACAGGCTACAAGAATGGTGGAAGGTCTTAAGCATAAAAAGTATCAGGAAAGACTTAATGAACTCAATCTGTATAGTCTGGAGGACAGAAGGAAAAGGGGGGACATGATCAAAACATTTAAATATGTGAAAGGGTTAAATAAGGTTCAGGAGGGAAGTGTTTTTAATAGGAAAGTGAACACAAGAACAAGGGGACACAATCTGAGGTTAGTTGGGGGAAAGATCAAAAGCAACATGAGAAAATATTATTTTACTGAAAGAGTAGTAGATCCTTGGAACAAACTTCCAGCAGACGAGGTTGGTAAATCCCCAGTAACTGAATTTAAACATGCCTGGGATAAACATAGATCCATCCTAAGATAAAATACAGAAAATAGTATAAGGGCAGACTAGATGGGTCATGAGGTCTTTTTCTGCCATCAGTCTTCTATGTTTCTATGTAATATAGATTTTTAAAATATATTTTTAAAAATCTGAAGACAATAATTTTATCTCAGAGCTCTCACTTTTGAGAGAGCCAGGTTTTGGGAAAAGGTTCATATTTCTCTTCCCACACTGATGCTGTTGTCTTTGGGGGTAGACCTGGGAGCAATTTCTATGAATTGTAGAACTAAGGAGACTTTAGTTCTACAAGACATCTAGGCCGGTATTGGGATTGTGCCATTAATTGCTCTCACATTGATTGCATAATCAGAAGGGAGGCATGCTCAGAGGAGTAAATGAAGCAACTGCTTCTAATTTGTTCTATGAGGAACAAGGGTCAGGACTATGTAAGAACAACTTCAAATACTAAAAAGGAAGTTATACAGAAAGCCAAGATCTGTTTCTATCATTTTAGAGGGAAAAATACAGGAAAACAGATTTGGCTGAATTCTGAAAAAAGACTTTTGACATTAAGTTTACCTAACTGGAATTATAAGTTTCATTATCTTTCTTCAAGCTGAGTCTAGATTGTTATTACTTAGGGTGGTTTTAATTTAGATTTTTGAGCAAAGAGTTTGACTTAATAATGTAGATGCCCATTCTGCCAGTTCTAGGATTCTATAAATATTTTGGATTTTCTGGTATTGTCTTTTCAGAGTTTTTTTGTCTACTGTTGAATCTATTCGTACATGCCACATGCCTTAAAAATCAGCTTTGAATGAGAATATATAAACTTTCATAGGCAAAGCAGATTCAACACTGGAATGTCATTGCATAAAAATGCCCAACTTTATTCTTGAATAAAGAAAATTCAGTTTCCTTATAGTTTGATGCCACCATAATACGTCATCTGAGCCAAATGATAACATTATGGCTAAAAATGTTAATTTGAGTTTTTGGCTATTTTAAAAAAAATATTTTTAACTCACTGGCTTTTTAGTGACACTGGGAAAAACAGGTGAATTATCTTGGTAATGCAAGAGTGATATCAATTTTATTTTTGCAGAATAATTTAAGGGAAGAAAAAAATAATTTATTTACATAGGGTAAAGGGAAGGCATACTTTCTACATGTCATTATCCCTGAGCTTTCTGCAGTCCTGAACAGATCCAGGGAATCAGAAAGTAATACTATGTGAGCTTACTGGAGCCAATCAAATAAGCCTGTTTGTGGACAAATAGTGTTCTTAAGGCATTGTATCAGTTGTTTATGCTAGTCTTAAGAAGACCAGAATCAGAACTGAACAATTATGTATCATTATAAGCCACTCAGTGAATTTTTTCATTGTCTAATTGTGACAGCTACTGTGTTAATTATCTGTATGCTTTCACTCACTTCTGCACACAAACTGTTACAAACTGATCACGAACTGCCAGGTTTAATCATAACTAGGTTTGATGTGTCCCAGCAGATGGCAGCATCTGGCCAATCTTGTCTTGGCTCAGAAGCTAAGCAAAGAATTTAGGGCTAGAAAGTAAGCTACGAAATTGAGGGGACTGAGAAAACATATTGAAAGAAGATAGTACTACATCACTTCCATATTGCTGTCAAGAAAACAACATAATGTGTTGAGTGTAACTTGTAGAAGATTGAATTCCGTGTTTAAATATATTCATGGTTACAATATGCATTAATGCAGACAGAGCTTGGCAGGTCACTACTTGGTGGAGAGGCAACCAGCTGTGGATGCAAGAAGCCAAACTAAAAACATACTTTTAAATTCCCTGGGGAAGGGCTTTTAATCAAATGCAGTCTTTTTTGAAGTTTCACGCTGTCATACTATAAATCAAACTATAATTTCAACAAAAGAGAACAGCCAAACCAGGAAAGAGAGAAAGTCGAAGGCAAAAGGCAGCTTGTGGGATGTAAGCTGCCTTTTGTAGAAGACTACATTTATGTGCTTTTTCCTCTCCAACTGATTTGGAACACAAAACTGAAATTTAGGAAGTCCTGTCACCTTCCAGCCAACATTAAAACATATGGACTTCACAACTTGATCAAGGTAAATCAATAGATACAATTTACATAGACTTTTGTAAAACCTCAGTAGTACATGACAAACTACTTTGAAAACTAAAAACCTATGGCATCTCTGGTCCCCTTCCTGATTGGATAACTGCATTCTTGTTAAACATACAAAACAAATGGTTAAAATACATAGTGCCCTATCAAATCCGGCACCTGTCAACAATGGTGTCCCACAAGGCAGTGTTCTAGGACCAACCAACACTATTCATTCTTTACATAAGCAACCTTAATGATCATATTATAAGTAACTGCATTCTTTTTGCTGACAATGTTAAACTATTCCACACCACCGACAATACTTCTACCCTTCAAAAAATCTAGACTATATATCACAATGGTCTGATAAATGGCAACTTCAAATCTCAACCAATAAATGGTCTGTCTTACACATTGGCAAAAAGAATCAGAACCACAAAATACAAACTTGGAGGACACAACCTTGTAGATGACTCTCACTCTGTTAAGGACATTGGAGTATCTAATGACCTAAGAGTTGTTAGCCTAATCTTGTGTAGCTTCTTCTCTGGCAATATTAAACTGCTAACCAGAGCATACAAAACATTTGCCAGACCAATCCTCAAATGCAGCCCACCCATCTGAAAACCGCACTGCATATCGGACATTAATACAATTGAGAGAGTCCAGAAATATTTCACAAGAAGAGTCATCCACTCCTCTGCTAGCAACAGAATGTCTTATTCCACCAGACTTGAAATTTTGGACTTGGATAACCTAGAGCTACATCACCTTCTATCTGATTAAAATGTAGTTCATAAAATCATCTACCACAGTGTCCTACCAATCAATGAATACTTCAGCTTCAACCGCAACAACACACATTCACAAAATAGATTCAAACTCAATGTAAGCCACTCAAAACTCGAGTGCAGAAACTACAACTTCAGCAACAAAGTGATCAATACCTGGAATGCACTATCTGACTCTGTGGTTTCTTCCCCAAACCCCCAAAACTTTAACCTTAGTCTGTCTACAGTTGACCTCACCCCATTCCTAAGAGGTCTGTAAGTGGCGTGGATAAGTGCATCATTGTGCCTACTGTCCCTGTCCTATTGTCCTATTGTCCAGATTTACCTACACCTATTTTCTTTTTGTTTATGTTTTTACCATACCAATTATCTTGTACATATTTTGACAAATAAATAAATAAATAATATAAATTTCATTTAGGAACTGGCAAGAAGCCCATTCAGGACAGGTAAATTGTCCATGAAGGACTAGGGGAAATTTATAGGACTCAGCAAAAAAAACACAAAATCTTGCTGCAGAGTTTTTTTCCTGCCACTGCAAATGATGAGAAGAATTTCATTTGCCATTGGGTGGCATGTGCAGTTTAAAAATAAAAATAAATTTAATCATGATATTTAGCATGGTATCATAGTTGAGAAAGGCTCTTCTAGGCTTCTGAATACATTCTTTTTGATGTGTGTGCTTATTTCTGGAGGGATATATTTTTTTAAAATGTGAGGCTAATAGATGCTAAAGTAGATTCTGCTTCTTGGTTGATGCATAGAAAAAAATGCATGAAAAGTTGCAGTTGAGGGGTATGTCCACAGATAATTTATAATAGTCTTACACAGGGGTGAGCATTCCCAGCTCGTTACATTCCCAACCCGTTCTGGTAGCCCGCCCCGTGTAAGACTATGTGCGCCCTGTGTGCATGCGGCCCCTACGCGGGATTCAGCATCTGTGCATGCGCAGAAGCCCAATCTCACACAAGGACAAGATTTCCAGTTTCTTTCACTTCTGCGCATGCCCAGGAGAGAAAAAAATCCCAGAAATAACTTTTAAAAGGATAAGTCGCCGCATGCCACTGCCATTTCGCTTGCTCGCCACCCATGCACCTGTCACGGTGGCTCCCTGCTCCCTTTTGCCTTGCCCACCCCAACACTTCTTGCGGCAGCAGCTGCCTGCAGCTGGCAGATGCTTTTTGCCCTGCCCACCCCTACACCTCTCTTGGCAGCGACTGCCTGCAGCCACCGGCTGCCTTTTGCCCTGCCTACCCCATGCCTCTCACAGCAGTGGCTGTCTGTAGCCACTGGCTGCCTTTTGCCCTGCCTGCCCCGCGCCTCTTTGGTAGTGGCTGCCTGCAGCCGCCAGCTGCCTTTTGCTCTGCCTGCCCATGGTGCCTCTCATGGCAGCGGCTGCCTGCAGCCACCGGCCATCTTTTGCCCTGCCTGCTCCCATGCCTCTCGTGGCAGTGGCTCACCACCACCACCCATTCCTGCCTGCCATGCTGCGAGCGGCCCACCTGGTCCTTACCTTGCCTGCAGGGGCGCCGCAGGCATGGTGCGGCCAGAGATGGGCAGCAGCTGGAATGGCGCGCGGGCGTCTTTCTGGCAGCAAAAATTGCTGGCTTCTTTGCTTTCACACATGCGCGGAAGCAAAAAACCCTGTAATTTTTTACCGGAATCGCTCTGGCTGCTCGTGCACGTGCCTGTACCAGCAGCTGGAACTGGAACGGGCCTACGGCTCCGCTTTCCCCAGCTGAACGACCGTTCCGGGTGTTCCAGCTGGAGCCTACCCCTGGTCTTACAATTTCTCCTACATTCTCACCGATAGTGGTCCTAATTGATGAGAAACATGCAGGTTCAATCCTAAACAGAGATGAATGAATTGGAATGTCCCTTCTTTCTCAATCTCTCCTTTTAAAAAGGGGAATAAACATCTGTTTAAATATATTTTCATGTTTCCAAACAAATTTTGCATTGAAGTATATTTTTTAAGGTGATTTCCACTGAGACTTGCAGCGGTGAACCATCTAGCAAGTTAATCATTTAGCAATACTAGGATGATAGGTAAAGCTAAATCTCTGAGAGGAGACTATCAGTTTCAAACATTGCTGCCAAAACTTTGCTGTGAACTTCAGACACCCTGTCTAAGACAAAATGTTTCAGGACTCCATGTAGTCTGTAGATGTGCTGCACAAACATTGTGGCAAGGACCCAGGCTGAAGGAAGCTTCGGATATGCCACAAAATGCTCTTGCTTTGAGAGCAGGTCAATGACAGTCCAGATTATGGAATTCCAAGCACTCTCAGGCAGCTCCACAATAAAGTCCATGGCTATCTCCTCCCAGTGATTAGCACAATTGGTTACTGACTAAGTTTCTTAGGGAGGCAACATCAGTTCTATGTCCCCTTTTATCTTTGGCCACCAAACTGTCTCTTTGCCACACACACACACACACACACACACACACACACACTATTTTGGCTCTACATGGTTTGAAAACGATTTGAAAGAAGTGCTTTGGTCCTTCAGTGCAGCCAAGCTTTTTTCAGATTTTAATCTGAGACTGAAATAAGATGCCATTATTTTAATAAGCAAAGTCATTGCAGTTAATGTAGAGCTGTTGTTTTAACAGTGTGAATGGGAAGATGAATGAAGCTGAAAGAATTATGGTTGGAGTACGACAACAAATGGAAGATACAATTTTAAGATTGGGGGACTGTATTTTTAATTGTCCCCCTTTGGGGGATCTAGTGGTAAACAGGTCATTAGTTACTCTGTTTTCCTATGTGAAAATGATGATGTGTTTGCCAGCAAGGAAGAACAGAAGGCAAATTTTAGAGCTGATATAATTTTGTTAAATGAGAGCTGAAATATTTACTGTTATGTCCTGAGAGGCTGGGAAGTTGGGCAACCAAATTCTGATTGGCTCCTTCCCAAAAGGGCTCCCTATTTAAACCCCTCTCAAAAGCAGGTGATGTTTGCCCACTATAACCAATAAAGTTTTATAGCCAGTCTCCTGCCTCTTCAGTATCTGAACTCATCATTTACAAAATAAATCAGGAGCAGGTTTAAATGCTAATTTTAGACATTAGCAACTATAGATTTAATATGGAAAAAATAATAGCTGAATAAGTGGGTTATCTTAGCACTTGTGAATATAATTTTGTTGCTTTTATTCCACCCTGTACCTTCAATGTCTTCCTAAATGACTTGGCCGAGGAGATAGAAGATATATTTCTCAAATTTGGTGGTGATACCAAGCTGGGGGTGGAATTACTTACACTTTGGAAGATAGTCTCAAGATCCAGAAGGATATTGACAGGATATTGGTAGACTCAAGGATATTGACAGGCTCAAGGATATTGACAGGCTCAAGACTTGAGCATTGGGCCCTATCCAATAAGATAAAGTTTATTGATGGGGAAAGTATTCTTAGGCAGGAAACCCCCCACAAATGCACAGGTACAGAATATACAGTACCTCTCTCATCTATGAGAGAGATCCATGTTTTCTGGTAGACCACTACTTAAGTGTAAGCCACCAATGTGCTGTAGCTGCCAAAAAAACCAATACAGTCAGAGAGGCTTAGAGGTGGTATGATAATCATTTCAATACTTGAAGACTGTCACAGAGAAAAAGATTGATTTCTTGTCCAAAGCACCTAAGAGCTGGACACATGGACTGGAAGTTCATCAGGGAGAGAGTTAACCTGGAGTGAAGGAGGAATTTACTGACAGCCAGAATGATTCATCAATCAAAGAAGCTTGGCTCCCAGAATTTGCTCCATTGCTGGAGGTTTTCAAGAAAAGATTGGACAATCATTTGTCTTGAATGGCATAAGCATTCCTGTCTTGGGCAAAAGCTTTGGGCACAGGGTTAGACTATAAGATCTGTAAAACTTTAGTACTACATTGTGGAAATAGTAGTGGAAGCTTGGAAGCAACTTCCAGGAGAGTTAATGGGTCAAGCAGTAACTGAATTTAAACATGCTTGGGAGCAACACGTGTCCACTACTGTCTAATAAAAAATTAAATAATTAAAATAATTAAAAAACTCAAAGGACAGATTCAAAGGGATGAATAAACAAAGAGATTGCAGAGGAACAATTGCATACAAGGCCCTTAATATTCACCCATTCATTGTGGAGGATTAGACCGTTGCCAAACTAATTTTTTTTATCCAATTATCTACAAACTGGATGAATGACTTGTTTTAAAGGTAACTTTTCCTGCAGTATATGAAAAACGATTTCTCCTGAAGTTCTGCCAGTACAATCAGGTTTCCTACCTAAGCCACATTTGTAGCTGATGAATCTTGAGGTAGTCATGAACTCAAAAACAATTGGCTATTATTGACTCATTTAGCATTGCCATTGCTGATTTTTTAACAAGTAATATTTGACATGTGTCTAGATGTTAACATAGATGCTGAAGTAATAGAATAATTTACTCAATGCTTTGTATTAATTTAAATTATGTTACTGGCATCAAAATATAGTTAGTAATCAAGCTAAAAACTTTTCTTCCAGTCAAAATGTGTGTTTGATAGGAAAATTAATAACAATGGATGATTAAATTCTGAAATTACTTAACTTAATTATTGTAATCATGAATAATTAGACTATAAAGCAATGCAGCCTGATGTAAAATGGACATTTGCTGCTTAGTGAAAATATCTCTCAGAATATAAGTCCAAACTTTGCATTAGGATAAAAAGTCTAGTAAATGATGTATAATTGTGAACTTCATAGTGTGGACTATAGTTTATTATAATCTGGTATTTTTATGGCTTCTTCTTTTTATTTCACTGGGGTTGTCATCAGATATCCTAAGATTCTTAAGTAAGCAATATCACTAGCAATAGCACTTAGATTTATAACACTTTACAGTGCTTTTACAGCCCTCTATAAGAGGCTTACAGAGTCAGCATATTGCCTCCAACAATTTGGGTTCTCATTTTACTCACCTTGGAAGGATAGAAGGCTGAGTCAATCTTGAGCCTGGTGAGATTTGAACTGCCAAATTGCAAGAAGCCAGCAGTCAGCAAAAGTAGCCTGCAGTACTGCACTGTGACCACTGCATCGCCATGTGAAGTAGAGCTTCACACGCTTGTTTAGAAAGTAATGAGGTAATTCAGAATGCTAGCACAATCAGAACATGCTTTGAAGGAGAGATTTTATTTTAATTTAATTGAGAAATTTTGATTGAAAGCAGCAGAGGAGTTGCCACAGACAGCAACTAAGCCAAAAGATCCACAAGGACATCAAAATGACAACATATATCTAGTGCATAGCTTTTGTATTCCCATTGTCATTATATGTCTTTCTTCTTCCTCCTATCATATTCCCAGAGATGCAGGGTTCACTTTTCATATCATTGAGAGCAAGGGTGGGTTGCAACTTAACTCGCTGCCAGTTCACTTCCTCCCATGCCGCGTGGTCACATTGCGTGGGCATGCACACACTTTGTAGCAAAAAAAAATCAGTAACAAAAAAAATCAGAACACCCCCCCCCCAAAAAAAGCTGAAAACAAAATGGTGACACATGTGCAGTGCCAGAAACTCAGTTTCTGTACATGTGCAGAAGAAAAACATAAAAAATGGCAGCACCCACAGACTGGCACCAACTGATCCGGTTTGGTGATGTCACCATGACATCATCAGTGGGTTGCTACCAGTTAAAGTAAACTGATACGAACTGGGAAGAACCCACCTCTGATTGAATGCAACTTTGCATGGTCAGTTGCATTTCCGGGACTCAGGCACGCGGCTTGCTTGTTGATAGTGTTATCTCTGTTTTGGATGCCAGCAAGGTCACCTGCCATTGACTTCTAGTTGGTAGGCTGTCTTGGCAGTGGTGGAAAGTTCTGCTCTCTGGACATGTTCATATCATCGGAGATGGCCTTCTCTCATCTTCTATTCTGCTTGTGACCTCCGCGGTCATAAATGTTGATTCTTTAAGAGAAAGCAATGAGAGAGATGTATTTAAAAAATGGAATACAGTGGTACCTCGTGATACAAACCTCTCGTGATACCAACCCCTTGTGATACGAACCCGGGGTTCGGAAAATTTTTGCCTCTTCTTACGAACTTTTTTCGGCTTACAAACTCACCACAGATCGCAAAATGGCGCTCCACTGGGTGCTGCCACCCGGCTGTCACCTTTTAAAACAGCCGGGGGGCTTCTCGGCGTTCTCCCGAACACAAACATGAACCCGAACGTGGCCTCCAGGAAGGACGTCTTTGTGACGTCAAAGCTCCGCCCATGGAATTCCCTATTGGGATTCCCCACCTTCTTTCCAGCCTCCAGATTGGCCGAAAACGCCACCACCAATCGTAAAAACGGCGCTCTGCTGGGCGGCAGTGCCCAGCTGTAACCTTCTGAAACAGCCAGCCACTTCTTGATGGCCTCTGGAACCCGAATCCAAACCCGAACTTCTGGGTTCGGCATTTGGGAGAACGCCAAGAAGCCCTCCAGCTGTTTCAGAAGGTGAGAGCCGGGCGGCGGTGCCCGGCGGAGCGCCATTTTGCTATTTTTTCTCCTTTGCACGCATTAATCACTTTTACATTGTTTTTTTATGGGAAACAATGTTTCATCTTACAAATTTTCACCTTACAAACCTACTTCCGGAACCAATTAATTTCGTAACACGAGGTATTAATGTATAAGTTTTGTATTCTAGAAGTTCTATTTCTTCATTCCAGGCTGATTGTATGAAACAAAACTGAAATCTCTAAACTGTTTGGGGTGTTCTGAACATAATAGAGTTTCCTAATAAGCTTTTGAATTGCAAGAATCTAGATAACCATTTGATGGGAGCAAAGAGTCTTGCTTGACTTCAAAATACTGTAACCATTTGCCCTCGAGATATTTGTATAATCGGAATATGAGGAGAAATAGACTCATTCTGAGATTTTTGATCCCTCACACAAGATAATCAATGCATCCAGCGACCAATTCGGTCCCACACAGTTGGCCTTCTCTGGGTCCCATCGACTAAACAATGTCGTTTGGCGGGACCCAGGGGAAGAGCCTTCTCTGCGGCAACCCCGACCCTCTGGAACCAGCTCTCCCCGGAGATTAGAACTGCCCCCACCCTCCTTGTCTTTCATAAACTCTTTAAAACCCACCTCTGCCATCAGGCATGGGGGAATTGAAACATCTCCCCCGGGCCTATACAATTTATGTATGGTATGTTTGTGTGTATGTTTGCTTTAATAATGGGGTTTTTAATGTTGTTTAAATTATTAGATTTGTCATATTGTTTTATTGTTGCTGTGAGCCGCCCCGAATCTATGGAGAGGGGCGACATACAAATCTAATAAATAAATAAATAAATAAATAAATAAATTATTTCCTCCAGGACAGGACGCATTCTGGCAGAAAATATTACATTAATATTTTGAAATCTATTTTCTATATCTGTATTGTTGAGAGTCATATTCTACTCTAGTTTTTAAAAGTTCAGTTGCAGATTGAAAAATTTCCTGTGCTTGTTCTCAAAAGATGAGGTCCCCCTCCCATGGAGAATTTCCATTTATACTGATAGATTGAAAAGGGAGGGAGGTATTGTCTAGGAGAGAATCCCACTCTGGGAAACAGACTCATTACACACATGATCTCACACTCAAATTCCCTCCCTGGCCTAGAGGCAACATTTACATCTTATAAATTACATTTGCACAATGTTGTACTACCTTACATTTACAACATGCAGCATACAAAATAAAATATAATGCATGAATCATGCACACAACCTTACTATGCAAAACAACCCTTCTTTTTATATTTTAAATGGTAAAGAATAACTGCAGCAAGCAGATCAAACCAAAAATTCAAAGATATTTTTGCAGTAAAAGGTACCAGAGACCATAACAACAGTGTGAAGAAAATAAACTTGAGAGTGAAGCAAGATGCCTAGCCTTTAGTTCCCTCCAGTGGGACAAGGGGAGGTTCACCTTAAGGAAGGTAAGTTGTTATAGTCAAGGTCCGATGGGTTTTTGTACTGAGATATCACCATATTGCCCTGCCCTGGAGAACACTTCGTTTTGGGTTGCTAGCTGGTAGGAAAAAAGCTTGACCCCCAACTTCAATAACTTTGTACACATCCTGCTTTACTTAAGAGCAAGTATTTGCTTCTCGTTGGCAATCCAGACTTCCTGTTGATGCCAGAGGAGGATGACATCCAAGGTGGCGCTTAAGTATCCTGAGTATGAAAGACAATTGCTCTTTTTCTCACTGCTGCTCCATAGGTTGCTCTATGAATCTTCAAACATGCTGCCATTGGGCCCAAAATCTGAATCCTTTCTTGGTCAAGTGTATCTGACAACAATTTTCTGGATCACAATTATTCACTATTATCAAATGCTATGACCTTTGATTCAAGAGGAGGCAATTCCTTAAATCCTCTGATGTGCACTACCAATGGTTTAGTAGATCAGAAATTAAGCATCATGCAAAAATGTATCATTGAGATAATGCTTTTCAATGTTGCCTGTCATCATTGTGTAATTGGAAGTGAATCCCAACTATCTCTTCCCTCCTACCCAATAATTTTAGAATGTTATTTTTGTATAGTTATTCAAACTAACTAGTATGTCACCATTTGAACAAGAAACATAGATTATTATATCTTTCATAAGCCTAATTTCTTTGGTAGTTATATAAAGAACTTTGCAAGGCAAAACAGTTAAAAAGCAATTAGTGCTTCAGCTACTTGTAACTGCACAAGTCAAGGCTTTGTTCATTTACATCAATAATCCCACATCATTTAACCCAGTGTTCTTGAATTCATTATGCTAAATTGTGAAAAAAAGCTCTCTGTTAATCATATGAACAGCCCAACCTACCGTATTTCTATTTTATAACTGCTGTCAAATAAAGAACATAAAACATACAATATGGGGAAAGTTTGTTGAACTTCATATGTGATCAAATATAATAGATAATTCTTATGCTGTTAATGGTCTTTTCTAACATTAATTCCAAGTAGCATTTCAGCTCTATATCTAGGCCCAAACACATTGACCCCTTCATACTGCATGCAATATCATGACACATGTATATAAGATAAAAAGATTGCTTCTTGAGACTAACCAATACTGGCACTCCGTATGTGAAGGGATTGTCTCCAGTCTAAGTTGATGCTTGTTAATTTTCTCAGCTGCTGGGAATTTTAATTTTTCCATACAAATATGCTTTATTTTTATTATTTTTGCCACCAGATTTCTTATTGATGCAGGTGACATAAATTGATTAAATAAATAAATGCCCTTATCTCATTATTTACCTTTCTCGTGCACCCTGTGGGGATAAAGTAGGAAAGGACAAAATGTAGATGTTATGATTTGATTCAATAGGAAAGATGGAAATAGTTCTTGAAGACTTGATATGAAGCAGTTCTTATATGGGAAGAGATAAGAGATGTTTGGCTGCAGTCAACCCAGTGGGAAGGCCATTGCATCACAATAAATTTACCTCTCTTGCTTATTCTGCCACAGGGAACAGTTTCTTATCAATCTTTCTTGGAAGGATCAAATGATGCTTCTTTTTTGCTGGTGGAAGATGTGGTCTTGGAAGCACTTTTTAATGAAAGAAATACAATGTATTTAAGGAAAGGAGTTCTACATGTATTTGATTTATCTTCATTCTCCTATGCCTCTTGGGACCAATTTATTTCTTCATTCTTTTGTGCCTCTTGAGGCCAAGAGACTCCAAAATTAATTTTGCCTAAGGGTCACAAAAAATTAGATTTAAATTGTTCTCCAATGGCCAATTTATCTATCCCTCTATAGCCACCAAGAAGTTTTGTGCAACCGGCAGTTTTGTACTTCCCCAGAGCCAGAAGCAACATTGCCCAGGAAGGAAGCAAATGTATCTGCATGACTGAAGAAAATTAACTGAGTGGAGAGTTTTTTAGTTGGCGAAATTGTTCAAGTCTGGCTTGCATAATGTTAGTTACCATGCATTTCTCATTTTCAATCTGCAGACTTAATTATTGATATTGGGTTTTTTTACTTTACTTTTTTGGTGTTAATTCACCAAATTAATTAAGAAGAAGTAGCTTTCTCATATTTTTGTATATCAGTTCTCTTGAGCAATTTTAATTATTATTTTTATATTTCAATAGAAAAATGAACTATGTGAACACTAGAATAACATTTTATTTACAGACAAATAAATAGACATCGCTTTCACTTTAAGCAGCATGGATTTACCCTTATCCAGCAAGTTGAAATTGTCTTAGAATGTGCCAGAACTGCCTGTTGTGATCCAAACCAAGCATTTATTTACAAATAAAGAAACCATCTATATATTGGAAAATGGGGCACTTAAATCAGGTGTAACTTATTCAGAATGAATTCAGAACCCCAATCAATAGACAAAGTAATATATGTATGTTATGATTTTGCAGAAATAATAGGAATATTTACAAAACTGAGTATCTGAGTCACATCAAAATGTGGAGCCAAATCATAAGCCATTGAAGACGTTTATTGTCTATTACAGTAATTAAAGATTTACATATATGTGTTGAATGAGGTGTTTATGAGTATCTTTTTCAGGTGAATTTTCATTTACCATATATTTTGGAGTATAAGATGCACCTAGATTTTAGAGGAGGAAAACAAGGAAAAACGTATTCTGAACCAAATGGTGTGGTAATATATTATTTAATAAAATACCAGGGTAGCAGAATACTTTATACAACCATGTACACTTTTTACAAACTTCAAACTTGATAGCTTTAAGACTTGTGGATTGGAATTTCCAGAATTCCTCCTTCAGTCATGCTAGCTCAGGAATGGAAGTTGAAGTCCACAAGTTTTAAACTTACCAAGTTTGAAGATCCTTGTATCCCTAACTTATCCCAGGGGTCTTCTAACTTGACAGCTGTAAGACTTATGGATTTCAATTCATAGTTCCCTCTAAACTGAGCAGTGAGCAATCGCTCACTTAAAAATCATCATCAACTCAGAGTTTTCCAAACCTGCCCAG
Source organism: Erythrolamprus reginae (assembly GCF_031021105.1). NCBI lineage: Eukaryota > Metazoa > Chordata > Lepidosauria > Squamata > Dipsadidae > Erythrolamprus > Erythrolamprus reginae. The sequence goes on from NC_091950.1 coordinate 112,641,522, forward strand.
AAGCCGAGAGGGAAAGAGTGAGAGGGAAGGAGAGAGAGAGGAAGAGAGGAAGAGAGAGAAACAGATAGAAAAAAGAGAGGAAGAAAAAGAGAAAGAAAAAGAATGGGAGTAAGGAAGAGAGAAAGAAAATCAAAATCTAGTTTGAAACTAGCTCAACTATTTAAGTGGCATTTTGATATTGATAGAGTTGCCCTATTATGAGCTCACTGTTATAGACACACAGTACAGTATTTTATTTTGAAATTCTCTGAGGCAAAACAGGGTGGGTTTTTTATTTGTTTGTTTGTTTGTTTATTTATTTATTTATTATTTCTGTGCCGCCCAGTCCCGAAGGGACTGCCGCTCAGACACTATACTTTTCCGCCCCCCCCAAAAAAAAATTAGAGGGAACACTGTTTCAATTCCTAGAATTCCTCTTCCAGTGTGGTAATTAGAAGTCAAAAACACCCCAGTTTTTTGTGAAAATTGTCCTTTTTTTGCCCCCCCCTTTTTTTTTTGCAAACATGGGGCATGAAGAGGGTTTGGGAAGCCTCAATGAAGGGCTAGTAAAAATTTTACTACCACACTGCGGGCTTATGTGTGATGCCCTGCATTTTCTTTCAACATATTTCAGTGCAAATTGGGTGCTCTGGGCTGGAGCTCCATTTTTGCTACCCCACTGCATCCCCCTCCACCCCTTTCTGGGCAGTAGCCCACCCCTGGGAAGGGATGGGGGAGGCAAAAATGTCTCCATTTTGCAAAAACCAGCCCATTTTTGCCTTTCCCCCCCCAAAGTGGGAGTGTTTTGCCTTTCCCCACCCCCTAGGAGCACTCTGCAGACTTCCCAAACCCTCTGTGCTCGGTTCCCTACTGGTTAGGATAAGATCTCAGAGGGGGGGGGGGGGGGGGTTAGCCTTCTGAAATATTAAGCAGCCAAAGGCAACTGAAATATGTTGTAGACTTTGAAATCTCAGCTGTGTTATTTTTCCAATACAGTTAAAGATGGGGTACATAGATTACATCTGTTCGATAGATAGATAGATAGATAGATAGATAGATAGATAGATAGATAGATAGATAGATAGATAGATAGATAGATAGAGATATAGATATCTGTTGTTTGCTCTCAAAAAGGTACACATATATACAGTAACTAGTCCAGATAGTTAATATCTAGACCAGGTGTCCCTAAACATGACAAATTTAAAACTTGTGGACTTAAACTCTCAGAATTCCTTAGCTGACTGTTGTGCTGGCTGGAGAATTCTGGGAGTTGAAGTCCACAAATGTTAAAGTTGCCAAGTCTCTAATTTAGACTATGCCTGGTTTGGCATAATCACCTCCTCCCCATTAGATCTCTTATACTCCCCCTCCTTTCCATTCTTATCCAAATCTTTACAACCGAACTTTCATGGTCAGTTTCCTTGATTCCAACACATGTCTCCATTTCTTTCACACATAATGCCATCTTCCTTCTTTTTGTCAGGATCTTTTTCTTTTATTTATTTTTGTATACAATTTATTAAAGTAATGTCTATAGCCACTTGACTCACAAACAGGTAATTCCAGGTGATTTACAGCATTACAAACCTACAACATGGAAATCGTACCTCACCAATGCCCCCACCCCATGGCAGCAGCAATGCAGTCGGATCAACCGCTTGTTTAGTTCCATCGCCAAGTCTTCATGGCCTTTCAGATGGGAGCCAATCATACTTCCAGGGCTGGACACACTGGGCTAACACAGAGATTAGAATGACTCCTACTCTAATACTCTTCTGGAAGGCGCTGAAGACCTGATTCTGCCAGGGAACCTAGAGAGGGATGTAGCCTATTAAATGGCTTGTGTAATCTGCTGTCGCCAGGGTGAAGGTGGGGGTGATTTTATTATATTGTACTATATTAATTTATTTGATCTTTGAGTTTTTATTATTTTAAATGTGGTTTCATATTCTGTAAACCGCCTTGAGTCATTATAAGTGGCAATATAATTTCAATAAATAAATAAAAATAAATAAATATTGCATTGAATATTCTTGTTCTTCCTGTTTGGTTTCTATAGTCTCTATAACTATATAGATGCTGTAGTATCTTGGGTCATAGAGATTAACCTGGACTATATTAACACTTCCACATCACACTTATGCTTTCTTCTTTCTCCCACACAGGATTCAATTCAAAAAGGTCTCAGCCTGGTGCACAAGATACCTTCCAAGCACAATCTTAGTGCAGCACTCCTCTTGTAGGAGTCTTAGAAATATTTCCCATTATTAATGAATCCAGTTTTGGCAACTTCGGTGTAGTCAATTGTTCACTTCTATTATTCTCTTTCTCCACCTCTCTCTCCCACTCTCTCTCCCCCTTCTATCTTCCACCTCCCTCCCTCCTTCCCTCCTTCCCTTCTAACTTGAAGCAGTGAATACATTTTACCTACACTTCTAGTTCTTTTATAAATTGTAGCATGTCACTTTACCTTGCAGGACTTTTTATTTTTCTCTTCTTGGATTATTCAGATTGGATCTTCTCTTATCTTTACAGGAAAAAAGCACCTTACAATGAATATTACATTAAGTCCCTATCATACCAATAACATTTCTGCCGTTGCTGAGTTTTGAGATAACAGATATTGGAAAATACATCCAAGGCACAACCTGTGAACTTCTTATTTCTGGAATATTTTCCATATTCTATTTTCTATAAATGAGATTTATTTGGAGTATATCTCAGGTTAAAGAAGATATGAATAAAATTTAAATGTAAGCATGAGCTAATGAAAGAAAAAACCCTTATTTTAACAAAAACTATTTGAAAGCTTCTTTTGGGATCATAGTATTTTTTGTTCTTTCTTCGGTGGCTACCAAACTCTTAAATTGCACTGTATTATTCATTAGCAAACAGATTAAATGCATCATGCTCTAATGGTTTTCAAAAAGTCATCTACAGTGTGTAAAACTACAGCGATCTATGCCAAGCTCCATATGCCCATTTTTTATTCACTTTGACTTCATTTCCTATAGGCTCAGAGCAATTCCAAGCTGTTGGAGCCAGATCAAACAATTTTAGAAGTGATAATCTAATATAATTAGCTAGATATGGTTTGTGAAGGAATTTGTATTAATTTGGACTGTATTTGCAGAATTTTCAGTTTTTACCTGCTTTTTCCAGATGCCGGTCAGCCAATGCAAGGTTGCACATTTTGAATGATATGATTACAGACTATTGTAAGGTAGTGGAAACATGGCTGAACAACATGCTGAAAGTCTATCATTTGATCTGCAGCACCTTGGTGTTATGTTGCAAATGTCCTTATTAAAAAGTTAAAAGGTAATTTTTAAAATGCTGCAAAAGCATTATATTACACTGGTGAAATAGGTATGGAAACATTACTATTGTGAAGCTTGTTGACTTGGAAAGTGTACAGTAGCCAACATGATAGTGGCATACCATATGACATCTGTTTTGCTAATGATACCCTGCTTGCCTTTAGATCTTTCTTCCTACATCTGTTCCTCCATTCACTGACAGTTCCTCACTATTCCCTAGCTTTTATTTAGAATGCTATTAACATTTTATTTCATTCTCCCCCTCTTTACATAAGCAACTAAACAGTCAAAATTTAAAATCAACCCTCATTCCTGCAATGATTCAGAGAGCTATTCTATCTAAACCTTGGTATACATGAAGGTCTGTCTCACTTCCAGAACTGGGCAATTTTGTAACAAGTAGATGAAAATCGATCCAAATATAAATTGCTACCACTTGAGGCAAACTTTTAAAAACTTCAAAAAACCCAAGGTCTTAACAGTTCATGTTCAGTGATATGGTAATTAAATGTTTCATTTCCAATTAACTGGATTTTTGAATTGCAATTGGACATTTAAGTAAGCTGAATATCTTAAACTTAAAGATTTTGTTTTAAGAAACATTATCATTGAATATAAACATATATTATACATAAACGATCTCTGTGACAATATTACAAGCAATTGTGTTCTCTTTGCTGATGATGTTAAGCTATTGAATACCTCCGATAATACTCCTACCCTTCAAAAGGACCTTGACCATGTAGCTGAATGGTCTAACAACTGGCAACTCCAAATCTCATCCAACAAATGCTCTGTCCCATACATTGGTAAAAAGAATCTGAATACTAAATACACACTTGGACAAACTGAACTTGCAGAAGACCCTCACTCAGTCAAAGACCTTGGAGTACTCATTTCCAATGACCTAAGTGCCAGAGCCCACTACAAAGAGCATTGCCAAAAAAGCACTAAGAGTCACAAACTTAATTCTATGCAGCTTCTTCTCTAGAAACACCGATCTACTAACCAGAGCATACAAAACATTTGTCAGACCAATTCTTGAATATAGCTCACCTGTATGGAACCCACACTGCATAACAGACATTAATACAATTGAAGGAGTCCAGAAATACTTCACAAGAAGAGTCCTCCACTCCTTCTCACACAATAAATTACCTTACTCCTCCAGACTTCAATTAGTATGTTTAGAAAATTTACAGCTATGCCGCTTCCAGACTGATTTAACTGTTGTTCATAAAATCACGCATCACAATGTACTCCCTGTTAGCGACGACTTCACCTTTAACAACAACACAAGAGCACCCAATAGATACAAACAAAATGTAAATCGCTCCAAACTAGACTGCAGAAAATACGATTTCAGCAATAGAGTGGCCAACCCCTGGCATTCACTACTGGACTCTGTTGTTTCTTCCCCCAATCCCAAAATCTTCAATCTTACATTATCTACAATAGATCTCTCCCCTTTTCTAAGTGGTCTGTAAGGGGCATGCATAAGTGCACTTTTGTGCCTACCGTTCCTGTCCTAATGTCTTTTTATCTTTTCTATCTTTACTTTATACTTATATTATGTTAAACATACTACAATACAATACTATATTTGTATGACAAATAAACAAACAAACAAATAAATAAATAAATTTAAAAAATGAATAGGTGACAAAGATTTCAATGCAAACAGAAGAAAACAGTAGAAATCTGAAATGTTAGCAGAGTTAGTAAGTGTATGATAGAACAGAAAGATGATGATACACTAAGCAGCAAAAGTGAGCTCATAGGTCAAAGTCTTTTCCTCTCAAGTCAGTTCTTCAAGGAATTCTTTTGAGCATTATTCCCCAAGCTTCTCTTCGACTTTGTGCAGTTGCTTAGTAATTTTATAGCAGCCACCTACTGTATCTATCTGATTACAGGATGAGTTAATTTGCCATCTCTCTATTTTACCATCAATTTGTGGAATAGGTAGGAATACCACAGGCTGCACTACCAAATCAAAATTAAATCACTGGTTTTAAAAAAAAAAATGAAGGAAAATACATTTTAAAACACCACTTCTTGTAATTTCTGGTGATATGAAGAAATTCATCTCAAATCATACAAAGTGTTTTTGAAAGAGTCTTATAAGATAGCAAATAGCAGCGCCGGACTTACCCGGCGGCAGGCTTTGCTGGAGGGACCGGGAGACACGGACCCTCATGGCGGCCGCCATTTTGGATCCCGGGCGAAGTCTCGCGATGCGAGACTTCGCTCGGGAGTTCGGGCCTGATTGGCCCAGCTGCTGATTGGTCCGGGCGGGGCCTGCTTGCCCTATATAAGGGCGAGCAGGCCCGGGGCTCTCCCTTTTCGCCCGGACAGCAGAGCCTCGAGCAGACACCCGCCCGCCCTCCCTATTTTGCAGTGTGCTTAGGGGTCGCCCTTAGGGGGCCGAATGGGAATTTTTTGCAGTTCTGCCTCTTAGCCGAGCTGTTTTTTCGCCCATTCCACACTGAGGAGATGGATGTGCGGTTAGGGGGTGCTTGCATTTATTAGGTTAATTGGCTTACCTTTGGTCATTTGGGTAGGCAGGTTAGGGGCGGAAAACTGGGGTGGTTAAGCAACCGCGCGTTCTCCCTTGGGCATCTTTGGGGATGATTGACAGGTTCTCCGCAAGCTCATGGAGGGTGTGTCTGCCTGAGCAGCTGGGGGGAACCTGTCTTTGGGTCCTGCACCTTTAATTCCCGGATTCGGGTTAGCCGGTGGGACCCCCCTCATGCACAGCATGGCAGGGTCGCAGGTGATGGTCTGGCCCCTCACCTGGACTTGCATCGAGATACGCCCATGAGTTGCCCAGGAATGTTTTGGCATAACGTCATTTCCGCCCCGGAAGTATTTGTTTGACCCTGCAGGTCCATTTCCGGGTCATAGTTGATTATGCTAATTTATGCAAAGTAATGAATAAATTATGCAAATTTATGTTAATAAAAATGACCCAGTTTAAATCCAGCTCTTGTGTCCGTGTCGTTACTCCGTCTCTCCAACAAAAGGAAAAGTCATGGTGTTGAGTAGGCCAAAAGAGTTTTACCAGCATTTCTGGACTCACTATAGTGCTACAATTGCCACAAATTGTCAAAAGCTTCTTATTTGATTACCTTATATCATTAATCTCAAAATTTAACTAATAAATTGGATTGATTGCTTATTAACAATACCATCACTTTTGTACTTCCATAATACATTAATCTGTTTACTGATCTATGGTAACTTTTGACAAAGGACCCTGTTTCACAATATCTATAACTAAAGGCACAAACAAAGCATAATCAAAGCTATTGCTTCATATTGATCCACATACGTCTCCTCAAACGTGGTATATATTGAAAAGTCAACTTTGTTTTCTCATATTAGCAGGGCATAACTGAAATTCAAAATTTGTAAAGTCACAGAAACACTATAACAAAATTATTCAAGAATTCTTTGTTGGTGTATGCAAACAAGGGTGGGGAGGATTCAGCTCATACTCTTACACTTGTTGGAAGAATATCCAGGTTCAGTTCCAAGCTGGCAGAAAGCCACTGGAGACAAAATGGAAGATGGAGGCTGATTGGAAAAAGGGTCTATTTATTGATGAAGTAGAACAACCCAGCTCATATGATTCTGGGTAGCTGACCACATGGAGTTTATAGTGAGGGCTTTTTTAGGGTTTGAACTTGAGCTTCCTGTTTCTGTGCAAGAACATGTATTCTATTGGCTGCTATTTACTTATTTATTTATTAGAGTTGGAAGGGACCTTGCAGGCATCCAGTACAACCCCCCACTCAAGCAGGAGTTCCTATACCATTTGAGACACATGGCAGTCCAATCTTCCATTGACAGTTGCAAGTGTTGGGGCGCTCTCACAACCTCCACTGGCAAGCTGTTCCACTGGTTGATTGCTCTCACCATCAGATAAATTTTCCTCGCTTCCAGGCTGAATCTCTCCTTGGTCAGCTTCCATCCATTATTCCTTGTTTGGCTTTCTGGTGCCTTGGAAAACAGCCTGACCCCCTCCTCTCTGTGGCATCCCTTCAAGTATTGCAACACTACTATCATGTTACCCCATTCCTTCTTTTCCCCAGACTGCTCAGTTCCTGCAACCACCTCTTTGTATGTTTTCTTTTCCAGACCCTTTATCATCCTAGTTGCTCTCTTCTGCACCTTCTCTAGAAATCATCATTATCATCATCATTATCATGGGCCATGTAGAGGTCATGCTTGTCTGAGCTAAGTTTGGTTGAGGTTTGATGGGTGATGCAATGTCCTTAGGAGATTGTGCAATGTAGTTTATTTATTTATTATTTATTTTATTATTTAGATTTGTATGCCGCCGCTCTCCGCAGACTCGGGGCGGCTCACAGCAAGATACAACAATTCATAACAAATCCAAATATAATTTAAAATATTTAAAAAGAACCCTATTTTTTTAACAAACACACACACAAACATACCATGCATAAATTGTACATGCCCGGGGGAGGTGTTTCAGTTCCCCCATGCCTGACAACAAAGGTGGGTTTTAAGGAGTTTACAGAAGGCAGGGAGAGTAGGGGCAGATCTAATCTCCGGGGGGAGTTGGTTCCAGAGAGTCGGGGCCGCCACAGAGAAGGCTCTTCCCCTGGGGCCCGCCAACCGACATTGTTTAGTTGACGGGACCCGGAGAAGGCCCACTCTGTGGGACCTAATTGGTCGCTGGGATTCGTGCGGCAGGAGGCAGTCTCGGAGATATTCTGGTCCGATGCCATGAAGGGCTTTAAAGGTCATAACCAACACTTTGAATTGTGACCGGAAACTGATCAGCAGCCAATGCAGACTGCGGAGTGATGGTGAAACATGGGCATACCTAGGTAAGCCCATGACCGCTCTCGCAGCTGCATTCTGCATGATCTGAAGTTTCCGAACACTTTTCAAAGGTAGCCCCATGTAGAGAGCATTACAGTAGTCGAACCTCGAGGTGATGAGGGCATGAGTGACTGTGAGCAATGAGTCCCGGTCCAGATAGGGGCGCAACTGGTGCACCAGGTGAACCTGGGCAAATGCCCCCCTCGCCACAGCTGAAAGATGGTTCTCTAATGTGAGCTGTGGATCGAGGAGGACACCCAAGTTGCGGACCCTCTCTGAGGGGGTCAATGATTCCCCCCCAGGGTAATGGACGGACAGATGGGATTGTCCTTGGGAGGCAAAACCCACAGCCACTCCGTCTTATCCGGGTTGAGTTTGAGTCTGTTGACACCCATCCAGGCCCCAACAGCCTCCAGACACTGGCACGTCACTTCCACTGCTTCGTTGACTGGACATGGGGTGGAGATGTAAAGGTGGCTATCATCAGTGTACTGATGATATCTCACCCCATGCCCTTGGATGATCTCACCCAGTGGTTTCATGTAGATATTAAATAGCAGGAGGACCGACCTCTGAGGCACCCCACAAGGGAGAGACCTCGGAGTCGACCTCTGTCCCCCCACTAACACCTACTGTGACCGACCGGAGAGGTAGGAGCAGAACCACTGGAGAACAGTGCCTCCCACCCCCAACCCCCCCAGCCAGTGCAGAAGGATACCATGGTCGATGGTATCGAAAGCCGCTGAGAGGTCAAGAAGCACCAGGACAGAGGATAAACCCCTGTCCCGGGCCTGCCAGATATCATCCATCAACGCGACCAAAGCAGTTTCCATGCTGTAACCGGGCCTGAAACCCAACTACTGTGGACCTAGATAATCGGCTTCTTCCAAGGACCGTTGGAGCTGGAGCGCCACCACCTTCTCAACAACCTTCCCCATAAAGGGAAGGTTGGAGACTGGACAATAGTTATTAAGTACGACTGGGTCCAGGGAAGGCTTCTTGAGGAGGGAGCGCATGAGCGCCTCTTTATAGAGTGTTGGAAAAACTCCCCTTCCCAAGGAAGCATTGGTAATCTCCTGGACCCAGCTCCGTGTCACCTCCCTGCTGGCCGAGACCAGCCAGGAGGGACACGGATCCAGTAAACAGGTGGCGGAACTCACAGCTCCAATGGCCTTGTCCACTTCATCAGGTGTCACCAGATCAAACTCCTCCCAGACAGGTGGACAAGTATATGCCCCAGTCACCTCGACTGACTCGTTGTCAGTCGACTCTGTTTTCCAATTGGAGTCGAGGTCGGTCTGGATCTGAGCGAAAAACATGTTAAAATCCTCGGCACTGCTCTGCAAGGGCTCCCCAACTCCCCCCTGATTAAGAAGGGAGCGGGTCACCCTAAGCAGAGCAGCCGGGCGGGATTCCGCTGATGCAATCAAGGTGGCACGGTACGCGCATCTTGCCACCTTGAGCGCCACATTGTAAGTCTTAATAAAAGCTCTTACAAGTGTTCGATCAGATTCAGACCTACTCTTCCTCCATCGCTTCTCTAGACGTCTCTTCTGGCGTTTCAACTCCCGGAGCTCCTCGTTGATCCATGGAGCTCTACGGGGTCTAGCGCCACGGAGAGGTCGCAAAGGCGCAATCCGGTCAAGAGCCTCCGCTGCAGCCTTGTTCCAGGCCTCCGCAAGGGACTCCGCCGAACTGTGGACGAGTGCCTCTGGAATAACCCCAAGCGCCGTCTGAAAGCCCTCTGGGTCCATCAGGCGTCTGGGGCGGAACATCTTAATTGGTTCTGCCTCCCTGCGGGGAAGGATTGGAGCCAGGAAGTCAAGCCGTAGTAGGAAATGGTCTGACCATGACAAAGGCAAAGCTTCTAAGCCCCTTAGTCTCAGACCATTACTCAATTGCTCGGAAAGGAATACCATGTCAGGTGCGTGCCCTCCCTTGTGAGTTGGACCCTGTACTACTTGAGTCAGGTCCATGGCTGTCATGGTGACCATGAACTCCTGTGCAAACCCAGAGGTTTCGCCGAGTGACGGCAGGTTGAAGTCCCCCAGGACAATAAGTCCGGGGAACTCCACTGCCAACCCGGCTACTTCCTCAAGTAGCACAGGCAGGGCTTGTGCCACGCAGCTGGGAGGCAGGTATGTGAGAAACAAGCCCACCTGAACCCCTAAGTCCAACTTCACAAGGAGGGACTCGCAACCCGCAATCTCCGGAGCAACGAGCCTACGCAGGCAGAGGCTCTCCCTGGCTATAATAGCCACTTCTCCCCCCCTTCCCTGGGGTCGAGGTTGATGCCATATCTGAAACCCGGCTGGGCAAATTTCCAAGAGAGGAACTCCTCCCTCTGGGCCCAGCCAGGTTTCAGTTACACATGCCAGGTCGGCCTCCTCATCCAGGATTAAATCCCGGATGAGGAGAGCTTTATTTACCACCGACCTGGCATTGAGCAGCAGCAACCTGAGCCCAGGGCCAGAGTTACACTCATCACCAGTGCCCTGGGTTGAGCTCACGGAGCCGGAACAAGGAATAGTTATTAGACAGCGATCCCTCGTTCCCCTGGAATGGCTAACTCCGTGGCTCCCGCCATATCTGCCTCTCCCCAGCAACACCGGGATATTACGACCCTCTGCCACCCCAGAGATCGGTGCCCCTTCCCCTCCCACCTCTCCGGCGTCAGGTGGCCGGAGAGGCGGGAGGGGAAGGGGCACCGAGCTCTGCTGCTAAATAGTAGTGGGTTTATCATATTATACCCGAAGAGTCATGTCCATCATCCTGGAGCTAAAGGTCTTTTGTTTTATAGATAGGCTGTCCCAGGGCTCTGAGTTTCAATTTCCATTAAGATTTTTATTTCTCTTTTAAGGGAAATATTTTATCCTGCCTTTTTAAAATATTTCTCAAAATATTTCATTCTTCTAGGAGGAGGGTGAGTGCTAACTTTCTACATACATTCTATGTTTTGATTTACTACCAAGCCAAAAATCCTATACGCTCTAAACTATTTTCCATTTGCAAAAATCACAGGCATCATTATCTACATTTTAAGGATTTAGGGTTTCTTGAATTTCATGCATTACTTATAGTAATCTTGTAATGAATTGAAGTCTTTGGGGGATTTCCTTGTATATTATTGTGTTCAGTTGGAATTTTTTAGGATTATCCATTGCAGATATCCCCCCCCCCCCTTGCATTCAATCCTATTCGATTTTGGAGACTTTCCCGATAAATACCTGCAGTTTTCTTGGCAAACTTTTTCAGGAGTGGTTTGTTGTTGCCTTCTTGGCAATGACAGAAGAGATGAGAGAAAGTTACTGGCTCAGGCATTGAAACAATTTTTTTTTAATGGAAAAAGCAAGAATCCAACAAGATTCTCACAACCAAATTTCCTTGGCAATATTTCACATTGATTCTTCCCCAAGGATATTGTGCATATCGACATGTTATGCAGCATAAATGAAATAATACCATATAGTAAGGAAGTGTTCCATCTTCAGCTTTTAAAAGTAATTCTAGAAAGAATAATACTTTCTTAACAAAATAAAAAGGCTTTCCTTTTTCATAATAAGAAAGAGAATTGGAATATCCTGCTGGGTGTATAAAATAGATTTAAGCTGGAAGCAGAAAAGATTAACCATTGTGGCAGAAGATTGAAAGTGTATATTAAAAAAAAAGTCTGTCAAAGACAGTTCCCAGATGTGAGAGGTAGACATATGCACTAACTTAACTAGAAATTCCAGATCAAAGAAAGATAACCTCCATTATTCTTTCTACAGCACTATTTTGAAATAGGAAGGTAAAATTTATTTTTCCTCTTCCTTAAGCTTCCCCTTCAATAATAGGTCCAATCATATGATGACTAATATCGCTTGTTCCTTGTGACTTTTTTGAGATGAAGATCAGCTACTCCTGATATCAGTATGTAAATTAGGGCAAACACAGCAAAGAAAAAAAAGCAGGCTACAAATCATCTTTTCTTATTTCTTTTTTACCATTTTGGATTTAATACAAGAACAGAAGTGACATTGTTTCGATCTGTAATACCTATTTACTGAATAGAGAATACAATCTACCAAGAAGAATGACAGAAAAATTAAATCACTCTTTCTGACCCCCCATCTATTTGAGCATGCACATTAGGATATATAACAAAAAAACACCTGCTGGAAGTAAATACAAATACTATTAGATCCATCTTAGTTGATAATATACTATAGTTAATATTCCTGGCATTTTTAAAATATGCCGTCGCATTGCGAAAGTCAAATCTAAAAGCTACATTATGCTTATCAACAACCAAATAAAGATTTTTTTTTCTGCCACCAGAGCCATTGGGTACTTATTATAGAACTGGATTCTTCGGTGATCCTATACAAAAATTCTGTTCATTTAGGTGGAACACACAATTTTATAAATGAACTTGTAAATGTTGCAAATATTTGTGCCACTTGCAATGAAGGTATGCAGATATTCCTTTCATTGTTTGTGCTATAGTAGTCATTATTGTAGGAAGTGAAGCAATTTAGATATGAAGCCTACAATCAATTGGGAGAATGTTGGATCCATAACTTTAACTAGGCAGGGGAAGAGCCTTCTCTGTGGCAGCCCCGACCCTCTGGAATCAACTCCCCCCGGAGATTAGGACTGCCTCCACACTCCTTGCCTTTCATAAACTCCTAAAAACCCACCTTTGCCACCAGGCATGGGGAAATTGATTCTCCTCGGCCGTTCCATTTTATGTATGGTTTGTTTGGGTTGAATGAGTGTTTTTAAATCAAGGGTTTTTAACTGTTTTCCTGTTTTAAACATTGGATTTGTATTTGGTATTCTTGTTGTGAGCTGCTCTGAGTCTTCAGAGAGGGGCGGCATACAAATCTAATAAATAAATAAAATTTTGGTCACCATAATGGAAAAAGGATGTTGAGACTCTAGAAAGAGTGTAGAGAAGAGCAACAAAGAGGATTAGGGGACTGGAGGCTAAAACATATGAAAAAAGGTTTCATATAATGTTTTCATATAATAGGACAGTAATTAATTTTTACTTTATCACTCCTTTGCTGTCCCTACCAAATAATATATGATTTTCCAAAGGCCACCTTCATTAGTCAATTTGAAATGACTGCCAACATTCAAGGTATTTGTTATTTCAAGTCAAGGCACATCAAACATTTGTTCTAGCACTACAGTGATCCCCCGATCATTGCGAGAGTTCCGTTCCAGGACCCCTAGCAATGATCGGGTTTTCGCGAAGTAGCGCTGCGGAAGTAAAAACACCATCTGCGCATGCGCAGATGGTGTTTTTACTTCCGCAGCGCTAGCGAGGAGCTGAAGATTGGGGTTCCTGGGAAGGGGACTCAGCTGGGAAGCGGCGCTGGGGTTTCCCCACCGCCCACGCGAACTCCTCGCTGCCGCTCGCCCGCCCTTCGCCCGCCCACGCCGCTCACTCGCACCGCTTCCCAGCTGAGTCCTGAAGCCAATTCGCTTCAGGACTCAGCTGGGAAGCGGCGCGAGCGAACGGCGTGGGCAGGCAAAGGGCGGGCGAGTGGCAGCGAGGAGTTTGCGTGGGCGGTGGGGAAACTCCTCGCTGATGCCCGCCGCTCGCCCTCCCGCCAGCAAGAGGGGGAAGACCCAGGGAAGCCGCCCAGCAGCTGATCTGCCCGGCGCCATCTACGCATGCGTGCCCATAGAAAAAAAGGGCGCGCATGCGCAGATGGTGTTTTGACTTCCGGGTTGAAAAATCGCGATTTAGCCCGTTCGCAATGATCGGGATCATGATACCCGGGGGATCACTGTATATGCATTTCTAATGAATATAGAAACAATAAAGTATTCTTGTAATAAATACTTGTGTTGACATAGAAATAATTTCCAGTTAAGTCCAACAAATCTTACTCCAAACTATACAGATTTGCTGACTGATTTTAGTTCCAACAGGAAGGGAAAATGATCAGTAGAAATATATCTTGCTGTTCAGTAGTGGGTTATAAAACCATTTGCTACTGGTTTGTGTGCGTGCTCCCAGGTGCATGGGTGGAGCCTCCCGCTGCCAGCGCTACCGGATAGCAGAACTGGGCCAAACGGGAGCAACCCACCGCTGTTGCTGTTCAAGCCAAAGAGAAGGATTCAGAAAAGCCTAGCTAAAGATTAGCAATTGTTTCTAACAGTAGACATAAATGCATGAATGTCTTATGGCTGAGGGTGCATATGAAATAATAATAATAATAATAATAATAATAATAATAATAATAATAATAATAATAATAATTTATTGGATTTGTATGCCGCCCCTCTCTGTAGACTCGGGGCGGCTAACAGCAATGATAAAAACAGCATGTGACAATCCAATAATAAAACAGCTAAAACCCCTTATTTATAAAAACCAAACATACACACAAACATAGCATGCATAACTTGTAATGGCCTAGGGGGAAGGAATATCTCAACTCCCCCATGCCTGGCAGTATAAATGAGTCTTGAGTAGTTTATGAAAGACAGGGAGGGTGGAGGCAATTCTAATCTCTGGGGGGAGTTGGTTCCAGAGGGCCGGGGCCACCACAGAGAAGGCTCTTCCCCTGGGGCCCGCCAAACGACATTGTTTAGTTGATGGGACCTGGAGGAGGCCAATTCTGTGGGACCTTATCGGTCGCTGGGATTCATGCGGTAGCAGGCGGTTCTGGAGGTAAAATAGCTCTTATCTTGTGAGATTTCAAGAGGTAAGTAGTAATCTCATAAAGTCTCCTGAGGATCTGCATATACATACACAAGCATTTTCTTATGAAGGTCAGTGGATTCTATCTGGTAACGTCCTAGGTCAGTGATGGTGAATCTATGGCACATGGAGCCATATCATAGCTCCAACGTGCATGTGCCTTGCATAGCTCCAACGTGCATGTGCATGCCAGCCAGCTGATTTTTGGCTCACACGGACGCACTGGAAGTTCATTTTCAGCTTCCAGAGAGCCTCCAGGGGGGAGGGGCAGGATAGGGTCTTTTCCCTCTTCCCAGGCTCTAGGGAAGCCTACTAAGTCCACTGGAAGTCTGGAAATGGGCCATTTCTGACCTCTAGAGGGCATCTGGGGGGCAGGGAGGCCATTTTGCCCTCTCCAGGCATTGAATTATGGGTGTGGGCACTGATGCGTGTGAGATAACACATGTGCGCACGCTTTTGGCACTCAAGGGAAAAAAGATTCGCCATCACTCAACTAGGTGCTTCTAAGTAAATATAGCACAGTGTATTTTTAAATAGACTTTTAGATACTGTATGCAGTTCATCAGGACACATCTATCAGTTTCCTGCATGCTAACTAAAACTGTTTATAAAGATTAAAAAACAATGAAGAGAGTATCCAAGGAATAATATAATATTTATAATATTGATGCACACGTAAATTGCCAGCTATCAATTTACAGAAGTCTCTGCTCATTCAAAATGTATAACTGGGCAAAAATGTAACTTTCAGCTTGCTGGGAGCAATAATATTCTTTCGCACCCATGATTCTCTTCCAGTTCACCTAACATTGAAATAACACGCAGGCTTTCTTCTAGAAACCTACTTGGCATGCATTTGCTGTAAAGGTTTTATCTAGCAAGAACCATTTTCATTGTATTTTAACTGGAGCTCAGTTTATTTCATGGAAGCATAACAGGTTTCCCAGAAAATCCTTCATATACAAGAAGGAAGGTTTAGTTTCATAACTTTATTTACTGTGGTTTTGTATGCTACTAAAATTACTGATGCACTATGTGCCAATTGCCTTTCTAGAGAGTCCTTAAAGGCACCCATCCATGAATGCATTGCAATAACTATTTTTCAAAGAGATAAGAGTGTGTGTTACTATCACCTAGGATCCCATTCTAAGAAGGGCTACAACTGATGTGTCAGCTATTACAACAATACCCAAGAGTCCCTCAAGTAACAGGCCTGCTTCCCTATGGGAAGTTACACCTCATTTCGAATCAAACTTGATATTTACGGAAACATTTTCAGCCTGTTTTCTCTTTATCGTCCTCCATAGTTTTTAGAAACCAAGGCAGGCAAATACCAAAGCTCAAAGTTTATTCCCACTGCATTATCTAATGGAAGTCATTTTCAGAAAGCAGCAGAACCAGTGGAAAATAGTATCATCCATTCCCAAAGATTAAAGGCAGTCCAGAATACTGAGGTTAAATATATCAAATAATGATATATTTTATTTTATTTATTTTTTATTTATTCATTTGTCCAATACACAAATACATAGGAAGAAAAATAGACATGTAGTAATATATATAAGGGTAAAAGTGAACTTAGAGGAGAGGATATATGAAAGAAAGAAAATATATATGATAAGTGAGGGAAAGGAAAGACAATTGGACAGGGGATGAAAGGTACACCAGTGCACTTATGTACACCTCTTACTGGCCTCTTAGGAACCTGGAGAGGTCAATCGTGGAGAGTCTAAGGGAGAAATGTTGGGGGTTAGGGGTTGACACAATTGAGTCCGGTAATGAGTTCCACGCTTCGATAACTCGATTGTTGAAATCATATTTTTTACAGTCAAGTTTGGAGCGGTTCGTATTAAGTTTGAATCTGTTGCGTGCTCTTGTGTTGTTGCGATTGAAGCTGAAGTAGTCATTGACCGGTAGGACATTGCAGCATATTCAATAATCTACCAAAATGACCAATGCAGTTTTAGTTCCATGTCTAGGCTAGAAACTGAATTCAAAGGGATCAGACCTTAGGATCTTTTGCATACATGTCAGTATATATATGTAGTGTATTGAATTTATATTGTGTTTTTCCCACTTCTGTAGCAGACCCTATCTGATGATTAGATAATTAAAAGATTAACAGATTAACAGAGTTGGGAGAGAACTTGTAGGTCATCTAGTTCAACCCGCGTCTCAAGCAGGAGAGCCTGCAACATTTCTGACAAATGGCAATCCAATCTCTTCTTGAAAGTCTCAAGTAAGAAAGTTTCAGAGTAGACATTCCATTCTTCTTCAAGACAGGTGAAACAATTCCAGTTCCCAAATTTTTGAATCTAACTGGCCATTCTCTCATTAGTTGGCCAAATGAACTTGGTAAAGTATGAAGCCTCATTCTGTAGAAAATGCTACCCACGTTATAGAAATTCACAATCAAAATTAGTCTCAAATAACCTCACAAGGCATTCCTAAATCCAATCACCTTATTTGAATCTGTCCATACATGATCCAGATGATCAAATATAAGTGATGGTATCAGCAAACCTTTATCAAACATTTCAATAGTCTATGGGTAAATAACTTTGCCCATCTACTATAAGCAATATTTCCAAATTATATTCTGCCAGTACAATCAATGAGGGGCAAATAGCAATTTGCTATTCTTATTCCTACAGTGTAAACCACAGCATGGATTCTCGTCAAGGTTTGATCATATTTATTTCTCATTTTCCCTCATCTAATCCTTTTTTCAGTTACTTTATCTTCTATATAACCAATCATTTTTTTTAAGGAACACCTCAGGGTCAGGATCAGAGAGAAGCCATTCAAGAGCAGAAATATCCACAAACTTAATAACCGGTATCTTCAAATTCAAGAATTAGACAAAATTGTGGTGAAATTGATTGTCAGATTATTGAAAAAAAATATCTCAAAGAAAGCAACTAAATCCATAAAGCACCTTGGATGGATAAACCTAATGGTCCCCAAACCAGCAGTGAAAAGATACATATTGCTCAGAAAGTGATTTGATCATTGCAAACAATACCAGTAAGCTCCTTCATTGTCAGATCACAACCTAGCAAATAAAATGATATTTGGTGCATGGATGTATTGCAATGTGAGATTACCTGGGATAGGCCCAGAATATTTGCCCCCATTGTTTTCTAGCCTGAGTATCTCGGAATTCCCCATTAATAATAAAGACTGTGACCATTAATTTCACAGCTAGTTAAATCTTAACTCTTTTCATGATAATCCAAGCCTTGGAATGACCTTTGTTTTACAAAATCCCAGAATAGGAGCTGGGGTGACACAATGGTTAGAATGCAGTTTTGCAGGCTAACTATGCTCACTGCCAACAGTTTGATCCAGAAAAATCTTCCATTTTTCTGAGATCAGTAAATGAGGACCCAGATTGTTGGGGAAGTATGCTGACATTGTAAACCTCTAAGAGAGGGCTGTAAAGAATTATGAAATGGCTACACAAGTCTTAACTGCTAAGGGCTAGTTCTACAAATACAAACTACAATATTCTGACATCAGAGGTGATTTTGAGTACTTCAGAGAACCAGTAAATACCACCTCTGACTGCCCCTGCCCCCATCTATTCTCTGCCTCCCAAGTCCCAGCTGATCAGGAGGAAATGGGGCTTTTGCAGTAACCTTCCCATGGAGTGGAGTGGAAATGGAGATTTTACAATATCCTTCCTCTGCCATGTCTACCAAGCTATGCCCACCAAGCGATGCCATGCCCATCAAGCCACACCCACAGAACCAGTAGTAATTTTTTTTTAATCCCACCACTATCTGAGATGCTCTATTATCAAATTGGATTGCAGAAGTCAACAGCTGTCTACACCAGATAATTTACTTTTATTACTGTGTCCTTCTGTAGATTTATAATTAGTATGATGTTTCCTTGAGTCAATTTTTGATTCCATTAAGACATTAAAATTATCATTTGAATCCTTCTTTATTTAATTTAATATTGACTCAAGAAAGCAAATTACCGGTAGATTATATCAGAATCCATCTCCTCTTAATGGGATATGCATTAAAAAGTTACATATGAAAAAGTTCATTGGATTTCATTGAAACCACATGTCCATTTATCTTGGCATTCTGGGAAGTTGGTTGACTTCTCTGTATCTTCTTCGCGTTTTTTCTTTCTTGTCATTCTTTTCTATTTACTTTTCTTACTTTCTTTTTTCCTTTAACTTTATAATTTTTTACCTTACAAAACCTTTTCAAATAAACATTACAGTAGTTAAAAAAGAAAATTGGGTTATGTAATTGAAAAAGTAGAATCTTTGTATTCACAAAAGGCCACGTTAATATGCTGTCTTCAGGATCAATGTGATTTGCCATAAACCAAAATTACTCTGAATCCCCATGTTTTTGTATGTGTGCTCCCTTTCCATTAAAAAGTACGGGTAAAAGGTAAATTAAAAATAGAATTGTCTTCTACAAACCTATTGAGTTTCCTTCTCTTAAAAAAGAAAAAGAAAAGTACCAACAGGATTCAAAAGCAACACAGTGCTGCATTTCCCCATCGGATGAGTGTAATGAATTATACCTAAGTTATCCACTAAGGGGAGCATGAAGCTGGACCAGCCTTTCTAGTTTCTATGACAACGGCGGGGAGTAGAGTCTTCCAAGCCCAACACTCACTGAAGCAAATGCTGGATTACACAGTCCTTCCAAATGTGCTGGATTCTATGGAGCAGCAAGCAGCTCTGCTTCCTGTTTTGCAACACCTTGATTCCCTCAAGCTTTGTAAATTGGCCCATCCGAGCTCTCATTTATGAAGATGGTTCATCACTCTGGTTCCATACAGTCATTTAAACAGCAAAAAGGTCAGTAGGAGTCTTTTCTTCCGTCAGCGATGAGCGTCAAATCATTAAGTGCATGCCCTTGCAGTATTCTTCAGCTTCAGCATAGCAGCTGCTAAAAAGATTTGGAGCACAGAACCAATGCAGGCAGCTTTTAAAACTCTTGCAGTAAGTTAAAATGCTCTTTTGTACTGGAGCTTGAAAGAGTTATCTGGGTGGAGAAATAACCCTCTTGGCTACATTAAATACTTTTTTTCTGTAAACAGCTTAAAAGGAAATGAGTTATGTATTTTAAAAAAGCTTCTTCATCACAAGATTGCATTCCTCCAGAATTAGAAAGAAGATAGTGTTGTAGCTATTCACTCCACTATCATCTATCTATCTATCTATCTATCTATCTATCTATCTATCTATCTATCTATCTATCTATCTATCTATCCATCTATCCATCCATCATCTATCTTCTGCCTGTCTACCTATTATCTATTTCTCTCTCTCTCTCTCTCTCTCTCTCTCTCTCTCTCTCTATCTATCTATCTATCTATCTATCTATCTATCTATCATCTGTCATCTGTCACCGTATAGAATAGTACAGATTCTGTTTTAGAGTATTGGAAATCACTAGCAAATAGAATAATGTCTTACTTCATAAGCATGTTTATGTTTGACACTCAAAATGATTCCAATAGTTAATATTGTAAATCCATTCAAGGTTTTATGGGTATTCTATTGAATGAAATTATGAGATACTGGGTTTTTTAATTTGGAAAGGCTGTGGTTTGGTTTGTACCATGGAATGGAAACTGGTATAAAATGAACTTCCTAGGGAGCTGATTTGGCGATCTCCCATTATTGTGATTCTGTTCTTGTCTTTACAAATATGCCTTAAGACTGGTTTGCATTTTCATAGGAAACATATTCCTTCTTTTTTACACAATTTTTTTTCTTGGAACTTACGAGAGTCCTTAAAAAGCTTTCTCCATTTCATTGATCTGGATCATAACTCTGTTAATCAGTAATCCCATTTTTATATATGAAAGGGGGTAATGGGAGGGGTAAGAAACAAGACACCTGCTGGTATAGAGTAAATTGTAATATTAGGAAAGAGTCAAGCATCTCCAAGCCTTCCCCTCTGGCTGTTAGGCTTTTTAATTTGCTCACATATTAAAAACAGAGTGCTAAAAAACAGAAATAGTTTTCCATGTAGTCAAACTTTGCTTCTTTTCCTCAATTTACCTATTTTGTAGTCAGTCGCAATTGTCAGACACCAACACGACCTAATAATAAGTTTTCCTGTAGTCTAACTCATATCTAACCAAATACATTTCTGAAGTATTACAAAACAAAAGGTGTCATCAGTAGCAATGCCTATGTTCTACCTAGTGTTGATGAAAATGTTGCATTCAACTGTGTATGTGTTTACAGATTTAAGCATTTTCACGCATGCATCTATGAGTTACTGTATGTTCAGGATGTGCAAAGATGCCAAAGAGATAAGGGTAATGGTAGCTTTGACAGGTACAATATGGAAACAGATAATACTTCTTCCTTTGCACAAATGTCCTCTGTATAACTTGCCTAGCAATTTCACTAGCTTTCAGTATGAAGTAAGTACTTTAGAATACATTTCCATCAAACCTTTTCTCAATTTATTTTGGGACATTATTGTTCTTTATTTAAGAAAATTAAGAATTAATAAAACCCTAACCTTAACTCTACTGGATAATTGTTAAATTGTATTTTATTGTTTATTTTCTTTTCTTTGTCTGAAGTAGTGTAGGGGGTTGGAATAGAATTAGTTATTTATTGTTGTTGTTGTTGTTGTTGTTGTTGTTATTGTTATACAGCATATTTTCTACTAGTAAAATCCTATCTGGTTCTTATTTGTGGGTGCTAAACAGTTAGTATCAGAACTGTTCAAATGAGGTTTTAAAAAGTGTTCCAGTACAGGATTGTCCTGTAGTACCTTAATTCCCCGGGACAAATTTATCAAGAATAATATCCCTTTAAAATTATTGAATAAAGAAAAAAATCTAACTTTAAAAACTTCCGTTAACATTCATTAAAACAAATTGTACTAAAAACATTCATTGGTCAGGGGGAAGATCTAGTAACCCCTGGCGACAAAGATGAGTTTTTAAAATCTTTTGTAAGGCGAGGAGGCAAATCTCCAGGGGGAGTTGCTTCCAGGGGGATGGGCCTCCCACAGAGAAGGCTCTTCCCCTAGGTCATTGTTTGGTCATTGTTTGGTCGACGGGACCCTAAGGAGACCAACTCTGTGGGACCTCACCAGTCGCTGGGATTCTTATACCTAAGTTCCTTAAATAGTTATTATTATAAGTTATTTTCCAAGCTTAAGTACTTACTTCCCATGCTTTTAATTTTGTGATTTGCCTGAATCAGGGGTATCAATCTCACATCATCATGGCAGCGTTATGTGACGTATTGGGACTTTATTCCCCTTCTCTAAATTGGACATGTGCATGGTTAGCATGTGATGCATCCAGCCCATGGGCCGGAATTTGACAGCCCTGGCCTAAATGGCCATGGGAAGAACCAGAGTAAACTATGTACTACTCTTAAGAAGTTTTAGTTATAACTCCCAGAATCCTTTGCCACTGGACACAGATATGAGAATGATCTGAATCAAAATGGACATTAAACTGCCCATCTGAGCTACAGAAATTTCAGGCTCTGAAGACAAGATTGTCAAGCTCTTTGAAAAGACCTCACTCTAAGGAATCCCAACCAATTGTGGCTGGAAAAGATGGAGTGCTTTCTGAAGCTACTTTGCCTAATATAAAGTGCTTAATATAAATTGCCTGTTTCATTGGGAATTACATTGTCCTAAATGTGCATCCCTGCTCCCAGCGCAGTAATAGGACAAATACTGAATTTAGGTATGTTAATTTGCACACATGTAATATTGGTACATTAATTCACACACATGTATCATTCAAAGCCTGGTGTGTGTGTGTGTGTGTGTGCTAATGCATGCAAAATGACCTAATAGGCATTTTATACAAAGCATGTTGAAAACTATCCCTCAGAGATGTGAACTCTATGTTTCTAATATCTTAAGCATACTGCTGATATAAGTGAAGTTAGCAAACTCCATATTCCCAGTTTTATTAATTGAGCTGTCTTTCTTTTCTTGCACCAAATTTTAAATTTGGGGGAGGATGGATTAAGGAGAGTTTTAATAATTTTGAAATGAAATTACCATTTTAACACCAAATTCAGTAGCTTTAAATGCAAAGATATTAGCAGATATGAAAGGTTACTTCTTTTCATTATAAAAAAATTACAGAACTAAAAAAAAATACTATTATATGTTTTAGAACAAAGATGCGTCTTGGAGATACACACAAACCCCTTAGGCTTAGGGAATGGTAAAATAAATGGCAGTTCTGCCATACATGTGAACCTGACATGCAGTAAATTGTTTTGCCACTTAGGTTGTTCATCAGCAGCATGGAAGACATGACTCAGAGATATTTCAAGTAATTATATGCAGTGTCCCAAATGTTCTTTATTGACATCTATTCACATTCATTATAAAAGACATATCTACCTACCTTCACATTCTAGAGTTATTTTCATACTTGGTATAAACAGCAATGTCTGTTATAATTGTTAAAAGTCCATTGATTTGTCTAATGAGCAATATTATGGAAAATAATTTCAAAGTGCAAATTAATGTATTAACATGTGAATCTTAGAACTTCAAACTATGTGAAACAAAGGAAGCATGCACTTTCTTATTCTCTTGCTAGCTGTTTAAAAAAAAAAGATATAGCAATTAATAACCAAGTTCCATCTGCACTGCATTCCCAGAGACACTTCAAGGTAAAACTCATTATATATTATTCTTCTATGGCAGTCCTACAGTTGTCAAGTTTGAAATAGACGCTGACCTGATTTGCAAGCATAAACTGCATTACCTGATGTTCATAAATATTCCCCTCCATTTTTACTATGACATGGTTGTAAGGAAATAACAACAACAACAACAACAATAATAATAATAATAATAATAATAACAACAATAACAACAACAAAAACAATAATAACAACATCATTAACAACATCATTAACAACATCATTAACAACATCAATAGGCTTCCGGTTTGGCGGAGATCGCGGCGGGACGTGTCTGGCAGGGCTCTGCCAGGCGAATCCTTTCTACCCCCTCCGAAGGTCGCATTTGCGATCGGATCGGGCCCGGATGGCCCGATCCATGAACAGGGGGCTCTCCTCTGCCCGAGGACCCATCGCCAGGACTCCGGAGGCAGCGGTTCGCCCCGCAGCTTCGGAGACGGGAGAACCGCTCCTCTTTGTTTAAGAGGACCGGCCAGCGCTTTCTCCCCTCACTCAGCGGGAAGAATAAAAATCAAAGAAGTGAAAGTATAAATATCTACATCTACATTGAAAAAGAATATAGCAGAGAAAGGACCTAAGGTAAAAATTTCTATTCTGTTTCGTGTTTAAAGCCAGAGGATCGTAAAAGTTCTAAGTAAGAGTTTTTTTCTCCAGGGCGAAAGTGAAAGTTTTTTCTTGTTTAAACTCATCCGCAAATAACAGCCGGACCTAATTCTTTTTTTCACTTTTACTTTTCCATCTTGAACGGGAACCTTGGAACCTATAAAATAATCTTCTGACTTTGTGGCTTAACAAAATAGTTTAATTTTGACATGATTATTTAGAAAATCTTAACTGCTAAAGGAAATTCCTAGTGATGATCAGAATTTGTTGTTAATAGACTTTTAAAATCAGAATGTTCTGGACTTAATTTTTGAAGCGGAGGAACACAGTCTTGCTGCCTTTTTTTTTTCTGCTGCTCCTTTTCACAACATGAAATAACTTAATAATTATGAATCAAATGGAATCTAGAAGAGATTGAAATCACTTCTTTTTTGGATTACTTATTGTTGGATTAACCTATTTGGAATACTTGCTGAGCCTTTTGGATTATTTGCTGACACCTTTTGGATTATTTGCTGAGAATTCTTTGGTTTAACATCTGCCTGCTGCACGGAAATTAACTAGACTCCATCTTGGGATCTGTTTCTTTGTTCCTGTCTTGAATTTGGAAAATAAACTCACTTCATTTTGAACACAAGCAAGCCTTGGATTTGTCTTACTCTTTGAATTTTGAATTGAAATCAAATATAACTTTACCCTTTGAGATTTGGATTTTCATTTCTACTTCCTAGCAAAACTACAGGATTTATAAGAAGAACTTAAGTATATAATACTGTTATTGTGTCTTTGAATAATTATTTGTTTTTTTTTCCTGATTCTTCTTTGATTTTCTTCCCTATTCTTGGACATTTCTATTACTAGAAGAAGTTTGGTTTGAACTATATGCATTGTTAATAAACCTTGGGTTCCTGCTCTATTCTAAATAGTTGAACTAAAACATTACCCTCTCTCTTTTCTTTTCTGAACAACTTTTTTTACTTCATTTTTTTCCCTTCTTCTTTTTCTTTCCTCCTCCTAAAGTTTCTCCTCCAACTCTTTTCTTTTGTTTTCTACATATAGTTGATATTCCTTCCCTTCTTTTACTTTTTGTCTTCCTTTTACTTGAAAAGGCTAATACCTGTTCTTTTGTTTCTGTGGCACTAAATAATAATATTTCTTTTTTCTTTTCTTTCTTCTTCCTTCTTTTTTCTTTTTTTGAATTCTGTTATTAATTGAATTGCTATTGAATTGGTATAGTTATATTATAAGGGAAACAAAATACATTCAACAGATTTGGAATTTATAGTATTTTTTTTTCCTTTTCACTACATATAAAATTGAAACTAACCTCAAAATTTGAAATAGTGGATTCTAATTTGATAATGTCCCATACTTCAACCCTTGTTAAAACAACAAAAAAACAAACTACACCAACTACCCTATCTCCACAAGTGTCACCGCATTCTTCTCCCTCGCATCAAGTGTTAACCATGTCTACCAAAGACAAAGACAAAGACAAAACAATGCAGTCCAATCTTGCAACCATACATGAGACTTTGAATACTTTGAAGGACTTCATGGTCAAATCACAAGAAGACGCCACTCAACAAAGAGAGGCCATAAAGGAGGAGGCAACACAACAAAGAGAAGCTATAAAGGAGGAGGCAACACAACAAAGAGAAGCCATAAAAGCTGACTTGGCAGAATTTAAAGTGGAGATGGCCCAAATGAAAGCTGATATGGGCGAGATGAAAGACCAGATAAAGCAGATCCAACAAACTCTTCAAGAAAGTGACGACCGAGTTAAAAAAGTTGAAGAACAATCTGATAAAAATGAGAAAAGAATGGACTATCTTGAAGGGAGAGCCGATGAGAGATACAGAAGATATGATGAATCTATTATCCAGCTGGAGATGCAACGAGCTTCGTACGGACTTCGATTTCAGAATATAAAAGAGGAAAAAGATGAAGACTTAAAAGCGACTATGGCGGAAATTATTGGAGCTATACTCCAAGAGGACCCCATAGCTTTACAGAGAGAAATCGATGAAGTATACCGAATCTCGAATAGCTATATCCGTCGGCACAACCTCCCAAGAGAGATACATATTAAGTTTACAAGAAAGGCGTTGCGAGATGAGATACTCCATCATTCAAGAAACTCCCCGCCCCAACGTCAGGGAGTAGAAATAAAGATACTAAAGCAAGTTCCAAGAAGTGTCAGAGAAAACAGAAGAGATTATCACTTTCTAACTAAAATTTTGATTAAAGAAAACATTACTTACCGTTGGCTTATTCCACAAGGACTTTCTCTGACATGGCGTTCTACAAGGTACAAACTGGAAAACGTAGAACAAGCCATGTACTTTCTTGAACAGAGTGGTATTGGCCACTCCGACTACGCAAGTAAGCAACAAGTGGTCCAACTACAACTAGTTCAACAGCAACCAGGGGAAAAACTACCAACTCAGCAAGAAGAAAACTTGGGGGCAACCGCTCAAGTAATAGAGCAGGACCAAGGTGCTAGAAGAGTTCAACCTCAGCGAGAAACCAAAAAACCTACTAAATGACAACGAATAAAGACTTAAAAATCTTTTCCGTAAATGTTAATGGACTTAACGAACCAAGAAAAAGGAAGCAAATTTTCTCTAAAATTAGAAACCAAAATGTTCAGATTGCAATATTACAAGAAGTTCATATTAAAAAAGATAACCAAAAATTACTGTTGAATCCCAAAATTGGAAAAATGTATGCTGCATTAGCAGACCAAAAAAAAAGAGGTGTAGTGATGTATGTTAAGAATTCTATAAATTCCAAACAAATATATAAGGATAAAGAGGGTAGGATATTGATTGTGCAAGTAGATATTGAACCTAGACCTCTAGTGGTTGTTTCTATTTATGCTCCCAATGAAGACCAAATGACATTTTATAAAAATTTACACCAAATAATAATAGATTTAGCTATTGATAATGTATTGATAATAGGTGACTTCAATGCTATCGCGAATAGACAATTAGACCACTCAGGAGGGGGAGGTAATAAAAAAAGGGGAAAAGGCAAAAAAACAAGAAGAAATTTACTACCTAGCACTTTTCAAAAAATGAAAGCGGAATTATTACTAAGCGACATTTGGAGGGAAAGACACCCTCACAAAAGGCAATTTACCTTTTATTCCAATCCCCATAAAATTTGGACGAGAATAGACATGTTATGGGCACCAAAAACGGTGGCAGAACAAATAAGAGAGGTCGAGATAGACGTTATTACATGGGCTGATCATAACCCAATAGTGGTCTACATGACGATGAATAATAAACAGAACAACTGGCGGATGAATAGGTATATATTAAATGATAAGAAATATAAGGATTGGATCGAAAAGGAATTAAAAATATTTTTTGAAATTAATAAAACATCAGACACTACTCCACAGAACTTATGGGATACAGTTAAAGCGTATATAAGAGGTTTAACAATATCCTATACAGCAAAACATAATAAGGAAAAGAAATTAGAGTACTTACAATTAACAAACGAACTAAAACAATTAGAATCCTTATCGCAGCAACATATTAAGAACAGAGATCTAAAGACAGAAATAAATGTAATTAAACATAAAATTAGAGTTATAGAACAAAACCAACTAACTGAAAAGATCAAAAGAGCAAAGCAACAATATTTCGAACATGCAAATAAACCTGGTAGATGGCTAGCGTATAAACTTAGAAAACAGAGTCAATCAAAATTAATCCAAAAATTAGAAGATAAAGATGGTAAAATAAAATATGATACAGAAGGTAAGGCAGACATTGTGTATAATTTTTATAAAGAATTATATGCTAAAGATCATGTTATAGAAGATGATGTTTTTAACTATTTAGAGGCTTCAAATTTACCACAAATAACAGAAGATCAACAGGCTACCATGGATGGACCAATAACAATGGAGGAACTTCTAATAACAATTAAAAAACAGAAAAGCAACAAGGCCACAGGCCCAGATGCCATACCTGCAGAATGGTACAAGATAGACAACGAAACAATAAGAAACCATATGTTAGAAACTTTTAATTTATGTAGACTTGAGGGAAAAATCCCCAAATCTTGGTCAGAATCACTGACAACCTTAATACATAAACAGGGTACAGAACCAGAAAAAATTAAAAACTATAGGCCTATATCATTATTAAATGTAGATTATAAGATCTTTATTGCCATTTACGCAGAGAGACTCAAAAGAGTTATAAATGGAATAATACACCAAGACCAAAATGGGTTTCTTCCAGGGAGACAAATTAAAAATAACATTAGAACTGTAATAAATATACTAGAGTACTATGAACAACATCCAGACAAGACGGCATCTCTAATGTTTTTGGACGCTCAAAAGGCCTTCGACAACGTTAATTGGATATTTATAAAAATGCAATTAAATAAAATGAGATTTGGCCCAAAATTTGTTAACCTAATAGATACCATATATTCAAAACAAACAACGAATATAATATTGAATAACAGTCAATTACCATTACTTGACATAAACAAGGGAGTTCGCCAAGGATGCCCTATATCACCATTGTTATATATTATGACCCTTGAAACCCTATTAATTAAAATAAGAGCGGACCCCAAAATAAAAGGTTTAACCGTAGGAGATGAAACCTACAAACTCCAGGCCTTTGCAGACGATCTAATGTTTATAATTGAACAACCGACTACAACAGTTCCTACCTTACTACAAACCATTGAACAATATGGAAACGTAGCAGGTTTAAAGATAAACAAAAGCAAAACACATTACTTGACCAAAAATATGAATAAAACACTAGAAACTAAATTAGAAAGTATTTCTGGAATAAAGATTGTAAAAAAGGTAAAATATTTAGGAATAAATTTAACAGCGAAAACAATAACATTAAAAAATGACAATTATATGAAATTACTAGCAGAAATTAAAAAAGATTTAGCAGTGTGGAATAATTTGAAAATATCTTTCTTAGGAAGAATTGCAACAATTAAGATGAACATTTTACCCAAGGTCTTATTTCTTTTTCAGGCAATACCAATAAACCCAGGGGGAATCTTTTTAAAAACTTTAACAAACTTAGTTAAAAAATTTATATGGCAAGGTAAAAAAGCAAGGATAAAAATGAATTGTTTAGAAGATATTAAAGAAAGAGGTGGATTTGGCCTTCCAAATTGGAAACTATATTATCAGGCCGCTGCATTAACATGGCTTAGAGATTGGATAATCTTAGATAATAAAAGAACACTTGACCTAGAAGGACATGACTTAATGCTTGGATGGCACGCATTCTTATGGTATGATAAGGACAAAAATCATTCATATTTTAAAAGACATACATTAAGGAAATACTTATTAGAAGTATGGAAAGACATAAAGAAGAATCATTTCTTAAGCATTCCAGATTGGTTAGCTCCTTTAGAAGCAATAACACATCCAAAGTCTATAAAAGACAAGAAAATGACTTATAGATATAAAGAACTATTAAACGATCAGATGAAGCTTAAATCTAGAATTGAACTACAAGAAGAAGGGATAATAACAGATTGGTGGCACTACGCCCAGATCCGATCTAGATATCAGAAGGATAAAACTCTTTACATTTTTAATAAAAGTAAGAACCCTTTAACTACTTTAATAACCACTAACTCAACAAAAATGATAGGGAAAATATATAAATTACTTATTGCTCATAAAAATATAGAGTTGACTTTAAAAGATACTATGATAAGATGGTGTAGAAATATTGGTAAGGAAATAGACATAGACACATGGGAGAAAGTGTGGATTAATAATTGGAAAATGACTAAATCAGTTTCTCTAAAAGAAAACCAAATCAAAATGTTCTATAGATGGCATCTCCCACCAAATAGGATAGCAAAAATGTTTCCCAAAACATCCCCAATATGTTGGAAATGTAAGAAGGATATAGGAACTTATTATCATCAATGGTGGACATGTAGCAAAGCAAAAATATATTGGAAGATGATTGAAAAAATATTAAAAGAAATAATAAAGCAAGATATAGATAATACCCCGGAATTTTACTTATTAGGTGTCACAAACCAGATCTACAAGAAAGAAATTTTTTATCTAATTATACACATACTAACTGTGGCTAGAATAATATATGCGCAAAACTGGAAAGGGGAGGAAATCCCCAAGGAAGAAGAGGTTATAGCCAAGATATTAGATTGCGCTGAAATGGATATGATGACAAGAAGATTAAACGATCAAGAGGATACTAAATTTTATGAAACATGGAACAATGTTTACAAATGGATAGATAAGAAAAAATAAGATATATCTCTAGTGGTTGTTTTTCTTATCTTTTTTTGTATTAGTTTTTACCTAGGTGATAATAATATTAATATTAGGTTAAAAGGACTTTTTGATGATTATGATATAGTAATGTATGTATAAGTATAAGCAAAATACTAAGATTTTCGAAGTATAATAGTTGCATTTAGTTTTACTGTTTGGATTGAAGGTTTGATACTACTTTACTATAGTAATTAGGATTATATTAAAGGTATTTTTTCTTTGGTAATTATGTTATACTAACCCTACCTAACACCCATATTAAGATTTGTAAACTTTAACTCAAATTTATTAATTTTTTTTTTCTATATAATAGTTAACATATATTTAATTATGTATTCTTTTTCTATATTTGAATGTATACTTTCATAAGAAGCGGGGGAAACACACCCCCACTTTATGTTCATTGTTTGTATGTATTTGTTTGTTTTTTATGAAAAATAATAAAAAAAAATTGAAAAAGAAAAAACAACAACATCAATAACAATAATAACAACAATAATCATAATTTTTAAAATAATAAATACATTTCTTATTCTTACTGAATCCTAAGTAGTAGTTAACAAGTTATATCTTGTAATAAACCAGTTCTTTAACTGTGATATGAAGCTGACTTGGTAAAACAAATTTGATCTACGTTTTCCCATAGGTAATTTGATTTGGATTGATACTTCAAGCTAGAGCTAATAAAAAATAGAAATGAAACTGTCCCATCTCTTCATTGTGACTGTGTTAGATTAAGAAGATCTTCCTAATCTCAGTATGATAAAGTTGAACTGTAGTTTAATTAAAAGACATAAATAAAACCAGAGTTTTAAGCAAATCGTGTAGAGGCTCAGAAAAATTGTATCAGAAATGCAATATGTTGTAGGCTAATGACACTAATAGATATATTACCAAATTATATAGCTAGTTCCATTCTAAAGTTTCTGTTTAAGAGATAATTTTTTTAAGTTTCTGTCTTTTTCAATGAATGAAAACCACTTGAAGCCTCATAAAGATAATTTTCCTTATATGCAGTATTAAACTTTAGATCCTCACTGGCTTTTTGTACTATGTAATATATTTTCCTTATATCTAGAAAAGCCTCTTGAATTTGCTACCAAGCAATGCACAAACAATAACAATTGATATTGAATACCCAGACATTCCCCATGACTTGCTATTTCCTTCTTTGATTAGTATGGCAGAAGCAAAGACATTTTCCTCAAATGCATTTGGTATAATTTGACCTTACCTCTAAAGGCTAGTTGGGAGCACTTCTAATTTGAAATAAATGGAAGCTGGCAGTAAACCAGCCGTACTACTCATTCATTCATATTCTTCCACTCTTTCTCCTTCCTACCCCCACTTTCTCAAATGTAATTTTTGAAATAGTTTTACTTATGAAGAAAGTTTCATTTTTCATATCTCGTATTTTATTTCTGATATTTTCATTCTATATTTTATATTAAATGATTGGGATTTTCCTTTATATCCTTTCGACCTTTGTGTAAGATAACTTAAGTAGGGAAAGGAAGTTATTGGCCTAAAATCATTAAGTCCCCTTTGTGACTAAGAAGGAATTTTAACATCCTCTAAAGCAGTGGTTCTCAACCTTGGGGTCAGGATCCCTTTGGGGGGGTCGAATGACCATTTGACAAGGGTTGCCTAAGACCATGGGAAAAGACAAATCTCCAATGGTGTTAGCAACTAAAGCTTCTATTCTGGCATCTTGGAACATATTTTTACAATCCAACCAATCAGGCGTTTACAGGGGGGTGTCCCTCTGACCTCTTGCCAATCAGCTTAAAGATCTGTTGGAACAATTGGCGCTAAACTTATAGTTGGGGGTCGCAGCATTAGAAAGGTTGAGAACCAATGTTCTAAAGACTATCTAACAAAGAATCATCAATAGACAAAATGCAGAGTTTCTTCTTCATTGCCATAATCTAGTGATTCTTCTTCTTCTTCTTCTTCTTCTTCTTCTTCTTCTTCTTCTTCTTCTTCTTCTTCTTCTTCTTCTTCTTCTACCACACGGTGGGCATGGCTTATGCAAGGCACCCTGCATTTTCTTTCAACATTTTTAATGCAAATTGGTGCTCTGGGGTTGAGCTCCATTTTTGCTACCCAACTGCATTCTTCACCCCCAATCCGGGCAGTAGCCCACCCCCTGGTTGACTCCCTCTTCTTTGTGGCAACCCCTGATTTATTATGTACTCATTGTTAAACAATGGAATTAATTGCCATCAGTGGGAATAATGGGCACACATTTTATGAACTGGACAAGTTCATGAGGATAAAGCTAATGGTGACTGATATATAAATTTGGATGAATGTATGCCATTTCTTGAACTGAAAAATGCTTCCAGAGCAAGCCAAGATGTCATCAGCATTATAAAAATGGCTTGCATCCTGAAGTTGCATTCTGTCATCATACTGAATACTTAGTCATTTATTTCCCCCAGTAGATACCATGAAAACACTAGAGGGAAAATGGATCTTGGTCTATTTTCTTGCTGGTAATCTTTCCAGCTATCTAGTTGGCTGCTATATTTAGACTGGGACATTTGACTTGCATCTGAAGAACTCTTCATGTATTTGCAAATGCTTATGGTATGGTACATAAATTAAAGTTATGGTACATAAATTAAAATGTGTGGCATATTTGATGACAGACTGTAAGAAAATTAATCACAATCTATTTGATATATGGTTTTGGGTAATAGAGTTTCCGGTTTCAGTTGCAGATGATAAGCCTCAGAAAAAACAGTTAATCTGTTAATACTTTGGTAGGATAGCATACAACTTTATGAAGAACCACCCTTTTGATTTATTTGCACATCTTTGACAATTAATGTCTCCTGTGGAATTGTGGATCCTACTGATGTATAAGAGAAGTTTGAATGACAAAGTATCATTATTCAGCTATATCTCAAAGATACTGAACATGCTCCATTGTGAAAAAGTAATTGCCATCCTGTCAATTCAGTTGAAGCAATAAATAAAATGGGTTGTGTGAGTACTTTATTAAACAATCAAGATGATTTCAGCCAGGTTTATGAATTTCATAAGGTTTGGCTTCCTTTGTGCTGGTGATGTTTTACCGCACAGACTCTAGAGGCATATGATGACTCCATTCATCTTATAAAAATTGTCATGCATGACAATTCCTCATTACCACAATGAGGAATCCTTGGTGCACTCTGAGTTTAGTTGTTTCCTTATAGATGTTACTTTACCCTATTTGGACCGGGAGTCACTGCTCACAGTCACTCATGCCCTCATCACCTCGAGGCTCGACTACTGTAACGCTCTCTACATGGGGCTACCTTTGAAAAGTGTTAGGAAACTTCAGATCGTGCAGAATGCAGCTGCGAGAGCAATCATGGGCTTTCCTAAATATGCCCATATTACACCAACACTCCGTGGTCTGCATTGGTTGCCGATCAGTTTCCGATCACAATTCAAAGTGTTAGTTATGACCTATAAAGCCCTTCATGGCACCAGACCAGATTATCTCAGGGACCGCCTTCTGCTGCACGAATCCCAGCAACCAGTTAGGTCCCACAGAGTGGGTCTTCTCCGGGTCCCGTCAACCAAACAATGTCGGGGAAGAGCCTTCTCTGTGGCGGCCCCGGCCCTCTGGAACCAACTCCCCCCAGAGATTAGATTTGCCCCCCCCCCCTTGCCTTTCGTAAGCTGCTTAAAACCCACCTCTGCCGCCAGGCATGGGGGAACTGAGATACACTTTCCCCCTAGGCCTTTAAAATTTTATGCATGGTATATGCATAATATATGTATGACTGGTTTTTATATAATGGGTTTTTAACTGTTTTTAGTATTGGATTATTGTTATATACTGTTTTACTACTGTTGTTAGCTGCCCCGAGTCTGCGGAGAGGGGCGGCATACAAATCCAATAAATAAGTAAGTAAGTAAGTAAGTAAGTAAGTAAGTAAGTAAGTAAGTAAGTAAGTAAGTAAGTAAGTAAGTAAGTAAATAAATAAATAAATAAATAAATAAACTAGGTAACATCCTCACTGCACAATGATCAGCATTAACATTGGCTAAGCATAATAGCTAAGGGACGGCTTTGCTGCCTCAGGACCTGTACAACATCAAGTAATTGAATGAAGCACCTATTCTGCTTTAGATCAAGATTACTATAGGAAAATATCAGGTCCTACATCAGCTGCAACTTCAAGTAAACATGGCAGTGAACTGAAACATACCAGCCAGTATACAATAGAAGGAATGCAGAGGGGAAAGTGCAATGTTTTATAAGGGTCAAGTCAATGCTTAGATCCAAATAGCAAAAGCACTTAGACTTACATACTACCCACAATGCTTTACGGCCCTCTCTAAGCACTTGACAGAGTCAGCATATTTCCCTCAAATATCCTCATTTTACTCACCTCAGAAGAATGGAAGATTGAGTCAATCTTGAACCAGTCAGAATCGAACTCCTGACAGTTAGCAGTGAATTAGCCTGCAGTACTGTATTCTAACCTACCCCTGACATTAATTAATCCCTGCCCCCCAAACAAATCTGTTCCTTTCACACCAAATAGGTTCTTCCTTCCACCTTTCCACAGTGTTTTCTCCATGGGCATAGTACCTAAGATGAACAATACAAATTACACTATGTAAGAAACACAGATCAGATGAGGGAATGAAAGTTGTTGTAATGGAAAATTTAATTTATGACGAAAGGCTCTCTTCTTCACCATCCACAATACTATATCACCTGAAAATAGCAGCAAATAAAGCTGGCAGAACAATTGTATGGTGCACTTAAAAAATACATATATGACCTTAAAAACACATTTCACTTTTAAAAACAACAACCTGTAATTCGTGTCAAAATTTCTAGATTAATTGGTGAAATCTTAAGACTTGGCTTCATTTCAAACCAAGCTTCTTATAACATTTACCTAGGTGTGGTTAACCTTGAATCAGTCAGAATCAAACTTCTGGAAATGTTGTACCAAGACTTGAAATAATAATAATAATAATAATTATAATTATTATTATTATTATTATTTATTGGATTTGTATGCCGCCCCTCTCTGCAGACTCGGGGCGGCTAACAACAGCAGTAAAACAGTACAACAAAATCCAATACTAAAAAAGCAGTTAAAAACCCATTATATAAAGACCAATCATACATACAAACATACCATACATAAAATTGTGAAGGCCTAGGGGGAAAGTGTATCTTAGTTCCCCCATGCCTGGCGGCAGAGGTGGGTTTTAAGCAGCTTACGAAAGGCAAGGAGGGTGGGGGCAATTCTAATCTCTGGGGGGAGTTGGTTCCAGAGGGTCGGGGCCACCACAGAGAAGGCTCTTCCTCTGGGTCCCGCCAAGCGACATTGTTTGGTTGACGGGACCCGGACAAGACCCACTCTGTGGGACCTAACTGGTCACTGGGATTCGTGCGGCAGAAGGTGGTCCCTGAGATAAGTAAGTCATGATGGAAAACCTCCAAGGGGTATTGAGTGGAATCACTTTGTCATGGGGTAATACAACAAAGTAGACAAGATGAAAATCACTTTTGTAAGCAAAGTTACTTTCATATCAGTGTCAATGTCAGATGCATGGACAAAGTCAACTGCATTGTCATAATTGTTACCTTGCCTGCTTTAGCCACTCCTCTGGATGGCTAATATGAGAGACAAATCATAAATTACAAAATAGAAACTGTTTGTCACAATTATTCTACTGAAACTTGATTACTGAATCTAAGGGGATAATTTTCACTCATCCTGAAGCATCATGTGTAGGATGATTTATATATGAAATAATGTAACAAGTGCTTGACTTCAGTGTTAATTGTTCTCTTGAACTTCATTTACATGAAGCCCTGATTAAACTCATTGGTAAATATATGCAAAAATAAATCAGACACCTGAAAGGGGGTGAATCCTTTCTTTTCTTTTCTTTTTACAGAATTCTAAATAATGTAGAGTTTAAATAGATTGACCAAGTGATGCTTTAGTTTACATCCTTGATAAATTATACTATGAGTCCATTTCTACTAAAATGCTTTGTATCCACAGATGGAATTTTTCTCTGCCCTCTGAGTCCAGAAGTGCTTATTTTAGTGTCATTTTCTGAAAATCAACAAATGCACTCATTAAACCTTTGCAATACCAATTAAAATTTTGGAGAAACTGATCACCAAAACAAATATGACACCATGAGGTGTTTGAAGAATATTGGCATGTTGACCAATCCATAATTTAGAATGTGCAGGCAAGAGACATTTGGTATGTTTGCTAAAACGGAATGTTTTCTATTAAAATTGATTGATTTATTTAATTTGACATCTATGCCACCCAATCTCAAAGGACTCAGGATGGCTTACAATAACATAAAAATACAAATACAATAAAAAGAGGTCAAATATTAAAGTCTAAAACTATAAAACCCCAGTTAAAACCCAGAGTTCAACTATCAAATCAATGTGCATGCATACTATTCAAAACTATTTGCCCATGATAGATGTCAATTCATGGCCCCCAGGTCTGCTAGCAAAGCCAGGTATTCGCAGCCTTGCAGTTGGCCAGTAGGGTGGGAGCGGTACAGACATCAGGGGGAGTTAGTTCCAGAGAGCCATATTTGTTTGTTTGTTTGTTTGTTTGCTTGTTTGTTGATTTGATTTGATTTGATTTGATTTGATTTGATTTGATTTGATTTGATTTGATTTGATTTGATTTGATTTGATTTGATTTGATTTGATTTGATTTGATTTGATTTGATTTGATTTGATTTGATTTGATTTGCCGCCCCTCTCCGTAGACAGTTTGATTATTTTTTCCTTGCTTTGCTCCTAAAGTCCTTGATAAAACAATTTAGAAGAAAAAAAGAGGAAATATCAGTGTATCCCAAAATATCAGGTGACTCATTGTGACCTTTCAAAGTGTATTGAAGAGAAATAACCATCTTGTTGCTTTCATGGTGTCACCTGTTAAGTTTTTGAATTCCTTCTTCCTTGGATAACTTTACAGGTGCCATAGAGATTTTTTTAAAAATACTATCGTTCATATATACTTCAAGAAATCTGCATTACATTTTATTTTTATGGGAAAAAAATTAAGCATTTCTTATCAGAAGGTCAAGCAACAACTTTAACATCAAGTTTGACAACAAGTAGCATTCATTTCCATCTTTCTTAATTTAAAAGCAGCAAAGAAATGGTTTGCCATTTAACAAATTGCAGAAATTTTTGGTGGATAAGATATATTTCATCAAAAAAGTAAGAACATATGCAGGAATTGGTAAGGATGAGCAGGGATGGAAGACCACCCATCTCCCAAAACATTATTTTTTTCTTGAACCTAAGAGATAATCTGTTGAAAAAAGTATAGTTAAAAGCAAAGGGTATTAGTATGGGAAGTGTTTTGATCCAAGTAAAAGAATGTCACTGAGGAATATTCCTAGTTTTCATAAAAACAGATACATTCAGATCCAAGGCAAATTTCATTAAATGTCTCAATCAAACTGTATCAATCCTCTTAACTATTTCTAGATATGATAATTTTTATTACAGTTCAGAAGTATGTATCCATTTGCTAAACTCTGCTGCACACATACTACTTGGATACTATGTTCTATATCTTGAATACAACATTAGTTCGCAAAGTCCACAAATAGGTTGACAGAGTTTGTAGGTAGTGTTTTCTTGTAAGTCTGAATTTCTACTGTTTAGCCAATACTTTTCAGTCATTGCTGTACAATTTTTTGCAATGTCATGGGCAAATATATTCACATTAGATTGAAATTTGATTTTGGTTGCTTTGATTTTTGATTCCATTAGACTCCCTCCCTCCCTTTCCCTTTCCCTCTCCCTCCCTCTCGCTGACTCTCCCTCCCACCCTCTCTCTTGAGACTTTCAACTCTAGCAGTGTTGAGGTTGTCATCTCCTGTGGTGGCTGATTTTGACACAGAGGAGTGGGAGCCGTCTGTTTACCAGTCTGGCTGGAGGACAAATCAGACAGTGAACCAAAGCAGAGACAGGGAGAGAAAGGGAGCAGGAAGGGACTGGAGAGACAGAGAGTGGAAGGGAGTCAGTCAGATCTCCAGCCAGAGGTTGATCTGAATCAGAAGGGGAAGAGTTAATGAATAACCCTATTCTGAATGCTCGGGGGGCAGAGAGTGCTGGGAAGACAAAAGCATCTGTGCAAATGCAGAAACAAATTATAAGTCACAGGTGATAAGACTTAATGACACTGCTGGAACCTTGAAAAAGGGGAGGGTTGGAATGATTTGTGTGGGAGTCTATCATTCAATGTTGAAAAAAGTTTGATAAATTGTGGTTTGGTGTTGGCTGTGGATTTCTGGACATTTTGCCATTCATTTTGTGAGTTATTTCTGACAGAGGTGAGCCTGAAAGGCTCCTGTACTAACTGGAGTAATCATCTCTGACCTATTGAACTGGTAAACTAACAATTGCTCTGAAATTCCATGGTTTGCAGTTTTCTGAATATAAAGAACAATCCTTGTTTCAATTTTACATAGTTTGTGTTTGATTAATTACTTTGTTCCTGGGTGGCTCAAGGCCAGGCAGAACAAGCAGTATAGACTTCGATGCATTTTTCTTACATATTACTCAATTTCATTTCAAGCTATTCCGTATATAGGGGAGTGTGATAGCTCAATGGTTAAAGAAACTGAGTTTGTCAGCTAGAAAGCTGACAGCCTATGTTCAACACCCAAGTGTTGTGTGGTGCAGTGAGCTCCTATTCCTTGCCCCAGCATCTGCCCACCTAGCCATTTGAAAGAGTGCAAATCCTAACACTTTGGTAGGAAGGTAACAGTGTTTCATCTGCCTTGGCTGGCCACATGACCACAGAATTATCTTTGGACAACACTGACGTCTTTGGCTAACCCCCCCCCCCCAATGATGAGCACTGTCTTCTAGAGTTGGACACAATTGGACAGGGAAAACCTTTACATTTATTTTTTCTGAATATACATGTTACTTATATAAATGCCAATATTAACTTTAAATTAATTTAATTAATATTATTAATGTTGGTTTATCTGGAAATTCCCAGATAAATGCTAAGTTTGACTTTAAGATGGATGTGCAAGAAATAGCACCGGCAGACTTACCAGCCGGTGCCTTTTGCAGGAGGGTCGGGACGGCACGGACACATGGCAGCCGCCATCTTGGATCTCGGCTGAAGTCTCGCGAGATTGCGAGACTTCGGCCGAGAATCAGGCCAGGGTGGCCTGATTGCTGACGTGTCCGGGCGGGGCTTGCCAGCCCTATAAAAGGACGTGCAGGCCCGGGCTCGGCCTGTTCGCCTGGACCACGTCAGAAGAGCAGACACCCGCCCGCCCTCCCTATTTTGCAGTGTGCTATTATGGGTCGCCCTAGGGGGCCGAATGGGAATTTTTTGCGGCTTGGCCTTTTAGCCGGGCCGTTTTTTCGCCCATTCCACACTGGGGAAAGGGACATGCGGTTAGGGGGTACTTGCACCTTTTTTAGTCTAATTGGCTTACCTTTGGTCATTTGGGTAGGCAGGTTAGGGGCGGAAAACTGGGTGGTGGTTTAGCAACTGCGTGTTCTACGTTGGGCATCTTTGGGGATGATTGACAGGTTCTCTCCAAGCTTGTGGTGGAAGCGACCTGAGCAGTTGGGGGGAACCTGTCTTTGGGTCCCGCACCTTTAAGTCCCCCGTTAGGGGTTAGCCGGTGGGACCCCCCTCATGCAAGGGCATGGCAGGGTCTCAGGTGAGGGAGGGGTCCCTCACCTGGACTAGCATGGAGCTAC
Source organism: Erythrolamprus reginae (assembly GCF_031021105.1). NCBI lineage: Eukaryota > Metazoa > Chordata > Lepidosauria > Squamata > Dipsadidae > Erythrolamprus > Erythrolamprus reginae. The sequence goes on from NC_091950.1 coordinate 112,681,767, forward strand.
GCCCATATGTTGCCCAGGAAGTTTATGTGACGTCATTTTCCGCCCCGGAAGCAATTGTTTGACCCTGCAGGTCCATTGTTGGGGTCATAATTAGATATGTTAATTTATGCTAATTTAGTTGAATAAATTATGCTAATTTATTTTAATAAAAATGACCCAGTTTAAATCCAGCTCTTGTGTCCGTGTCATTACTCCGTCTCTTCTGCAATAGCCTATGAAAAATAATTGTAGTTAAACTGCCTAACTTAACTTAGATTTGTCTCTAAAAAGTGGTTCCAAAACCACTTGAGTTGGTTTAATCATACATACAATTCAATTAGAACATTCAGTTGGCATTAAAAAAAAAACCCTAGTATTATGGAGCTTTCAGTACCATGGGCTGGAGAGCAGCAGGGTACAGCAGATGGAGTTACCATTTTGATGATTAAGACAAGTTGTGTACAAAATTCAAGTCAAGAACAGAATGTGAACACCAGGTGTTGAAATTTACAAATATGGAGCTATGATTTTTTTTGTCTAACAGTAGTAGTACTTTAGTAATTTTGCTATCCCTGGGTGTGTATCATAAAATCATGATACCACTTGGCAGGACTTACTAGGAAACTTCTATTCTACAGAAAACTAAGGTCATCTTTGCCCTTTTGATATGCTAAAAATCTTGACCAGCATATAATGGTTATCTTATTTTGTCAGCCAAGATTTGGTAGTTTTATCAAAAAATTTAAATACTTTCCCCAATACATTATTTTCATTGTTGTTGCCATATGTAGTAAGTTATTTGGGCAAAATGGAAAAAGAGCTAAGCATTTTTTCTTCATTTTAAGTAAGTTGATAAAAGTGAATTCAGGGACCAAAATTGATAAATAATATGTAGAGCTTGCTGAAAAGATTGAGAAATCCTGTTCAGGCTTTCCACTTGTTATAAAAATTAAGATACCAGTATACTTCCTGTTTTTAAAGTATTTTATAATTTTATTGCTGAATTATCAAATAATAAATGCCGGCCGCACATATCAAGCTTAAGCTGTCTACATGAATCTGAACTACTAACGGTCAAGGGAAATTAGTGAGAATTAAGAATAGAAAGGAATTCAGGGTGGCCTAGGCTTAGATCTCTGCATGCTGGAACTAATGACTTATGATGCATTGATCCCTTCCTTTGATCCACCTTTGTCTTCTCTTATGTCGAGCCCCATCAGGGTCAAATTCCAGGCTGTTGGCACAGTTTGCCTGCAATAGTACATTATAGCCACTATGCCCTCAGTGCTCCTGATGGCGGTTTACTGGACCATCTCAAAATTATGAATACATTGTCAAAGGTTGCAGGGTGCTATGAATGCTAAAACCTTTCAACAATACAGAGTTAATCAAGGAAGTATTTTCCTCAATTTACAGTATAAATTTAATGTATTATTAAATATGTTTTCATGCCCAGCTGACTTTAAAATGAACTTATTTTCTTTCTTAAAAGTGTTTAAATATTATTATTTTTAATAACACATAATTATTCCCTATTTGCAGAGAACAATAGGATTTAAAATTCCACAAGGGCTTGGGGGGGAGGAATCAATAACTACTTATTGCTTTTACATAATTTAAACTGTTTTCCTAAAAAGATAATTAATACTGCACATGAGAAAATCAGATTTGCTTTGAAGCATAAGATTGCAAATTTAAAGTTTTAATGTTATAATAGAAGAAAATTGAATGACTCTGTATTGTATGATGCTGGGTGCAACAAAGCAGCTAACACAAACTTTCCAGATTTAGTTATCTCAAACTGTATCTGACTTAGATTTTCATTGTTCGAATCCATGCTAGTTGAAGATTATAAAACCAGAAATCCCAGGACCTATTAGTGCAAGTTGTCCTCAAATTACACCACAATTGTGCCCAAAATTTATGTTGCTAAGTGAAATGTAAGTTAAGTGAATTTTGCCCCATTTTACAACCTTTCTTGTCACCGATGTTAAGTGAATCACTGAAGCTTTTACCTTAGTAAAATTGTTAAATAAATTTGTTTTCCCATTAAGTTTGCTTGTTAGAAGGTCAGAAAAGGTGATTGCATCATCCCGGAACATTGCAACAGTCATAAGTATGAACCAGCATCCCAATTTTGATCACATGACCATGGGGATGTTGCAAAGGTTGTAAGTGCGAAAGTCATGTCACTTTTTTCCAATGTTGTTGTAACCTTTGAACAGTCACTAAATGACTAAGTCCATAACTACCTGTACTAGAAAGTAGATTTAATCAATACAACTATTTCAGGTATATAGTGTGCTGTAAAAGTTATCATTTTTGAGAAGGAAAGAAAGAACATGAGATGAGCATGTGTGTTTGTGTGTGTTTGCCTATTTTCATTTTCCTCTTTTATTTTTTGAATATTTCCCAATTTTATGTCTGGAACTGGGAAACATATTTAATTGTGGCTCTGATTTCCTTCTGTGTAAAACTCGTGAAACTGCTTGCAGGAAAACAAAAAAAAATACTGCAAACATCTTAATGGCCCAGTGCATATTATTTCAGCAAGATTATTTTGTGCAGTGTTTTACTGATATTCATTTTGTCTCATGTTGATAAGAGAGCATGCAGAATTAAACTTGACAAGGGCGGTGGGGGGGGGTCACATTTTTCCAATTTACCTTAAATGTAGAAAGCAATAAGGATAGAAGGAAAAATATATAAATGCAATGAAGATTGTTTAAGCTACAGCCAGCTACTTTCCGCAAATTTCCATTTTTAAAATTAAAAGAAACTATGGTAAATGAATCCTTTCTAATCCAAAATAAAAAAATGCAGAGACAAATTTGGATGAAGAAATTTCAGAAACATCCTTAGGAAGAAGACTGTTATGACTTTCTGTCTAAGGACCATGCCTTTGATTTTCATCTGATCCCTCTCACTTACATTCAGCTGAATAGTTTGGCAGTTAAAGTCTGCCTTATCTCAATCAGGATGTGTCAGCAACGACATTCCAGATGAGGGTATGTATAGAAAGAAAAAAGAGTTTGAAATAGTTGTGCTTTTTTATTTTGTAAATGGTGCAAACATAAAAGACATCCAGGGTTTCTTCTTTCTTTCCACCAGTTTTGGAAGTTTTCTTTATTAGTTTTGCAACTAGGTAGCAGAGCAGGAGATAATACATCATGTTAATAACCTAGAGCAGAGCCAGCAATGGATATGACTTGGAAACATCCAGAATTCCAAAGTGAGAGGCCTAAAGAATGGCTACCTATTCCTGCTTTTCAGTTTTTCTGCAATGGTACATCCTATTTATTCATGGCTCCCATGCATGAATAAGGAAGCAGTAGTGTAGCATTGCTTTCTCCATCTTCAGCAGTCTGCATGGCACTGATTTGATTCCAATCTTAGCATCATGTTGTCGTGTGAAAGTCTATATTTATTTATTTATTTATTTATTTATTCTTTGTCCAATATACAATACATATGGAAGAGAATAGACATTAAGTAATATATATAACGATAGAAAGTAAAAAGAAGAGAAGTAGATGGGAGGGAGAGAATATATATGATATAAGAGATAAGAAGAGAATATATATGATATATATATATAGATAAGGGGAGAATATATATGATATATGAGATAAGGAAAGACAATTGGACAGGGGACGATAGGCACTGTCACTAAGAAGCAATTTTGCTCTCTGTATTATTTAATTTATTTTAAGACACTCCCATCTTTGGTTTTTGTTGTGCTTGTTTTGATTTTTAACCTAATACAATGGCCTTTGCATAATTAAATACTATTGAACTATTCCTGCATTTCTTTCCATAAGGAAATGACCTTTCACCTCCCAAGCACTCTTTGGTCTTTCCTTTTACTGTCAAGCTTCCTGCATTTAACAGGCTTTTCTATTATCTGTCCTCAAGAGGTCCTGGAGAATTGCCAGCCATTACATGAAATGATTGAGAGGAATTTCTTCAGAGTCAATTTCACCTCATTCTCTTTAAAAGCATTGTTCCCTGTGCTGAGATGCAAGGGAGGAAATCAGAGGGTTACTTTCATATTTCAGTCTAAGGCTTCATAGAGTATGTTGACATGGGATGCTCATTCTATGATTTTTCTCTGTTACTTTAGGTCCTGTTCATTGATGATAACATCAACTTCATTATTTTGCTTTTGTGCAAGCAACAATATACTGGAACATGGCGAGAAACGCTTTGAATAATTTGTACCAATTGGATCTGGGCTTTCTATTTGAAGAGTAATAAATAATACACTATGCTGTAGAGATAGATGACTGCATTGTCAAAGGAAAATTGAACATAATCAGATAATATTGGCAATACTATTGCACTAGAGAATTACTGCTGAGCATAGAACAGTTGCTGTAATAATTCCTTACTATTAGTAGAATCATGTAAACTAAAGTTTTGCATTACTGCAGCAGAAAAATGGTAAAATTGTTTCTGGAATTTAGTTAGAATTCCCCATCAGTAGACAGACTTCTCAAATTTCCAGGTTCTTCTGTTTATTTACACACAAAAGATATATTTGAGATATATGAGAAGCCAGTTTTAGTTTTATAGCCGAACAGTCTTACGAATTGTGCCAGTTAAGCAGTTTTATTGATCTGCAAATCCCTATCCTTTTAAGCCTGTCATTCCTCATGTTGTAAACATTGTTTGAAAGTATTTTTTGAAAGCTAGCTGAACAATCTACAAGAAATAGTCCTTCCTTCCTTCCTTCCTTCCTTCCTTCCTTCCTTTCTTCCTTCCTCCATGGAGGCATTGGTTGGCGATATAGACAGTAAATAATCTTAACTAACAATCAAGCAATTAAATTTTCATGATAAGAAGTATAAAAAAATAAAACATTCACAGTAACATTTTAACACAATAGATTAATTTATAAATGGTAATTAGGCTTTTAAAACCCCTCATTAAAATCCCCACAGTTCACAAACATACAATCTGAGCTTCAAATACTAAATACACTCAAAATAGCTTGATTTTTACTGGTTTAAGAAAAGAAGGATACAATGGGAGCGTGTCTCCAATATTCAAGGGAAAACTACTGTACTTAGCAGTATTTTGTATAGTATGCATAGTATAGTATATATAGTATGGTATTAGATCTTAATACCCAAGGAAGGCAATGCAATTCAATGTAATACAAAATATAATACAAAATACAATATAAAGTACAATGTAATACAATACAATGCATACTACATAGGGAATATAATACATTCTAGAATATAATATATTCAAATAGCTTCCACTAAAATGGAAGAAATTGAAGCCTTGGGGTAACAAGGTTTTCATAGCAGTAAATCTTCATGCCTCCCAGCAGCTTCGTAGAGTTGGGCAGCTTCAACAAATCCAATAAATAATATAAAAATAGTGATGATGGATGGATGGATGATAGGTAAAACTGTGCCAAGTCTAATCCATTTCCCAACTTTGTGGCTAGCTAAGATATACCTTTTTATCAGTTCTTCAGTTCCTCCAAAGCAATTTTTCCTGCCTGGTTCATACATTTTGTTGTTGTTGCTAGAATTAATGTTCCATTATCTTGTACTACACCATGAAGAGTAGTATAAAAATAGAAGTCTAAAAGTACCACATGTGCATTCAAGTGTAGGATTACTCCTTATAAATAGGATTTCTGGTCAACTGAATATTAATTCAGATTATTTTTATGCAGGAACAACATTGGAGAGGTGACTGGTGGGATTGTTTTGGAACGGTGCTGTAAAATAGGCCATTGTTTCCTTTTAGATATGATATATTGTAATTCTTATAATTCCCAGTTTCTCTTGATAGAGATTTTAGAAATTATCTTCCAACCCATATAAAGGCAGTTGGAGAAGGATGAAGTAAAACTTTCCCAGAGATGTCCCATTTTAAGTTGATTGGAAGAATAATATATAATATAGAAGATTTCAGTAAGCAAAGGCCAATTTACGTTCATCAGTTAATCCAAATCAACCAGAAATTGTTTGAAAAACTAACTGTACTTACAAATGGTCCAATATAAATTAAACATAAATATTAAGGTACAAAGCAGAATAGAAAACATTACTGATATGGGTTGTCTTGTACAAGAGGGAAACAGAAATAAGATTTGATAAAGTTTATAAAATTCTTATGTGGAAGAAGTAACTCAAAGATTTCCTAAATTGCTGTTTATAAGCTTAGCGAGTGCTGGGAAATAGAGCCAAAAAGAAGAAATCATTGAATTATCAAGTAGTAGGCACTCTGGAGAGCTTATGTTACATTGTCCTACATGGCTAGGATAGAAAGGAAGAATGCTGCTATTCCTCTTCTCAAACAACTAGATTCTATTAAATGAGATCATCTAAATATTTCACATTACTAACATCTTTCCTCAAGGGGGGACATCAAGGATGCTAGCTATGTATTCTGCAGAAAGACAAGGCTTTAATTATGAATTCAGTATTTGTACTGTCTTAATTAATTCTTTCATTTTTTATTTTTATCATTTGTTAGTCAGCTTTGAGCACCCAATTTCAGTAAAAAAAATTATGAGGTCTGTGAAATACATCTCAGAGCATCTGGTTGACCTTGAAACTAATCAAGTTCAGATGTCATTAGCACATGGATAGGTGATTCTAAGTAATATCATGATAATATACTAGAATGAGCAGTTGAAAGAAATAAATCAAGTTTGTTTATCTATCTATCATTCATTCATTCATTCATTCATTCATTCATTCATTCATTCATTCATTTATTGGACTTGTATGCGACCCCTCTCCATGGACTCAGGGCAGCTCACAACATATAGCAAAAAAACACAACAGTACAGTTTGTCCAATTAATATACTAAAATTCTAACTTTAAATTACAATAGTAATTAAAACTTCATGGACATGTCCATAATTTCAGGATCTTTTTTCAACAAAAACTGGCTCAAAGCATGAGTGGAAGAAAAAAAAAATGTAAATATACAATCAAAGTTTTTTACTAATATAAAGAGGTTTAATCTTAATGAAGCTTCTTTGATCACTGACACAACAAACAGGTCACACATTAAACAGGCCCACACAATCAGTACAATCCAATATTATTAAGCCCACTAACAATTCTACTAAGTAGCATTTATTTTATATGTTTATAGATTAATAATAATAATAATAATAATAATAATAATAATAATAATAATTTATTAGATTTGTATGCCGCCCCTCTCCAAAAATTTTCTTTCATTTTTCATATATTGTACATAATATTCTTTTTTACAATGTTTCCCCCCCAATAAACCAGTAATCAGGCCCCAAATCATTAGCAACATGCCATGACCGATGGTGGACTTGAATCTGCTCCCCAGCCCCTGAACTTTATCTAACAATTTAACTTTTAAATAATGATAGTTTTCTAATGGTAGGCTTCTGAAATTGGTTTGGATTTTCAGCACATCTTAAAATTGTATGAGCAGGAAAGGGTAAGAAGTAGCTAAGAAGAATTAACTAATGCCTTGAAGTCAGAATGTGGTTGTTTGAGCAAACAGGGCAAAAAGAGAAGTATTTTTAGATGCTTACATCAATAATTAATTGCATTTCAAATAAAGCAAGAGAAATTTTATTCTGTCTATTAGTTCAATAGTTGTCTTCATTTCATAAGCACAAATGGTAGATGTAATAATAATGAAGAATGAAGAATGAAGTATGTTGGCGTACTTTCTAGAAGTCATTCTAATTGGTACATCCCTGCTATTTCTATAGGTGACCCTAACTTCTCATGTTCAGCTATGAGCATAATCAAGAGTGGTTTTCAATTACCTTCCATATCAGTTCGCAATTTTGAGGTGAGCCCCCTTCTGCACATGCACACAGCTTCCTGCATGTGCTATTTACTCTCACGCATTTCGCACGTATTCCCAGCCAGGAAAATGTGGCTAAATAGGAATGGGAGGGCAAGCCTCCCCTTCAGTCAGGGCTACTGGTTTGCCCAAACTGGTCTAAACTGGCAAAATACTACCTCTGAGCATAATACCTCTTACTGCTATGTATCCGTAAAGAAGAAACTAGTAAAGAAGAAACTATACACAGGAGTTATTCTTTTTTTAAAAAAATCAGCCACTAGCAAGGTAAAAAATCCAGATGTATTGACTTGAATCCATTTCTCTGCAGATGAAACAGAATTTGTCCAGTTGTTTTTCTGAATACAATGAAGTAAGGGGCGAGTACAAGTGCACTAGAGTGCCTTCCGTCCCCTGTCCTATTGCTTTCCTATATCTCCTATACCTTTCTTCTATTCCTATATCTCTTCTTCTATTCTTTCATTGATATGTTCTATTACTATATCTTCTTTTCTATTCTTTTTTAGATATATTTTACTATGAGTATCTCCTCTATAACCTTCATCATGTATTTTACTGTGTGTGTGTGTGTGTGTGTGTGTGTGTGTGTGTATATATATATATATATATATATATATATATATATATATATATATATATATATACAGTAAGACCTCACCTATCGCTGGTGTTACATTCCAGACCCGGCCGCGATAGGTGAAATCCGCAATGGGGAATTTATCGACTGATAGTACTTATTTAAGTATTTATATTGTAATTGTTTGGTAAGTTTTCATTGTTTTAAGTGTTTATAAACCCTTCCCACACAGTATTTATTTTAGGTACAGTATTTAAATACAGTATTTACAATTTTAGATTTTTTTTTTTAAAAAAACCTGCCGATCGAGTTCCGCAGGCTGTTTAAATCTGCCGATCGACTTCCTCAGAAACCCGTGAACCAACGAAGATCCGCGAATGATTTTTCTCATTAATATTTCTTGAAAACCCGCGATGAAGTGAAGCCGCAGTAGGTGAAGCGCGATATAGCGAGGGACTACTGTATATATATACCCACTAAAACCCTCATTGTGCATTGGACTAAATAAATAAGTAAGTAAGTAAGTAAGTAAGTAAGTAAGTAAGTAAGTAAGTAAGTAAGTAAGTTCCCAAAAGGAAATCACAAATGGGAAGGAAAACTTGTTTCAACTTTGCACTTTATCCCGCTATATAGAGCGCTGGTGAGACTACATTTGGAATACTGTGTTCAGTTCTGGAGACCTCACCTACAAAAGGATATTGACAAAATTGAACGGGTCCAAAGGCGGGCTACAAGAATGGTGGAAGGTCTTAAGCATAAAACATATCAGGAAAGACTTAATGAACTCAATCTGTATAGTCTGGAGGACAGAAGGAAAAGGGGGGACATGATCGAAACATTTAAAAATGTCAAAGGGTTAAATAAGGTTCAGGAGGGAAGTGTTTTTAATAGGAAAGTGAACACAAGAACAAGGGGACACAATCTCAAGTTAGTTGGGGAAAGATCAAAAGCAACATGAGAAAATATTATTTTACTGAAAGAGTAGTAAATCCTTAGAACAAACTTCCAGCAGACGTGGTTGGTAAATCCACAGTAACTGAATTTAAACATGCCTGGGATAAACATATATCCATCCTAAGATAAAAATACAGGAAATAGTATAAGGGCAGACTAGATGGATCATGAGGTCTTTTTCTGCCGTCAGTCTTCTATGTTTCTATGTTTATGAAGAGTTGTTTGCTCAGAGATTACTGCACCGAAGCCTTTACTTTCAGATTTTCTGATAATTCATTTACTTAAAGACAGGTGACAAATTAAATAAATATTAAAAATGGGGAAACTGCAGTTTCATAGTGGCTCAAAACCTCATTGAAAAACTAGGAGATTGGATCCAAAAGCCAATATCTTAACAGACAGACATAAGTGTTTTGTAATCCAATATAAATCTAGAGGAAGATGCACACAGTTAGTCTTTGAATCCTCCTCATCCTAAGAGCAAAGATTCTTGTGAATCTTTGGCAGGAGGGAGAGATCACCACAACTGGAAGACTAGGAGCTAGTATCACCAGGATTTTATATTTTTAAGAGAACAAATCAAAATTACAAAATTTCAGTAAATGTTCTAATGTTGGAATACAGTAGTTACATCTCAAGGATATATAGAATACTTAAATATTCTGTCAACAATAATATGGCACTCATAAATGCTGATGATTCAAGATTCAAGTTCTTTATAATTTTCAAACTAGCTGTTTTATTTTAGATTTATTTGCAGCAGGATACTGAAGTAAAGAAAGAAATCTATCACAACATCGACACTATAATCAAATCATTCAGTTAAAGTTCAGATGGGATTTTGGTCTTTCTGTATTACTCTACAGGTTCACCTTTCTGGATTTCAGTGAAGTACAATAAATTCTAGTTTTGACATTTATTTAAAGTGCTTCTTAGGTAGTAGTTACTGCTTCTGTTTGCATACAGTTATTTCTCATCTGTCTTATTGCTTACAAATACTTCCACCAATAAACCTTTTCAGATTTCATGCTTAAAGACCCAGAGAAACATTTACAACAAATCTAATTTAAGCTGCAAATAACATCAATTAGAAATTAGCCCTGCATGTTGACAAGAATGTTCAGCTTATCCAGCAATTCACTTAAAGTAATAGGACTACTCATGCTTAAAATGTGCAAGTGTTTTTCTGGCAATGGCCATAGGCACCCTTGTATAATGGAGAGTCTCAAAAGCACTTTCTCTTTATAGTATTAATTCAGGCAAGCTTTATGTTACTCTAAAAAATTACATCATGTAAAGAAGTTCTAAAATAGGAAATTATATGGTAACCGCCTCTGAGCAGAAAACTACTTGAAGTCCAACTACGTGCCATAATAGTATCCTTAAAGCTGGCCATGAGATAAATAACTGCTTAGAAACTAGAACTTTATCCATCTCTAATTGAAAGCAACCTTATTTATAGCTATAATAAACATAGAAGCTTGTCTTTTGATACAGCTCTGGTGACTAGGAGGAGAAAATATATATGATGCTGTTAAAACTGAAGAATAGACCTTGAATCAAACTGATGAGAATTGTGTGTTTAAACTATGAAAGTGCATGATTTAGTATAGATCTTTTTTTCTTAATTTCATCAGGAGCACTGAGAGCAATAATGCTTCTCCTCTGGTAAACAAGTTTTGCTTTTGACTGTAATAGGGAGATTTTTACAAAGATGTATCTTTTTAATGTTTTGTCAAAAATTGCATTATTTTTCAAAATAGAGGAGCAAGTGGAGGTTGTGCGGTGCAGGATACTTGTAGAAGTTTTTTTATAGGTTGCAGGAGGCGAGACATGTGTTGGTTTATTTGGATTTCTGGAGTTTGAGGGGAATCTTAATGATTAGTTAGTGTGTTAAGAATTGGGCTGATCCTAGGCTGAATCAGCTGGACTGTGGGCAAAGGTGAGCTTCACATACTTTACAAACAGTTCACTCAGTACCGGAATTGTGAGCACTCCATTTGTACATGTGTGTGGCGTCACAAAACACAGCAATTTGCTCTTGTGCACCATCCATACATGCATATGACATCAAACAACATAGCAATCCGCTTGCATGCACCATCCACAAGTGCACGCAATGTCACAAAACACAGCAATATAGGATAGGATTTGGCCCGGGCGGGTGAGCAGGCGGCAGTCCCACCTGCATATTGCTACTATTGGTTCAAACTGAACCAGTCCAAACTATCTCTGACTGTGGGACTTGAATTCCATTCTGGGACATTGGCTATTAGGAGAGAAAGCCCACTTGTTCTTATTCCTGTAAATTATATCAGCAATAGCTCACCTAAGATTATTCTTGTAGAGGTTTGCTAGACTATGATAGCTGATGTTTTATTGTTTGATGGTGGTGGTCCACCCAATAGATGGACAGTGAGAAAAATGCAAAGTTGGAAGCCTTGACAGCAATAGTGATCCTTGTAAGAGTGTCTTTCCTGACCCTGATGGCTGGAGTTTTCAAGATTGCATTGGGTCCAGTAGCAACAGTGCTCATTTGTTTGGTGCCAATGGTGTGCAGTTATGCACATCAAATGTTAACTTTCTGGTGGTGCCTTAGTGGATTTTATAGAGGACTGCTACTACAGTGCTCTCAATGTGATTGGGGGGGGAAGGCTTTTTAGGACTTAAAAATGGGTTTGCTTTTCATTTTGGAAAGGATTACAAGTTGGGATGCCTGAATGAAAAAAAAAATAGCAAGTGGAAAACTTGTGCCTAGAGACTACTGTAAGAAATGATTAAAGGTATAATAAATATTTTACAAGAGTTTAAGCAGGAATCGGGACTGTCGGTTAATATGGAAAAATCAGAGATTATGTGTTTAAATATAGATCCGAGAGAACAGATAGAAATTAGGAAAGAATCAGGGTTGAAATTAGGACTTAAAAAAATAAAATATTTGGGAATTTGGTTATTAAAAAACCCAGTGAAAATGGAAGAGATTAATTATAGAATAACATGGAGGAAAATGTTGAAACAGATGAGGAGCTGGAAAGATAAAAAGCTAAGGAGACTCTCTAAAATAAGAGCTTTAAAAATGATGATAGCTCCCAAGATGATGTACCTATTTCAGGTGCTGTCGGGGGGGTTATCGGTATGTAAGGTTAAAGAGTGGGATAAAAAATTAAATTATTGGATTGAAGAAGATAAGAGACCAAGAATAAGAAAAAAGTGGTTAATTGCGAATGAAAAAGAGGGGGGATGGGGTGTTCCATGTTTGGAGCTGTATAGGGAAGCTTTTCAAATGGAAAGGTTAATGGAGTTGCAATTAAGTGAAAATAAATGGGCGAAATTGGAAAAACAGATAAACGGGATGAATAATAGAGAATTAATTTTTAGGAAGTGGAATAGGAGAGATATAGGTAAATTAATAGGCCCAATGAAAGGGACTATGGAAATTTGGAAAAAATGGCAAGGGAAAATAGGATTATATAAATCTAAACTGTCATCGCTTTATGTAATAAATAGAGAAAACGAAATTAACTTAAATAGGGTTATAGGAGAGTTGAAGGGAAGAGGGATAACTAAGATAGAACAGTTATACGAGAAGGATGGCAGGCCAAGTAGAAATCGTATAGAATGGTGGTTAGGTAAGGGAAGGTGGTTACAAATAAATGCAATATGTAAAAATCTAAATGAAAGGGAGAATAAAGAAGTATTATGGCGGGAAGAGACAGGGTTAGAGAAAATAATAAGAGAAAAAAGCGAGGGGATAAAGGCGCAAGCAACTAATATATACAAACTGCTAGTGCAGTCAGATGGGGACACGATTGATGGATTGACTAAATGGTGGCAAAATGAGATATTAGTAGAGGTACAAGAAATGGAAAATATAGTAGAAGATATAAGGAAAATTAAAAATACAAGAATTAGGGAAATGAGAAGGAAAATATTACATAAGTGGTATTTTACTCCCGTTCAATTTGCACATTTTCAGCAGAATGTCAGGGGGAATTGTTGGCATGGTTGTCAAGATAAAGGAGTGTTTATGCATATGTTTTGGGAATGCCCGATAGTGCAGGAATTTTGGCAAAAAGTGAAAGAGGATATCAATGGAATGTTAAATATACAATGGACAATCACTAAGTAAATGGCAGTACTAGTAAAAAGCAATGCGATGGGAGAATTTAGAGAAATAAAAAAAGCAGCAATAGAAAGTGCTCAGGCAGTAATAGTTTTGGGTTGGAAGGATGCGACAAAATGGACAATGCAAAATTGGTATAGGTACATGGTGGATCATATTCAATTTGAAATTATGGAAAAAAGGATAAATTTGGATAATGAAACTGATTTGGGACGGCTGATGGGACGGTGGGACAAGGTAAGACGATATATGACGAGTAGAATCCGAGACCAAGCTACAAGAAATAAACTAGAATCACTCTATAATATGTAGACAGATATATTGCTCTTGGGTTAAGTGGATTATAAAAGAAATACCCCCAATTTGGTGGTGGGGAATGTGTGTATGTCGGGGTGGTGGGCACAATTCACATTTCACTACGCACTGTTTTATGTTGTGTGATTTTAAAATTGTTAAAAATCAATAAATAAAATTATTTTTTTAAAAAAAGAGACTACTGTAAGAATGAGAAGTCCTACTCCTGGCCTTGTTATGTGAAGTGCTTCAGGGTTAGATACTGTCTCCATTCCTGTTTTAACATCTACATGAATTGCTGAGTGAGATCATGTCCATTGCCACAGAGTGATGTCACATCAGTATGCTGATGACACTTAGTTGTATATCTCCACCTACTGAGTTAAGTGATGCCATTCATATCTTTTCTCAATGCACTGAAGTTGTAGGGGTTCAACTAAGCCCTAAGCTTTAGGGTCTTCTGATTGGCATTTACCATATTTGGTCCTAGGTGTGGTTGTCCTGCTTCAAACATACCAAGTGAAACCATTTAAGCATTCTTCTAGTCTCAAATAGCAAATGGTAGTTGTAGCGCAAATTACCTTTGCACAGCTGCAAATTGTGCACAGTTGTAACCATTTCTAAATCAGGAGGCTCTACTAACAATTATTCATAATCTACCAAGGTTCCAGGTTGACTACTATAATACATCCTATAAAGGGCTGACCTGAAAGGGTATTGGAAGTTTCAACTGGTGCAAAATAAATCAATGCAGGCAATTATGCATGTGTCAAGAACTTCACATTTTGTATCTCTGCTTCATGAGCTAGACTGGTTATGGGTTTGCTTCCAGATCCAATCTAGGGTTTAAAGCCCATGATCAGGTTATTTGGGTACCATCTCTACCCAGTGATGTCTACACATCCTGTCAAGTTTATTAGGAGAGGTATGAGGAGAGGTATGTTGAGTGTCTGGTAATCTTAATCAGATAGGTCCTAAGAGAAAGCTTTTCTGCCATAGTAACCTGTTGAACATTATCTCCCCCACTCCCAAGGTAAGACTTGCATCAATCCTGTTATCTTTCTGGAAAGCCCTCAAAACATTTTTTTCTCAATGAGCTTGGGGTGCAGCCTGTTAGATAAGTGGAGCCTTTTAGATCGTTATATGATTATTATTTTAAAAATATTTTTTATTAGACATTTTTAGACAAACACAGATAGAAATTTATACAATTTCCTTCTTATCCACATTTTTTTGTTGTTAAAACATTTTTTCTGGTACAACATTTCCTTCTTCAATTTTTCATTTTATTTTACACATGGTATACATATTATTCATAAATCAATTTTTATCCATTATAATATTAATTTATTCTATTTCCTTTGTGTTTCAATTTTACATTCCTTTTTTTCTAACTTTTGACTCGAATACCATCTTCTTTCAATGTATTTTCTTATTTTCTTTGTCTTTTTTTCTAGCCACTCGTACCCTTTTCCTCATATTTTATTATATTCAGTTTATCACTTTATAATCTTTTCTCATTTCCATAATTGCATTAAAGGCACCAATCAAACATATGTGTTCGTATTCCAATTCCCTTATTATGTTTTATATATCTTTCTCTAGAATTCCCTTGAATCAGCACTATGAACCTGCTAAAATGGTTGGTTTCTTCCCAGACAGAATCAAGAGGTTTCTCCTGAACCTTCAGAGGGATTGCCTCAAAGTCCTCGAGGTTTCCCATTTTTTTTCTATCTGCCCCTCTGAGGCTGATAGTGCCCACTTAAGGCTTGCAGGCTGGGCAAAGGGGACCTCGGAAACAGAGCCCCATTTCTTCGTTGGCGTTGATGTCACCACTGAAAGTCCTCAGTTATATTACTGATATATTCTCATTAGGCTAGCTTTTGTTTGTTATCTGAAAACAGAACATATTACAGAATGTCCCCAAGTAAAATATTTGATATGTTTCAGATAGAAAGACATAAGGATTTATATAAAAGGAATATTTTATATAACGTATATAAAACCTTCCTTTCCCTGCAAGATTTTATTGCAATGATGTAGCTAAAGAAATAATCTGCAAACAGACTAGACAGAGTGACAAATTAATGTCTGGAGGCTTTGTTTTTGCAATCTGTTTAGTCAATACTTCTTAAAAGTCCTTCTAAAACACTTGAAAGTCACATTCTTTATAGACTGATATAGCTTTGAAGTTTTGAGAAACTTCAGTTTAATTCAGACCATATTGCTTTGCCCTGGACATAGTCATTAAAAATAATCCACAATGATTTGAAATTTATCCAAAATGAATTTCTATTATTTTATAGGCTGTATGCCTGTAAAATTATTTATTCTTACTGAAATCTTACATATGTAGAGAACTTACTCCGTATGCCTTTAAAAAAAAGTTAATAAAAGGGCTGACAGTACCCTAAGGGCTTGGATGACAAGGTGTGAGAAATACAAATAGTTTTTATGAGAAAGAATCACTTAAAATACCTCAGTGATAACTAAGCATGTGCAAGGAGGAATGTGTGTGCTAACTGGCTATTGAAATGGAGAATTAAAAATCTTAGAAAACTGAATAGAATGTCTGGGTAATCCTATAGATGGACCAGTCAAAGCCAGCATTCTACATTGAGATGAGTCAAATTAGTTGCCAAAATCAAATGCAGAAGAGTTGATTTGCAAATAGTACTTTTGTTTTCCATGGTGTCTCTCCAGCTAGCTAAGCTCAACAAGACTATAAAGACAAGGTACTACTTAGAAAATAACAAAAGTTATAGACAGTGAGAGAAGTGGCTTTATCTGGAGGTATTCCTTTTAATGTGCAATCAGTAATCACTGCTAGACAGCCTATGTTACAGAGAAAACATCATCATTAAAAAGCCTTGATTAAAAAGGCAAAAGTATCCACCTCATATATCAAATTCATATTATTTTTATAAGATACACTCAGTGTGCATAGGATTGGTAGATGACTCAGGAAATGCAATATTATTTCAAGAATCATTCCTTCGACATGCTATAGTGACAAGTTAATCATTGGGTACTGACAAGCTAATATTCACACAATTAAAGCTTGCTGATTTCTGTAAGAGAGTGAATACAGATTACAGATAAAAAGGGCATTAGTTTCAAGTGTCTCTTGTCTGTTGCTCTGAATTTCAACAACAACAACCAAAAAGGACAAGGCTGATTTACTTAACATTGGCCCTAGAATTGCTAGGGAATCATAGACAACACCATCTAGTATTCCAATAAAATGTAAGGTCAAAAGTGGTCCTAAATGCATTGTTCACATTAAAGGAAAGGTAATAACAATGAAAAATTTTCAGTCTCAAGAGTTCAGATTAATTTTCCGTTAAGCTTAGTCTGGCTTTTCCTTCTATAGTTACTGTAAAAGCAGCATAAGAAATAGGATAAAAACAATTTCTGAACACAGTGATACCTCTACTTAAGAACTTAATTTGTTCAGTGAGCAGGTTCTTAAGTAGAAACGTTCTTAAGTAGAAGCAATTTTTCCCATAGGAATCAATGTAAAAGCAAATAATGCATGCAAAACCATTAGGAAAGAAATAAAAGCTTGGAATTTGGGTAGTGGGGGGGGAGGAAGAAGAAGAGGAGGAGAGTGGCTGCTGAAGGAAGAAGGTGAGGTGAGGGGAATCCAAAAATCCAAAAATGTAAGGCTTAAAAAAAAGAGGGACTCTGAGGTGGCGAGGAGGAGCACGCACCTCCAATACACCCGGCGCAAGGCTGCCTCCCATATACTGGCTGATGCTGCTACCTTCTGCCTCTTCCTTCCCATGCTGAAGGGATCTCCTCTCCTGTCACCTTTCCTTCCCTGTGGTGACTCCTCGGCTGCCCAGAGCAAAGGGAGCGTTTCTTTTCTCTGAGTGCTGGCAAAGGATTATTCCCTTTCCAAGGACCTAGAGAAAGAAAAAAATGCTTTGTTCACTCTTGACAACCAAAGCTTCCTATAGCACCACCAAAAGGCTCCTCTGGCAGCCCAGATGGCCAGGATTAAAGGGGGAATGGCAGGAAACTAGTCGGGCCTTCGTGCCGCTCTCAAATTTCCTGAGAAAGTTTTCTGATCTCGGTTTCTTAAGTGGAAAATGGTTCTTAAGTAGCGGCAAAAAAATCTTGAACACCCGGTTCTTATCTAGAAACGTTCTTAAGTAGAGGCATTTTTAAGTAGAGGTACCACTGTACTATAAGGCAGGAGTGTCAAACTGGTCGTATGCCTCATGTGCAGGCCATGCTGACCCCAGCTCCATGAAGGGAAAAAATGATATATCACATGCAGTGAGGGCTACCAAAATTTTTACTACCACACTCTGTGGGCGTGGCTTATGCAGGACGCCCTGCATTTTCTTTCAATATATTTCAGTGCAAATTGGATGCTCTGGGGTAGAGCTCCATTTTCACTGCCCCACTGCATTCCCCCCCCTATCCAGGCAGCAGCCCACCCCTAATCATATGACAGCAACATGACACACAGGTTTGACACCCGTGTTATAAGATATGCTTCTTCAATTTCATTTTTCTTCTCCTGATTTAGATGTTAGGATCTAGTGTTTGATGTGGGGCAATGCTGCTGTCTTTGCTTTCCCTAATGAAGACCTTGAGCTGTCCATCCAAAATTCATCTCCAGGTTTCGCCTATCCCAAGCTATTTTGCATTGCATACATCTAAGGTCTATTTTTGTTTCAATTTGTTTCTAATTACTAAGATAAAAAACAATCTACTGACATAATAATGTTAAAACAAAGTCAGAAAGGAAAAATGTTAAAACTTTCAATGTTCCTGTTCCTTTTCATTACTTTTCACCCACTTTAATGCTCTGAAATTATAAATGTGCTTCTTCCAGGTTTCTGTAATTTTTCACAACACTTCTGCTTATTTATTTTCCTTTGAGAAATAGTAGTGATGAAAATAGCAGTAGCAGCAGCAGGAGTGCTAATAAATATTTATAATCTGGTAGAACCCCCCCCCCCCCACATTCAAGGGAGACAAAAAAAATATAAGAAATGGGAAAAAAACAAAGCGCAGAATCTCCAACAGCCATCACCCATATAAGCAGAGATTAACAACAAACAATTAAGCAGAAAATATTACTCCAGATCTACAAGGAGAAAACCACACCTCTTACCAACACAGGCAGGGGAAACTCTGTGTGTAAACAGGGAGCAAACCTACACTCAATAGTGCTGATGATGTTACCTAGTCAATAATGAAATGACTGTAATCAAACAACCAAATTCAAAGAGCATCAAGGATACAGTTCAACCCCGAATAGCATGCATTCTCTTCTATCATAGTTTTAACAGTAATTGGTTCAATCACAATGGAAAGGCAACCTATAGGAAAAAAAATGTGGAAGCCAAAATCCACCAAAATTGAATCCAATTGAAATTTGACCTCAATAAACTCTGAATAAAAGTCTGGAGCCATTCTGCATAAAATAAAATCAGCTTAAAGAGCAATTTGAGAGAATGCTGGTAGGCAGATGGCCTCTTCTATTATGAACCAGCTGGATCTTTTTGACAAGGTTTGGGAATTCATCCTTTTATAAAAGCAGGAGCAGTGAGACACAAATAGGCCATGACAAAAAAAAATGGCATGTTAATGATACAATTTAAACTTGATCAGATTCAGAGTTTCTTGAAACAGAATGTTGTAGACAAGGGAGCTCTTTGATCATTTTCCCTCAAGGGATATTCAGCATATTCCAAAGACATGTAACCACCATTTTGCCAAAATATCAGTAATGAACTTGGGCTTTTTTATCACTTCAGTGATGGTAGTATGTCAAACTGGTGGGGAAACTAGGAAAGTATTACATACCACCCATTCATTTACGCAGTACAGGTGAAATGCTCGTGATGAAACATGAGATATTCTGCATGTAATAGCTTTACTCTTGTTGACATTTATCTATTTTATAAATATATAAATTTGAGTAGATTGCAATTCATAAAATATTTTTAAAAATATTTTTAAAAAGCCAACAAAAATATAAAATACCAATGACCATCATACAATTATTATTATTATTATTATTATTAATATTAATATTATTAATATTATCATTATCATTATCATTATCATCATCGTCATTATTATTATTATTATTATTATTAATAATATTAATATTATTAATATTATCATTATCATTATCATTATCATCATCGTCATTATTATTATTATTATTATTATTAATATTTGTATGCTGCCCTTCTCCAAAGACTCGGGTATGCTCACAGGGTACAAAAGCAACACAACAACAAATCTAATTAATTGAAAGTTACTAATAAAATCCCAAATATAATAAAAAACAGTCAACCAATTCATTCACAACTACACATTACATCTCGTAAACAGAGGAAGGGGGGTTTGATCTAATTGCCCCATGCCTGGGGACATAAATGAGTTTTGAGGCTCTTGCGAAAGGCAAGGAGGGTGGGGGCAGTGCAAATCTCTGGAGGGAGCTGATTCCAGAGGGCCGGGGCCACCACAGAGAAGGCTCTTTCCCTAGGCCCACCAGACAACATTGTTTAGCCGACGGGACCCGGAGAAGGCCAACTCTGTGAGACCTAACCGGTCACTGGGATTCATATGGCAGAAGGCAGTCCTGTAAGTAATCTGGTCAATGGTAAACATGTACACACAAGGGACAATAAAGCACAGCCAAGTTCTGCTTATTAATGAAATGTGTGACTTAAATGGCAGATTTTCCCTGGCACTGTAAAGTAAATGATCTTGGCAGCATTAGAATGCCTCAAAAGAGTAGACTCTGACTTAAATTCTGGGATAATATTCTTACAGCTGTAGAGAAACGAGGAGCAATTCTTCCTTAATCTTTGGGCAGTGATGAGTACATACTTGAAGAAGCATCACCTCATGTAAAGGACATTAAAGGGTTTCGTGAAATATGGTACATCTTATCAACTATTCCTGCCAGATCAACTGCATCATTTTCCTTGGCATTATTAATAAACGAAGAAGAAAGCTAGCCAGGTTTTGCTAATGAGTGCAGGAGATGACTGCAGTGAGAGGGGGCAGTAATGCAAGCAATGCAATCATTTTGCTGAGGTAGAATTTATTGTGGTTTACTTTTTCAATAGGGAGATTTCTTTTTTAAAAAAAAGTGTTTCAACCTAGTTTAAAATATAAAGTGCGATTTACCTTATTATCCTCTCAAAATAACAGGACACTGAATCATTAGAAAATATAATGAAATATTAAATTGGGGGAAAGTATTGCGGTAATTTATTTTTTCTAACATGCATTTCTCTGCATGACCCACAATGCATGCATTAGAGAAAATATTCATAAACATTATAATAAACACCACCCTGAGTCGCCTCGAGAAGGGCGGCATAGAAATCTAATTAATAAATAAAATAAAATAAAATAAAATAAAATAAAATAAAATAAAACAAAACAAAACAAAACAAAACAATAAAATAAAATAAAATAAAATAAAATAAAATAAAATAAAATAAAATAAATAAAATAAAATAAAATAAAATAAAATAAAATAAATAAAATAAAATAAATAAAATAAAATGAAATGAAATGAAATGAAATGAAATGAAATGAAATGAAATAAAATAAAATAAAATAAAATAAAATAAAATAAAATAAAATAAAATAAAATAAAATAAAATAAAATAAAATAAAATAAAATAAAATAAAATAAAATAAAATAAAATAAAATAAAATAAAATAAAATAAAATAAAATAAAATAAAAGTAAATAAAAGTAAATAAAATAAAATAAAATAAAATAAAATAAAATAAATAAAAATAAAAAATAAAAAATAACCATTTACGTGAACATTTAGGAAATTTGTACATTAAGGTAGAAATGAACAAAATGAGTTTTAAAATGAGAATCTAAGTCCAAAATTCATCCATCTTACTATTTGATATTAATGCATTATTTAACTCTAAGTAAATAGTAGGTATGCTACTTCTAAGATAAAGAAAATTTCATGTATTTCCCCCCCCACAAATTAGAGAATTTAGGAATTTTTTGAATAAATGTTTTTGACATTTCTACAATGTATTTTTCTTATAACTTATTTGCTATAAGCCTAAAAGCAGGAAATCTGCCAATTGTACGTTATGTTTACTTAAGCAAAAATATACCATTTTTGTAAATAGTCTTTAAATAATCTATGATAATTCAGCAACTGTTGCTCAATAATGGATCACATTTTCTTATGTAAGTGGGGTTTTCTATTTAGTATTAGAGCAACAGCGTGCCAAAATAGAGCTCCTGTTGGTAACTGGATGAGTAGGAATTGATATTTGATGACAGAATTTCATCCATGCTGGTAGACTTCAAGACATAAGAGAATAATTTACCTACTTTCAGAGTTGCTTCTCTTCCCAAAAGATTCTACTGAGAGCTTTTCCCTAAATTCTTGATCACTCACTGGTCTTCCTCTATAAATAATAGGAAAACATGAATTGCAGAAATGTGAGACTGAAGGAGAAGAATTATTACTTCCTTTTTCACTTGCCGTTTCTCCTTACAAAATTTTATTTAACCTGTTCCACTGTACTCCAATTCAAATTAATCTTTGCTTTCCTTATGAAGAATCTTACAATAGATTTGTTTTCTTCATATCAAAGTGCTTATACCAGATCTTTTTGCAAAATAACTCCATGGAAGTGACTCATACAGAGGCTGCAATTATTGTCACTAGCCAGCTTGAATAGCATTGGATTAACAGCAGTGGTGCTGACTGACTTTAAGTTACCTCAGTGCAGTCAGGTGAATACAGATTTATTTTCTTAGAGAAAGAATTCATAATTTAATGGACTTGTATAAAAGGAATTAAGTATGACAACTAAGGCACACTAATCCCTTAAATGACTAACAACATGTGAGTCATGTTTCCACGTGATGTAGATTATTGTTTTCCCACAGAAAAAAATATGGAAATTCATCCAGTGTTAACTTTATCATCAATCTTCTAGAAAAATATATCAAGGAAACAATATTAAGAATAATAAATAGGAGCCAGTGGAAGCAAGGAAAGTTACAGAACACTTTAGCCATTAGTATATACGGTACTTTGCTAACCTAAGTGCCTGGCATCAGAAAGTGAAACGGAAGATATGAATTTAAATTACAGATTCCCATTGTTGTGGTGTGGGAGGAAACTATTAGTAAGAGATATTGTATACCACTTACTCAGAGAAAAGGTGAGCTTCCCTTGACTAAAAGTGTGCAGCTGGAAGCTAGAGGAACATACATAATGCATACTTTAATTTTGATCCCACACTCAAGAGTTTGACTCAATGGCAGAAATGATTCTTCTAACTTTAGCATTTTATGACCACTACATGGAAATAATAGTCAATCAAACATGTTTGGATATCGGGACCGTCTCCTGCTGCATAAGTCTCAGAGACCAATAAGATCGCACAGGATTGGCCATCTCCAGGTCCCATCGACTAAGCAATGGCAGTGTCCGGGCTGATGGATGGAGCCTCATGCTTTCTTTGTGACTGGCTCTCCAATGACTGACAGGCACAAGCAAACCAGGAACATTTCACCCAATACCAGGGGTGTCAAACTGATGGCCCACAGGCCATATGTGTCATGTACTGGCCACGCCTACCTCTGGTTTAGCAAAGGTGGGGGGATTGTGATAAGTCACATGAAGATAATATGATGCCACGAGTTTGACACCCCTGGTTTATACTTTTATTACACTCATGTTTTGAAGGGCTGGGAGTCGCCCACAGTCAGACCTAATTAAAGTGGCATGTCTCATTTTCAGCTTGCTTTATCTCATTTTTTTAGCCACCTGAAAAATAGAACACTTAGAGGAATCCCTTCTGTCTTAGGAGTCCAGAAAAATAATAAAATGGGGAAATCCTGAAATAAGACAAAGGTGACAGGGAGTGTGAGAAGAATAATATTAAAAGAAGGGGTTTTTCTAGGGTTAGAACTAATGGCAAGAGAGAAGTTACATCCCTTGTGTTAAGCATTAGCATTAGCATTTAAACTTATATACCACTTCACAGTGCTTCACAGCCCTTTCTAAGCTATTTACAGAGTCAGCATATATTGCCCCCAACAATCTAGGTTCTGGTAAAATGAGGATGGAAGGCTGAGTCAACCTTGAGCCTGGTGAGATTTGATCTGCTAAACTGCTGGCAGCTGGTGACCAGCAGAAGTAGCCTGCAGCATTGCAATCTAACCACACTGCCACTGTGGCTCTTCAAGGGTCCAAAATATATTAAATTGCATTACATTTTTTTTAAACTGCTGTACATGTTAATGCCTGCATGTATGGGCATTTTGAATTGTGCTTTATTTTGTATATAAATATTTTGTGTACATTTGAAAAGTATGTGTGTTTGTATCAGTGTATGTATATGTACAACACATATGGAGAGAGAGAGAGAGAGAGAGAGAGAGAGAGAGAGAGAAAGAGAGAGAGACTAGACAGACAAATAAACAGATAGATACACCATAGGATAAAATTGGGAAATTAGATTAGTTTTAGGTCACAGCTGCCTATATGATCCTATTCTATACTAATGCTGGATTTAAGGTTGTTTAAGAAATAGTTTTAGTATTGAGACACTTCCATAATGGCTTGTGAGGCATTGGGTCTAGACAGCAAGCTACAATATCTGATTAGACAATTTGTCTGCTGCAGCTGGCACTTGCTTTCTGGAAAAAGAAGGCAGAATGAGAGAGGGGAGCTTGCTGTCTGTGGTAGGATTCAATTGTTTTTACTATCGGTTCAGTGAGTATGGCTTGGTGGGCGTGGTGTGGCTTAGTGGGCGTGGCAGGGGGAGGTTACTGCAAAATCCCAATTTCTTCCTGATTAGCTGGGACTCAGGAGGCAGATAATAGATGTGGGTAGGGGCAGTAAGAGGTGGCATTTACCGGTTCTCTGAACTACTCAAAATTACCTAATTGGTCAGAAATTGCTAAATCAAATACCTCACAAGCCGCTAAGGAAGTGTCTCAATACTAATAGTATTTCTTATTAGTATAAAGTATAGAGTAAAGCCAGCATTAGTATAGAATAGGATCGTAGAAGCAGATGTGCCCAAGGCTAATCCAGGTTCCTAATTCTAGCCTATCCTGTGTCCTCCCTTTCTAATCTGCTTAGTAACAGCTCAAAACAGAGAGAGCATTCTCTATTTTCCTATCCTAGGAAAAAGGAGCCTGAAGATGGAAAGGCTAATAGAAAGTCTCCAGCATGTTTTCATTTGTTCATTAACTAAAATCTAATAATAAAGGAAGTTTTGTTCTCCTTGAAGTTCAGATCTCGGTTCATCATTTTCAGATTCTATGGAGCATTTTTTTTTCTTTTCCAGCAGCTATGTATTTTTTATCTCTTTATCTCAGTAATGTTAATAGATGAAAGTCTACCATGTAGGAATTGGCTTGCTGGTGGGAACAAAAGTGAAGAACTAAACCTATCACCATGGAAGCTATAAAGTAACATCAGTTCTTTGTACTACTTTTATTAAAATTTGAATTTCTATAAAATGCAAGGAATGAATGCCCTTAAAATTATGCATTTTTCCCCTTATGAAAGGCAGCTGAAAGGGCAGTATAGCTTGCTTATAGGAAGCCCTGAATAGGTCATAAAAGGTTGAATGACAGAACAGATTTAGGCTATTGTACACATTCCAGTATTTCTCAGTTTATTACAATTATTGATATCTCATATTTCAGGACCCAAATTGGGTTAAGATACTTAACAAGTAACATAAACTAACCAACCAAAGGGAAAGTAATCAAAATAAACTCAACCATTTTCCCCCTCAAGAATACTTTCTAGTAATATCCAGAGAGTGAGAGTAAGCAGGACACATCCTTAAAGCAGGTGTCGTGGCCTGATCGGAGCCTGAATCCATGGAGGAGAATGAGCCAGAGCTGGGGCCAATGGAGGTCAAGGGAGAGGGCACGTTACCTTTGGAGGAATGCAGGGAGAAGTAGGATGAGACAACCCCATGTCCCTTAGCTTGGGATGGCTTGCCAGCAGGGAAGAACAGGGGTAGAATGACCAAAAGAGAAGGGAAGAGAGGGCAGACAGTGGAGATGAGGAGCGATGGAACTCAGGTGATAAGCAAGGTCCACCACCTCCTGATCCCCAAGCATGGAGATTGGGAAGGAAATGGGAACAGTGCAGAACAATACAATGATTCAGGAAGAGAGCACCTTGTCCCTCTTCACAAGGCAAACCTGGCGATTGAGACTTAAGGAGACACTGTGAGGAGAGGCACTTGTTGCAAACATGCCCTGAATTTGTAGAGTTTGTGTACCATTGCCGATGTCTGGAGTTCGCTGGACTTCTTGCCTTATCATTGCCTTGTTCCTTTGCTTCATGGACTCATTGCTTTGTTCCTTTGCTTTTTAGACTACTTGACTTGCTCTTTTGCTTCATGAACTTATTACCTTGTTCCTTTGCTAACAGCATTTTGCAAGACTATTCACGTTCAGAGGCTGCTGGAGGTGTGTGTGTGAGCACTTTGCTTCAGGACTTGCCATAAACATGGCAGCATTTAGGGGAAAGCTGGAACAATAAAGGGGACTTTGAACTATCAGCTGACTGTATTGCCCAAATGCCTTGCCCCAGGTCTTCACAGCAGGTGTCCAGATTCTCTCTCTCTCTCCTCCTGTATTTTATTTTTCTGGCATTTTGCCATAAAAGGTTTTTCTCTCTAAAAGAAAAAGGTAGTAATAGCAGCAAATACATCTGTTTATATGTGATGAAGAAACTTGCCATAGAGATTAAATTTGGAACGTATGTGTGTTTTGGATGGCTGCTGCATGGTTCCTATATGTCTCTTCTGTTTGGGATCTGAACTGGACTAAGAATCTTACTCAGCCCTTCCCACTTTCTTCAGATCAGTAAAGTTGATACTATAAATGGTTCAGTGTAGGAATCATAGACATGGAGACATGGTTTTCTGAGCAAAGTTGTTCTGAGCTAGAAAAATCTCTCTCTGGGCATGAAGCCTCTGATGTTCCAAAGACCTCTCTGGGTACCAGACACCTTTTCTTTTTGGATACAATGTTTGGAGATCTCTCTTGCTCAGGACTTGCCTTTAATTTTTATAGCAAATTTCTTGTGCATACAAGTACACAAGATTAACTTTACTAATTTAGTTACAATGGATAAATGGTTAATATATAACATATAGTATACACAGATCATATCAAGGTGTGATTGCTAAATAAATAGAAGAGTGTTTAATTAACTTTTGCCCTAGACAAACAGAAGAGTATTTAATTACCTTAAATAAAAAGAAGAGAGAGCTAAGCATAGTTCCCTCTAAGCTGAGCAGTGAGCAATCGCTCACTTAAAAATCATCATCAACTCAGAGTTTTCCAAACCTGCCCAGAAGCCGAGAGGGAAAGAGTGAGAGGGAAGGAGAGAGAGAGGAAGAGAGGAAGAGAGAGAAACAGATAGAAAAAAGAGAGGAAGGAAAAGAGAAAGAAAAAGAATGGGAGTAAGGAAGAGAGAAAGAAAATCAAAATCTAGTTTGAAACTAGCTCAACTATTTAAGTGGCATTTTGATATTGATAGAGTTGCCCTATTATGAGCTCACTGTTATAGACACACCGTACAGTATTTTATTTTGAAATTCTCTGAGGCAAAACAGGGTGGGTTTTTTCTTTGTTTGTTTGTTTGTTTGTTTGTTTGTTTGTTTGTTTATTTATTTATTTATTTATTTATTTATTTATTTGTTTGTTTGTTTGTTTGTTTGTTTGTTTGTTTGTTTGTTTATTATTTCTGTGCCGCCCAGTCCCAAAGGGACTGCCGCTCAGAGACTATACTTTTCCGCCCACCCCCCAAAAAAATTAGAGGGAACACTGGAGCTAAGTAAATTATTTTTACATGAAGCAGGACAGAGATCTGAGTAAATAATCAATATTTACCAAGACAGGCATTCCACATTCTCTGGCAAAGATTGATAACAACCTACAGTTCAGAAGTTGGTAAACTTTTTCTTTCTTCTAATTCTTTTCTGGCAAATTCAACACAAATAAATGAAAGACCACTTCTTGGTTTCCAACAGAAAAATTAACTTGCTTCTAATATTTTGAATAGCTCAATTAAAAAAAATACAAATCCTTAGTAGCATTGTCACCAAATCATTTCACATTGGGCTAGGAATAACATTTAAACAATCCCGAGTATATGAATTTTCTTCTCACGCCCATAAAAGGGACAGACACATGATCAGTGGTGGGTTGCTCCCGGTTCAGCCCAGTTCTGTGAACCAGTAGCTGTGGCAGCAGGAGGATCCACCCACCCTCTCAGAAGGCTTCTGTACCTACGCAGAAGTGTCACACACATGCAAACTGGTAGCAATGAGTTTTAGAACCCACAACTGCACGTGATGATAACATGTCCGCTTTGTCCTAGGGTTGTGTGTTCGGGAACACAAACCAAACCCCTTGACAACTTTAAAACTGGATTCTACCACAACATTGGCAGAATTGAAGCCATTTTTTTCCAGACATCGGGATGATTCTCTTCCCCTCCAAGATCAACCCAAACAAAGAGCTGGGATTGCAAAGCCTAATATGATCATTCTGTTCATTCATAGTCTTTCTTTTGTGCTGATCTACCACACTCAATCATTTTTCTCTTCTTCTTCATGTTCTCAGTCTTTCCTTGTACCCCAGCCTTCTTTTTACTTAATATTTTAATTTCTTGGTTATTCTATTGTCATCTCATGGTCTTTTGATCCTTGTGACAAAGATCTCTGAGCCCTTCTCTCCTTTTATTACACTTTTCTCTAGCTAAATATCTGCTGAGTGCTGGGCTTTTATCTCCTACATTCTTCATAAATCCCTCCCGCTCTTCTTTTTAATTTTTGTTTTACATTTTAACTTGTACCTTTCCATATCTTTTTGCCAAAGCAAACTCCTGTGGTTAAAAAAAAAAAAATCCAAACACCTCTTCTAATTTTTGCTGCCAATTATTTTCCTAGCCAAAAACTCTCTCTTTGCAATCATGTGTGGGTGGTACTCCATATGTATTGAAGTGCATATTTAATACATACAGAATGTGTATGTACAGAGAACATAGAATACAAAATGCAAAATTGGGTGGCTGGCTAAACTCCAATCAACAGATTTATCCAAGATATCATCCCATATATTACATTTGTAAAAATTGTAATATTTTAAAGCATACCTAGGTTGAATATCTGCTTTGGGTTTTTCCTTTGTCACAACAGGAGATGGAGAAAATAGGATATTGTTTAAAGGGAATCACATGTGTTAGAAAATGTATACTAAAATTGCATATATTCAGTACAAAATCCATTGAATTACTTAAAACTATATTCTGAATTAAAAATTATGTTTCATTCTTAGTTACAAACTTAGTTACAAACAAGTTAAATGATATTTCAAGGAATCAGACTGAAATACACGGGTTGGTGGGGCCACAAAACAGTACTGGAGCAAACTAGACAATTTAAATAGACAAAAAAGAAAGGAGGGGCTATGATAAAAAATCAGTGGTAAATCCATGTTAGTTGGAGTTATGCCAATGCTAGAAGCTGTTAAACATTTTAAAAATTAGAGAATAAGGAGGCTTTGGAGTACATTAGAAACATATCAAGGTATGTTGAAAGCATAAGATTTAAAATAAAATAGAAAAATGGTCATGTCAGCCCCAGAGGAGACAATACATTTTTATTCTTTTCTCTTTTTAGCTAGCTAACAGAGCAAAAAAGAACTTGTTAGCTACTCCTATTAGATATTCAGAACTAAAAGGGAGATTTGCCTTCAATGGCACAAGATTTTATTTTATTCTCTAAAGAGTTCTCTGATGCAAGTTCACCTTTTTTGATCATAAATAATATATGGAAACATATGGGAAAGCTTTATTTTTTTTCTGGTGTACAGGAATAAAAAAGTGACCTGATAGATAAAAGGTAAGCAGATAAATCCTTCAGGAAAAAATAGCTTTTATATATCTTGTAGGTGCCAAAGCCCAATGTGTACACACATATATCTCAATTAATTCTGAATTAAAACTCATCTTAAAATCCTGCATAATTGATTTGTAAAATGGGTCATAATATATGTATGTGGGGAACAAAAATGATCAGGAGGAAGGAAAGTGTGACTTGCCAACGATTCCCCTCCCCCCAACCACTTGTAAATCTAGACTACATCTCTCTTTGTTGCCTATTTTTCTTACTTCTTTCTTCCTTTCTTTTTTGTTCTGAACTAGATCCATATTATTGCCTTATTTATTTACTTATTTTTATTTTGCCAAGCATGTATTAGATATAAATATAAACCTAACTATAAATAAATGAAATGGATACAAATAAAATATAACATTGGGACAGGGATAGTAGGCCCACTGGTGCACTTATGCATGCCCCTTAATAACCTCTTAGGAATTGGGTAGATAGTGTAAGGGTAAAGTTTTGGGGGTTTGTGAAGAAACCACAGTCAAGTAGTGCATTCTAGGCATTGGAATTGTATGCCGCCCCGAGTCATCAGAGAAGGCATACAAATCTAATTAATAATAATAATAATAATAATAATAATAATAATAATAATAATAACAACAACAACAACAATTGACGACTCTGTTACTGAAGTTGTACTTTCTGCAATCAGAAAATTTACCATAAGTAAAAGGCACAGTTTACCATAGGTTTGTATCTATTATGTGCTCATGTATTATTGCGGTTGAACCTGAAATAGTGATTGACAGGTAGGACATTGTAGCAGATAAGTTTATGTACTACGCTTAGGTTAGAATGAAGACGGAAAAGTTCTAAGTTGTCTAAGGCCAAAATTTCAAGATTGGCAGCATAAGGTATTCTGTTACGAGCAGAGGAGGTTACGAGCAGAAGAGTAGAGGACGCTTCTTGTGAAATATCTCTGCACTAGTTCAATTGTATTTATGTCTGATATGCAGTGTAGGTTCCAGACAGATTAGCTATATTCAAGAATTGGTTTAGCAAACATTTTGTATGTCCTAGTTTGCAGTTCAATATTACCAGAGAAGTACATAGGATTAGGTTAAAAACTGTTAATGCTTTTTTTTTTTTGTAATATTGTTACAGTGGTCTCTGGCACTTAGATAATTAGAGATGAATACTCCAAGGTCCTTGTAATGGTCATCTACAAGGTTGTATCCACCTAGCTTGCATTTTCTGCTTTGATTTCTTTTGCCAATGTGTAAGACAAAGCATTTGTTAATTGATATTTGGAGTTGCCAATTGTTTGACCATTGCAACAGATAGTTTTTGCAGGGTAGCAGCATTGTCGGTGGTATTGAATAGTTTTACATCATCAGTGAAGAGAACACTTTACACTTATGTAAAATATAAGAGTGTGACTCCTAAAACGCTACCTTGGGGGTCACTTCTGTTAACTGTTGCAGGGTTTGATAGGGTGTTCTCTATTTTGTCTACTTGTTGCCTATTTGATAGGAACATATCTGTCCACTTATGCAGGGATGCAGAAATGTCCTAAGATTTTAATTTTAGAAGTAGTTTGTTTTGTACTACTGAATCAAAGACTTTTCAGTAAAGTCTATAAATTACTTTACCCTGGTCAAGTTTTGATGTCCATATGTTTTTGCAGTGTAAGAGTTGCAGATTGTAGGACAATTTTTTTCTGAAGCCAAACTGCTTGCTAGAGAGTAGGTTAATGGTCTATAAGTAGACAGTGATGGATTGGTTTATGACTGATTCCATTGCTTTGCATGTGATGCAACATAATCAGATTGGTCTGTAATTTTCAACTAGACTGGGGTCACCCTTTTTGAAGATAGGGATGACCGTGGGTAGTGACCATAAACGAGGCAAGGAGCTAGTTTTGCATGATATTTCATACATTATGCTAAGAGGATCTGCTATGGTGGTTGAGAGCTTTTTTAAGAAGTAGGCACATAATCCATCAGGTCCAATAGATAGAGATGGTTTTAGGTTGTGTAGTGCCTTTTCAATGTTATCGTCTGTAAAATTGATATGTAGCAGATTGTTGCAATTAATTGTAGTACAATTGGGAAATGTGGGGCATGATACATTGCTGTTTAAAAAGACTGAACTGAAGAGATTGGCCTTAAGAAGTTTCATCATTACAGTGTTTCCCACTTGGCCCTTTCAGTGGTGGGGTGGATCTTGAGTCTTTTAAGTTTGTTGTTTACAAAATTATAGAAAGCCTGGGTGGATTTCATGCATATTAGATTTTTCTCTTGTTTGCTATGATAATTGATGCATTCTGCCTTTATCTGTCAGCATATGGATATGTAACAACTTTTGAAGTTAGCTATGTAGCCAGTTTTGTTTTTGTGCCAAAGGGTGGGCGGGTTGGGACTGAAGCTTCCTTATTGTTATGGGTAATTTGTTTTTCCTAGTTTGGGGGATTATTAGTGGTACATGCATTTTGATGGTTCTTTTGACTTCTTGTAAAAAGATATTATAATGGTCATCTGCAGTAATGCATCCAGTAAACAGAGTTTGCCAATAAAGAGATGAGAGTTTGTCCATTATGAGATCATAATTGGTTTTTCTAAAGTTATACTTTGGAAACTTGTCATTTTGATTGTTTTTGTAAGGACATAAATTGAGACCAAAGTCAATCATGCTGTGGTCGCTGTTTGAAAATGGTTTGTTTATTTGTAGACCATAGATTGAATTTAAATTGTTACTGAAGATGAGATCAAGGCAGTTGTTGAGTCTAGGGTTGTTTGCTGTGATTTGATTCAATCCCAGATTAGTATTGGCATTGAACATGGTTGTATGTATTGGATCTGTTGTGCATTTGTTAAGGGTCCAATTAATAAGAGGTAGATTGAGGTCACCAAGGAAGACAAGAGAGTGTGGAGAAGAGGCTCCCCATGTTATTAGTGAAGATTGTTAGCATGTACAAGGCCTTAAGCAGAGCAACCTCCTATGTAACTTGAATATTTTTTAGAGTTAGGGTTTTTTTGTAGAAGATAGCAACTCCACCTCCTCTATGGATTTCACAGTCAGACCAATAAGTCTCTTACTGTAGCAATAGGGCCTGGGAGGGATAATTTAGCCTCGTCTCTCAGACAAATATGATGTTGAATATAGCTGTATTTAATAATGGGAGGGATTTTGGTATTTTGTTTACTAGGTTTCTTGCATTAAATAGCTTGCATTTAAGGCCTGTGAGGGTGGAGTTTTTTTAAAGTTAGGGGCATGAATGCCTAGTATTGGTTTTTTGGGTGGTGATGGTTGAGACATGAGCTGTTGTTCTTACTTTTAATACAGTCAAAGCAAGGTTCTTTCAGAGTTACATGTTGACTTTTACTGGGTAAGCCATTTTATATTCTATATATTCAGTGACAATAATAAAATCTATTAGTAGAATGCCTTGACTTGTAGCTTAGATGCTAGAGAGTCTCACTGGACATTAGAATAAAATTGCATTTAATCAGTGTCTCTACACTTTAGCCTCCTAGCCAATGTAAAATAAAAGTTTCCCTTTTGTGAGTAAAGACCATCTCACAGAAATCAAGAAATACTGAAGTATTAAAATGACTATTCACAAACCACTTTTGGATTATATAACACTTGCTGAAGTTGTTTGCAATATGCTATTTGTTCAAAGAAGTGGAAATAAAAGTTCCATGAACAAGTTCTTAAAGCAAACAAAAAGTGCCTGTCATATCTGGAAGGTCTCATTAAAATGAAGAAAGTAACATTATATCATTATAATGCAAGCTTCTCCCCTTTTGAATATGCATATGTTGTAACAATATAGATATAAAAGGTCAGATGTTGTATTACGCAAGTATAATGCTTTTCTCATTTGCCTTCCATCCCTAATTTCAGCCCATGGATACCTTATGAGCCATATGATATAAAATAACTGGGGGAAGTGTCCTATAAAAGTGTTACTTCCAAATTTATCTCTAGGACTTTAAATTTAATAGAAGCGAAGAAGCAAATGTCTCAGAACAGTCATCTATACTATTCAATACATCTTTGATGTGAGTACTGTTTATTTGGGTTTTAGGAAACGATGCATTTTCCAATTAAAATTGCAGAGATGTCAGTCATTAATTAATTTTTTAGCAATAGCTTTGATGCTGAGACAATTATCTGTTTAAAGGTTATCTCCTCCATTTAATCAGAACTGTTTCATTGTGGGATGTCAACAGATGTCTTATCTCAGCTGTGGGGTCATGCCAGGAAAGTGAATTCAAAATGGGAAGAGACATGGACAGTGATGAACGCTCATTCAGAGATCAGTAATCAAAGAAAACAAATCCTAGATAAGTCTGTCTATTGATATCAGGATGCACAGTGCAAGACTCCATATCTGTAAAAGTCTAGTTCACCACTGCACAGTAATAAATAGTTCTGTATCTATAGTTCCAACTCAGAGAAGACAAGGAGTTGAGCAGAAGTGTGCTAATGACAGCATTGAAAACTGTTCTTTTACCAATCACCTCCCCAAATTAGGGTGTTATTCTTTGTTTACCTAGTGGGCTTCCAAGTAGAATGATTGGGCCTGAAGTATTCTTATAATTGAACCCTTTTACAGCATTCATTGTTTCTGCTTTTGTTTACAGCAGTGTTGAATACAGATGAGGATTGGGAGGTAAAGGAGATCTCACTAAGTAGATTTGCAGAGAAATAGATGTGTGGATGAACAAATCTGATTAATTTTTCTCAGATAGTAAATAGTAACAATAATAATTGTTAAGGAGTTTGCAGAACCCTTAAAACCCTGCTGTTCTGTTCGAAAAAAGTTACAAATCTTCAGTTCGGGTCACATACGACCCGGACTGAAAACTCTTCATTTGAAGTGCTTATGTTTGGTCAATTTGAAAACTTTTTTCACTTGGAAAGTAGTCTGAACATTTCTGCACACAATGATATGAAAATTGAAATGAAAAAAGTAAATCTTATTGGTTTATTTTGCGGATATAATGCACGCCCCCCCCCCGTTTTTGTGAATTTCTTTCAATTTATTTTGCAAGTTTTGCTTGCAAAATCCATTCTATTTTACTAAAGTTGGTGTGGGATTGGTAGCTTGAACATTTCTGAACATAATGATATGAAAATTGAACTGGAAAAATTGATGCATATTGGTTTATTTTGTTGATGAAATGCATGCCAACCCCGTTTTTTTGAAATAGTCTTCACTTTATGGATAGTTTTGCTAGCAAAATCCATTCTATTTTACTAAAGTTGGTGTGGGTTGGTAGCTTGAACATTTCTGAACATAATGATATGAAAATTGAACTGGAAAATTGATGCATATTGGTTTATTTTGCACATAAATGTATGCCTCCCCCCGTGTTCAATTATTTCAATTTATATAAAAATTATGCTGCTAATTTCAAACTTACATACTTTTTTTTAGTAAAATGGATTTGTTTCATAAAATTAGTTCTCTGGCTACAATGTGGTTGATTTTCAAAAGGATATTCCAAATATTTCTAGCCAAATATGTATAAAAAGTGACAATAATGGCACACAGCAAGGCCGAAGGGGGGTGGCCCTTTTGTGGCAAAAATAAACCAATAAGAACCATTTTTTCCAGTTCATTTATATTTTTCTTATATTCAGAAATGTTCAATTTAGTATATCAAACCTTTTGGGGGAAAATTCCTTAGGGATTTGTAGCCTTAAAAAATAGAAATTGACACAAAATTCAGAAAGGATGGGGGAGGGGCTTTTTGATCAAAATAAAAATATAAGTCTCAATGTTTCCAGTTCAATTTTCATATCATTATGTTCATAAATGTTCAAACTAGTTTTCCAGTTGAAAAAGTTTTCTTTTCTTTTTTTATTAATTTTTTATTTTTTTTGTGGCTCTTAAAAGAGCCTTTGGGGTTTTTGAAGAAAAGCAACCACGGGCCAGCTCTGGGGAGAGGGGTTTACTTCTTTTTTTTCAAAAAGACCAAATTCAAGTACCTAAAAAAAATCATTTTGGTCCGGGTCTATATGACCCGAACAGACTAAACGTGACTTTTTTTTTGCCCAGAAAAATTTTTTTCCCCACCCCCACAAATATTTTTTTGATGATCAGCATTGTTAAATTGAGTAAATGAATGCCTAAGATTTTAAAGAATATTTCGGATTTGGAGCATAAAAAATAAAAAGTGAAAATGGTTGCAAGCAGCCAAGGGGGTGGGGGCTTATTTCTGATGTTAAAAAACCAGTAAGAATCATTTTTTTCAGTTCCTTTATATTTTTCTTATATTCAGAAATGTTCAAGCTACCAATCCCACACCAACTTTAGTAAAATAGAATGGATTTTGCAAGCAAAACTATCCATAAATTGAAAAGAATTCACAAAAACGGGGGGGGCATGCATTATATCAGCAAAATAAACCAATGGGATTTACTTTTTTCATTTCAATTTTCATATCATTGTGTGCAGAAATGTTCAGACTACTTTCCAAGTGAAAAAAGTTTTCAAATTGACCAAACATAAGCACTTCAAATGAAGAGTTTTCGGTCTGGGTCATATGTGACCCGAACTGAAGATTTGTAACTTTTTTTGCCCAGCAAAAACTAAGCCCCCCCCCCCCCAAAAAAAAATTCTCATAGAGAGAACCCCTGAAATGATGAAAAGTCATGAAATTTCAAGTTTCAGATATGCAGGGAAAATGTTTTACAGGGGACTCAAACTTGGCTTCGGGTCACATAGGACCCGAACAGAACAGCAGGGTTATGAAGGACATGCACAGAGGAAAATGTGGGAGTCCAGCAGATATCCAAGAAAAAGGAGTAATTATTTAGTCCTACAAGACTGATACATCAAAGTGTATAAAATAGTGTTTACTTTAGAAATGGTACGATCAAGTTAAACAGTCTGGTTATACACATCCCAATCAGTCAAT
The DNA here is from genome assembly GCF_031021105.1 of Erythrolamprus reginae. NCBI lineage: Eukaryota > Metazoa > Chordata > Lepidosauria > Squamata > Dipsadidae > Erythrolamprus > Erythrolamprus reginae. Next base: position 112,718,380 of record NC_091950.1, read on the forward strand.
ATTTCTTAAGTCTTCGTCTTACATATTAGACATATGTTGCATATGTTAGTGTTTGTCTTACTTATTAGACATACATTACAGCTTACAAATACATCAAATTAACTTCGAACACACATATCTTACTACATTAGTCACAATGAATCTGCAGAAAGAACAGAGGACAGAGTCATGCTTTCAAGCTTCCTCTTATTGCAATTTGCAACACTACCTCTTAAAGTTATAGTACTTCAATACATACAAACATAGTTAGCTTGTTTATATATTGCCAACCCAACTATTTGTACATAGTACTTGTCAAATTTAAGTCAAATTGGTTTTTCAAGCCAATTTCAAACTTTATACTTTATCCCAGAGGTAGGAAGATGCAGCAGCCTTTCTTCCTCTTCATAATTTCAGAGCTATTTTTTTCTAATGTTAAAATGCAGATTTTCATTTATCCAGATCAGGTTGTCTCAATGATGCTTTTCCAAAAAGCAACAGGATTTGTTTTTTCCTTGAAGATATTTCACTTGTCATCCAAGAACCTTTTTCAGTTCAGTTTTCTAAGGTTATCTTTCATGCTCTTGTGCATCATATGTAGCAGACAATACTTTTGTGGCTATGTATATTTCATATCTAATATGCCAGGTTTCCTTCATTTAAGTTAGATATTAATGTGATACAGATCTGAATAAGGAAAGTACAGTGGTACCTCATCATACGAACTTAATTGGTTCCAGGAGGAGGTTCGTAAGGTGAAAAGTTAGTAAGATGAAACAATGTTTCCCATAGGAATCAATGTAAAAGCAAATAGTGCAAATCCTTCAGGAAAATCCCAAACTTTAGAAGGGAGGCGAACAGAGGGCAGGGAGGAGCAGCTAAAGGGGGCGGGTGGAAGAAGCAAGGCTAGGCTAAAGGGTGAGTGGGAAGGAAGAAAGGCAAGGGGGGCACCCCTCCCTTTTCTTTCTTCAAAAGACACCCTTTCAGTGCCTTTGCAAGCACGTTGTTCTCTGCAAAAATTTTCCTCCCCCAAGCTGTCCCTCCCTCCTCCCTTTTCTTTCTTCAAAAGACACCGTTTCAGTGCCTTTGCAAGCACGTTGTTCTCTGCAAAGTTTTTCCTCCCCCAAGCTGCCCCTCCCTCCTCCCTTTTCTTTCTTAAAAAGACACCCTTTCAGTTCCTTTGCAAGCACGTTGTTCTCTGCAAAATGTTTCCTACTCCAAGCAGCCCCTCCCTTTTCTTTCTTCAAAAAAGGGGGAAAAAAGAAACCCCTTCATCCCAGCAGCAGTTGCTTGGGTTCGTAAGGTGAAAATAGTTCGGAAGAAGAGGCAAAAAAATCTTAAACACCAGGTTCGTATCTTGAAAAGTTCGTTAGAAGAGGCGTTCGTAAGATGAGGTACCACTGTAATGGCATGCAGTTGAAAATTGTTTATCTCTATGTGGTTTCTTTGTGTGTTAATGTTTTCATCTGGGAAATACAAAGATTTGATTTGGAAGTGTTAATTATTTTAAAACATCTATATCTGTACTGTGAGCATTTCATTTATTTATTTTGATCATAAAGCATATTGTTCAGAGTAGTTACCCTTTCCAAGCAATTAAGTGCTTCTGGGTTTGGTTGTTTTTTTTTCAGATGTTTTAATAATGGCTCTGGGGGAAAAAATTACAGAGTGATCCCTTTGTGAATTAAAAACTATGCTATCTCTTCAATACATAACGAATTAAAAAGCCTTTGTTAATCTACCTTTTCTTAGAACAATTCTTGCTTTCTCCTTTCTGTCTGAAGGGACGCAAATGTGAAAGGAAAAGAATGCTTGTTCCATTTTTCTGATTTGTGCCCATTTGGGGGATACTTGAAGGTATGACTAAGCAGTAAAATCAATGCAACCTATTCCAAGAGACCAAAATCTTGAATACATACTTTCTCCCTAAGAATGTTTAATTTTTGTTTAAAAGAAATATTTCACATAAAACAAAATCTCCTTATTTTTTTCCACAGCAGATTACAAAATAAAATAAATATACCTAAATTAAATACACAAGTTAATGCATTTCAAAGTCCAAGAGAATAAAAATGAATGTTGCCTGATTTTGAAAAGATAAATCTACTAGTACTTTCAGACGTCTTCCTAGAAATAAAATTGATGACCACTTATAGCCGGACATAGTGTTGCCTCTGGTTGTTTATGTTGTATGAATGAAAACAGGAAATTTGGGAGGAATGTCTTTAATTTACAAGCATTATAGTGGGTTAAGTGAGCAAAGGAGCTTAGTTTTAAAATGCTTAATTTAGTGCCCTTTGAAATGGAGTGAGATACTGTAGATTTTCATAAACTGTTTGATTCAACAATCAAGTAAATTCATGCTGTGATAACTGAGAAGCTTTCAAATAGTTCCACAATTATGAATCCTAGAGGTTTTCAGAGCATGGGTATCTCTTCTATGTCTGAATTAAGTGAATGTGCAATGAGAGTTGTACTGTTGGTGTTCAGCTTCAACATTCAAAATTCATGAATCATTGGATTGCACATGAGCTGACACAACGAAGTGTTTCACCAGTAGATGTATAATTCACTACTCTGATGGAGAGAAACACCTAACAGAACTACATCATCCTGCTTTTACAATCAAGGCACCCTCATTCAGTCATCAAAGAACTTATTCTTGACTGAGTGAAACAATGCAGAAACCCTGTGCTGTTAAATAGAAGTAGGATAGTACTTTGTTTTATAGAGATATTTTAAAGAAGTTCTTCAATCACATTTCCATGACAGTGAAGTCATCCTTTAAGGTGCTATTCAGTTCTAATTTCCATGTCTCCAGTTCCTTGCCAGAAAAAATTGCTACTTTGAGATCACTGGTGGTCTTCACAATGCTCCCCCTAAAACCCTATTGAAGGAACAAGGCAGTGTCATGGCAATGTTATTCCACAGAGTGTTATCATTGCTGCCATGTACCATACTGCCTTTTTCTCTATCTCCTCTCACAAATGCAATGCCTTATTCAAGCTCACTATTATTATTATTTTTCATCTTGGCACACTAAGTACAACTGCAAAAGGCTCTAGGATAATGAATGGTATCATGATTGTCCTTCTAAAAACATGTTTTTGTCCTAAAAAGCTTGGATTACTGGTATATTACATTGACATCCTTTGCAGGAGATAAAGAAATTGAGGACAATACGCACACACAAATTTTAGGTCAGTAATTATAATACAGGAAGATGTTCAAACTTACTTGGCAACTAATGAGCTCTATAAATTAAAAAGCGATTCCCATGCTAATGAATTTTAACTGCAGTGGTAGAAAAATACAGTCTCTTTTTCAGTTTGTATCATTAAACCAAGGTTTTCATTACTAAATAGAAATTGATCCATTTAATATGTGAAATACTTTAGCATAATACATTACCTTAATACATATAGGTAATGCTTGAGCAAAAATTCAGATGCTGATACTAGAATAGCTTCCGTTTTTCCATTGAAGTGTTAACTCTCTGTGCATCCTTGCCAGTATAATGAATGAAGATGTCTTTGTATCTCTATCGCATTTGCATCAGTATTCCCACTATTGCCCCTGTGTAGGTTTTGAATCATAACCTTGGGGAAGGTAGAAACAACATACCTGGTAATCTATACTCAGAACAGATTTGAAGATTGCTGTAGCTTCAGTTTACTAGAAGATCCCAAATGTAAAACCATAACACAATAATCAAATCAAGTACTGAGACAAATAAATAAGTAAATATTTATGTGAATGATAAGACTTGCTGTTAGTAGGACTATTTTCTCTGCATTAAAATAATTTTATTCTTGCATGGTAAGTATTGCTATGCATGGGGGCAAGTGATGCTGAAATGTACTTTAGAAAATAAAGAACTGTTAACTGGAGTGGTACAACACCATCTGCCTTAATGTGGTTAGATTTAGATTTAAAAAAAAAATGAAACAAGGTTTCACTGTATCCTTTAAAGCTGTTGCTATAAAATTGGTCCAATGATATTCACAAATCACTATTCTACTTTGGCAGTTTAGTAAATACTGTAATTATATTTGGAAAATGAAATGTGCAGCCACTGAAAAAAATATTTTTGGGGCTTTTATTATTAAATAATTGCATATTTCTAATAAATTATTGCTTGTGGCAGTAGAAATAGGTAGCGGCACTCAATATGCAGGCTGAGCAATTAAAAATTTCTATAGCTTAAATCCAAATGAAATCTAGCAGAAATTATAGGTATTTCTATTTGCTTATAATTTTATTAAAGTTCTTCTGGATAGGCCGCAAACCTAGGTAAGCAAAGCATGGTTAAGCATCCTTAGGCCACCTTCTTAATAGACTACTAGGTACATAAATATTTAAATGCAGGAAAAAGTGAATAACATATTATTCAGGCAGGGGGTTGAATACATCGTCCTTAAAATGAGTACTCTATGCTAGTTTTATATTCCATGTTATTTGCCTCACTTCTAAAGCCACCTACAGTAAGTCTTTATATCCAGTGATCATAAATTCCATATGAATTGTTGAGGGGGGAAAAACAGTTTCTTTATCTAAGCTACCCCCCACCCGCCCCATGCCCATCAGATTTTTAATGAGAAATAGAAAAGAAAAGGTAGAATGTAGGTAGAATTAAACCTGGAAAAAAGTATTGCCTCTTGCAATGCCCTATTGGCTCCAGCAGGGGAGCAAGCTTCCGGATCACATCAATTAAATAATACCATCATGAAGGATCTAGAAAGTATTCCTTTTCTGTCTTAATGTTTTCCCCCTGAAATAGTGGAGATTGTCCTGACCCTAGAGGAATGAAAATTGTGGAAACCTGGCTTTTTATCCAGGTATGGGGGTCAATGAAGATATTAAAGCCCAGGTGGTTCATAATTATGTGAGTATTACTCATGGAGGCCATTTATTTGTATTTTATTATTAATAGCTTTTGAATTACGCAATTTAATGGCCATGCTGTAATTTGTTTCCCATCCAGAGTTGCTATGACAAGATGTGTGGTCATGTAAAACTAAATACATAAGTGAAATGCTATAGTACCTTGGAATGTGTTTTCAGAAGCTTACAAAATGAACATAGCTATCATTCCATTATAATAATAATAATAATAATAATAATAATAATAATAATAATAATTATTATTATTATTATTATTATTATTATTATTAACATGTTTATTTTTACGTGAAAGGACCGCCCTTTGCTTGCAGCGCTGCTGCAGTGTCCTTTTTCGTAAAAATAACAATGTTTATTTTTACGTGAAGACCTCCCTTTGAAGGAGCTGGTGGTGCCATCAAAACACATTATTTTCCTGCTGCCAAGAAACTCCCTCAAGTTCTGTACTTGCACCTTATCAATGATATACAGTTCATTATATACAAGTTACTACATCATGTAAAACTGTGCATGCACTTAGCTGAAGCAGCGTAGATATAACATTTGTTATTAAAAAGCTGGGTGAAAAATAAAGTTGGCTTCATTTGCTCCTACATGGTCTTTTGTCTCTTTTTTTCAACCCTTCTCTGCTTTTCACATAGCTATTCAGGCAGGGGGTTGAGTACATCACCTTTAAAATGTGCTAGCTTTATAATCCATGTTATTTGTCTCACTTCTAAAGCCAACTACAGTAAGTCTTTATATCCAGTGATGATAAATTCCACAGAAGGGGGGGAAAACAGCTTTCTTTTATCTGAGCTAAGTGCCCCCCATCGGATAGCTTTTTTTTTAATGAGAAAGAGGAGGAAAAGTTCCACATCATAAATGGAAAGTTCACTATATATGATGCAAGGAACTCTTTCTATCATCTTTCATCTCAGGTCATTAAAAGAATAAAGGATCTTTGTGTTTTCCAATCAAAATATCCCAATGGAACGATAAAGTATAGAAGAAATTTCAAAGCCTATATTAAAAAGATTGAATTCAATCTGTGTTTAATAGCTGCTGTATTAAATGACCAAAAATGTCTCTGTAATATTGAGCTATCATTTCAATGTTTCAGCCATCTGAACAGGCTCACAAAAAAGATTCATAACTCTCAGAAGGCAAAATTTGGATCATACAAATCTTTGATCTCTAGATTTATGACATTTTACACCTCTGTCCTGCCTAATTTAATCTCAGATTCTTTGTGGGTTTTTTTCAGGCATGAATACAAGCAGGAGTGAGACAGTGAAAGAACCACCCTTAAAGCCCTCCAGAAGATCCTTGCCATGCCTTGCCCAAAGCCAAACCCATCCACAAAGTCTCAGCAAGCATTCCTCATTTCTTCAGTCAAATCAAGTGATGCCTCTGCCCCAGCCTCAGCTTCCATCTCAGCCACAGCCACAGCCTGTGATTGCAGAGGCATCAAGTGCTACAGCCAATGTAGTATCAGAAAGAGGTGAGTGTTGATTTAATCATATATCCCCACTTGTTTACAATTTATTACAATTTATTTCTCACTTATTGAGCAAATCAAAGCAATTCAGCCTCAATGGAGTTTGCCAATGTAAATTACTCTGATGAATTTTTTTAAAAATTCCCTTGTAGCCAAAGTAATGGAAACCTTGGAAAACAACTTACTCAAGTTATCCAATACAGAATACTGTGATCCATTTTTAGGTGAGTTTTCTCTACATTGTTATATTACTTATTGTAATTTTTTATTATTATTATTATTATTATTATTATTATTATTATTATTATTATTATTATGTCAATACAACACAGCAAACAAGATCACTATGCTGGATTTCGTATCTCATCACCAGTCGGGCTCTTCCCAAGCACCTAGGACTGCATGATGTAGTGGCGAATTATGTTTGCTGATCCCAGTAAAGCGGCCTTTTGCAATTGACAGGTGGAGATTTTGTCAATTCCGATGGTTTTCAAATGTCCGCTGAGATCTTTTGGCACTGCGCCCAGTGTGCCAAGTACCACTGGGACCACTTTCACTGGCTTATGCCAGAGTCGTTGCAGCTCGATTTTTAGATCTTCGTATTTCACTAATTTCTCTAGCTGCTTCTCCTCAATTCTGCTGTCTCCTGGGATTGCGATGTCGATGATCCATGCTTTCTTTTTCTCCACAATCAGGATGTCTGGTGTGTTATGCTTCAGAATTCAATCAATTTGAAGTCAGAAATCCCACAGTAGTTTTGCTTGCTCATTTTCGACCACTTTTTCAGGCTTATGATTTCACCAGTTCTTTGCCATTGGTAAATGGTAGTTCTGGCACAAGTTCCAGTGGATCATCAGTGCCACAGCATCATGTCAATGCTTGTAGTCAGTCTGTGCGATCTTTTTGCAGCAGCTGAGTATGTGATCGATTGTTTCATCTGTTTCTTTACAGAGTCTGCACTTTGGATCATCTGTTGATTTTTTAATTCTGGCTTTGACAGCTTTCATTCTAATGGTCTGTTCTTGTACAGCCAGTATTATTATTATTATTATTATTATTATTATTATTATTATTAATAATAATAATAATAATAATAGTAATAATAATAATAATAACAATAATAATTAGATTTGTATGCCGCCCTTCTCAAAGACTCAGGGTGAATCACAGAAGATATATATTGTTATATTACTTAGTGTTATACAGTACTTATTAGCCATGGTGACTCACAAATTCTGGAGTTGAAGGCCACAGGTTGTAAAGGAGCCCACCCTTGCTATAGTTTATAGTAGGTCTTGAGCAATTATTTCAGCAACAAGATATTACTTATTTTCTAAAACTATGGGGAATGGGATAGTTTTTCCAGTTTCAAATTGATTACCAGCTCATCAGCATTCTTACCATGGGCCATGCCAGCTGGGGCTACTGAGAATTAGGGTTCAAATTCCCCATGCTTGATTCAAATTACTAATGCCAGTCTGTAGAATGAATATTATTAAATAAACCAGATGATTTATATGTCTGTTAGATTTATATTTGACCTTTTCTTCACGGGGAAATATGGTAAGCACACATTTCCTCCTTCAATTTTTTCACATTACATTGATCCATGATACAGCATAGGTTAGGTTGTGACAGAATAATTAGTCAAAAGTCACTGAATTAATTTCCTGGTGGAGAATAAACCTGAACTTGGGTCCCTTATCTAACCCAAATTTCTAACCATTACATCTCTGTCCTTTTATTCAATGGCATTTCTTTTGGATGGAGTGTAAATTAGATTTAATGAGAGGCACACATTTGTAAGACATCTTCTGTTGCATCTCAACATTCCTTTGTATATTAGGTGTTGTGAATATCTTGAAGATATACTAAAGATGCCCTTGGGAGGAGCAGAAAAACCAGCAACATTTTTATTATCGTAACATGTTACTGGACAAGTAGTGATTCTAATATTTACAAGGATAAACCTGATGTTGAGATACTTTATCTTCTGTTTTGTTTTGCATCAAACCTTTGTTTCCAACCATCTCTTTTATTCCCTAGAATACCTTCAATTGTGACTATCAATTTTAGAGGAAAATCCCTTAATTTTAAATTTTTAATTGTTTATTCTCAAAGTGGTCTGTTACTTAATTGTGCCTACTTCTTCATCTTGTGAACTACTTAAGCAATTGGTTATGAATAAAAAGGAATTACACTTCTAGAGCCTGTACTTCAGCAGCGATAGAACTTATTCAGCACATATAGTGAATGAGTTTCATTCCTTTCATGATCTACTGTGAGCTTTCCCCCTGGGGATATTAAGGATGGATCTGAATTAAGTGAGTTAGATAAATATTTAATCAAGTAGCTTGAATAAAGGAAAAATAAATGGAAAATGGTAAGATAGAGCTGCAAGAAAGTGGTGAACAATGAAGCTGTTAAAAGATATTGTATAAAATCCAATAGATTTTCTCGATTGCAGAAAATACAACTTCAGCAACAGAGTGGTCAATGCCTGAAATGAACTACCCATCTCTGTGGTTACTTCCCCAAGCCCCCATTATATTAACCTTAGACTGTCTACGGTTGATCTCACACCATTCCTAAGAGGTCTGTGCTTAAGTGCAGCAATGAGCCTACCATCCCTGTCCTACTGTCCCCATTTATAATAATAATTATAATAATCATGTTTACACTTACATCTGTTATCTTATGCATGTTCCACAAAAATAAATTAAATAAATAAAATTTTCATTTGCCTTACAACATTGGCTGTAGAATTTCAAGATGTTTTAGGACATAGGGGCTGCATTCTTTTTTTTTTTTTTTGGATTTTGTTTTTAATTAAATTTTAATTAAATTTATCAGGACATAAAATACAAAAGAAAAAGAAAATAGTGGGGGGGGAATGGGGGAGGAAAAAGGGATTGGGGAAAAAAAGAATGAAAAGCATTGACTTCCAATTCTGTTTAGAATAGGATAATAACATTACAGCCACAACATTTTACTTTTACATGCTAATATGAACTAGTCATTTCTTTCAAACCTATCTAATCAGCAAAACCTAAAGTTGAGGTTTCATTTTTTTTCCCCAACTCAAGCACAAAACCTAGAAAGAGTTTCCACATAGAAACAAAGTTGGATGTGTTCTTTTCTTCTATTACGACTGTCCTTTGGGACGAGGGTGTTGTTTTATATTACTGAAAAAATCCATGTGAGGTTTTGATAGATGAAATTAACTGAAGCCCAAAGATCCCTTTTTTTTAGTCTAATGACAGATTATAATTTCCCCCCTAAACCATTGGTGAACCCGCAAAAGCGAATACCATCGATTATATGCTTTATTCTATCTAGTATTTGAGGATTTTCTTCCCTCACAGCTAGAACAAATTAAAAAATTATTTAGCCCCTGAAGGGCTACATACATTGTTTACACTGAAGGCTAAGATCCTAGATTGCACTTTTATTGGCCAAGTGTGATTGGACACTCAGGGAATTTGTCTTTGGTGCATTTGCTCTCAGAGTACATAAAGAAAAGATACTTTTGTCAAGAATCATGAGGAAAAACAATGATTGTCATAGTAAACAAATAAGCAGTCAAGAAACAATCAATATTAATATAAATCATAAGGATACAATTTACAGTAATACAGTCATAAATGGGAGAAGATGAGTGATAGGAGAAGACTAATAGTAATAGTAATGCAGTCTTAGTGAATAGTTTGACAGTGGGGAGTGAATTATTTATTTAGCAGAGTGATGGTGTTTGTGAAAAAACTGTTATTGTGTCTAGTTCATTCATTCATTCATTCATTCACTCACTCACTCACTCACTCACTCACTCACTCACTCACTCATTTATTTATTTATTAGATTTGTATGCCACCCCTCTCCGAAGACTCAGGGTGGCTAACAACAATAAAGAAAACAATGTAACAAATCCAATATTAAAAAGCAATCTAAAAAACCCCAAATTTAATTGTCTTGATGTGCAGTGCTCTACAGTGTAGGAAGGTAGGAGTTAAAACAATTTATGTCTAGGATGCAAGGGGTTAATAAATATTTTCATGGCCCTCTTTTTTGACTTGTGCTGTATACAGGTCCTCAATGGAAGGCAGGTTGGCAATAATTGGGTTTTTTTCTACAGTTCTTGTGATCAGCTTTTGCTTCTGTCAAGTAAAGTCAGCAGGGAAGCCAGATTCAATTAACAACCCTGTCGCTAACTTGACAATTGCAGTGATTCTCTTAGCAACTGTGGCAAGAATGGTCCTAAAATGGGTCAAAAGTCACTTAGCAAATGTCTCACTTAGCAACAGTGAGAATGTTTGGGCTAAAATTCTGGCCGTAAGTCAAGGACGACCTGTATCCACATTTTCTTCGATTGTCTCTAGGGTGCAAATATATGGCATGGTATATAAGCAATGTCTCAAAATGGATTCTTCACTGGATCTGTTCATATGGTTACATTCAAACACTTTTTCAAGATGCAATCATTTAGGGTTTAGGGTTAGGGTTAGGGGGTAGTTGCACAATGTAGGCGAGCATTGCAAAACATTGTTCCTATCACCCGTCTTATCCCACTTATGACTGTATGACTGCAACTTGTTGCTTGTATCCTTACGATTTATATTAATATTGATTGTTTCCTGATTGCTTATTTGTACCCTATGACAATCATTAGGTGTTGTTCCTCCTGATTCTTGACAAATGTATCTTTTCTTTTATGAACACTGAGAGCATATGCACCAAAGACAAATTCCTTGAGTGTCCAATCACTTTTGGCCAATATTTTTTTTAAAGAATTCCATGACCCTGGGACACTGCAACCATCCTAAATATGAGTCAGTTGCCAAGCATCCAAATTTTGATACTGTGACCATGGGGATGCTGCAATGGTTGTAAATGTGAAAAATGGTCATAAGTCACCTTTTTCAGTGTCGCTGCAACCTCAAAAGTTCACTAAATGAACCGACAACTACCTGCACTATAGTATTATCAATGCTGGAAGCAACAACCAATTCAGCATTGCTTCTGACTTTTGAAGAATTCTGCACAGCCATGTAGGTAAGAAAACAGACATCACCATCCAAAAAACCGCCACATTCTCTTGAAGTAACTGCCATCCAATGTGACAGCAGTGAAAAACTTACAATGGATGTTATGAATGCATTTTCAAGTACTTAAATTCAAATGATTTTAAAGGGGCTATGTGTGGGTGTCCTTTAAAATAAACCTATGTCAGGTTCAAAACATAGATAACCTGATGCAGTTAGAGATACAATTTGTGAGGCTAGATCAGAGGTAAGAGGTTTCAAGAAGGGCATGAAAGGAAAATGTTATCTCAGCTCTTTATGCAGTACCTTCTCAAACTGCAGTAGTAGCTAAATGAAATGGACAAACGACTGAGACAAACAAATTGTAGGCTAGCAGAAAAGCAGCTTAGTAAAAGCATTAACCAAAGGCCATTCCAGGAGAATTGTATGCAGGGAGGGTTGTACTAAAACAACCCAATTTGCTATTATGTATGAATGTCTAAATTAAGCATAGATAATTATTAAACATAGTATAATTCTTCAGATTCAATTCCATGTACGTGCTGCGGATGGGTTTTAGAAGAAAGCAACATCTCTAACATTTAAAATAAATATGTCTTAACTATATGGCAGCTGTAGAAAGTCCTGAGAATAGAATAGAATAGAATTCTTTATTATATATTATATTATATAGAATTCTTTATTATAATATGGCTGCTTTCAAGACCTGCAGTCTTCTCTGTATTCCATTTGAAAGTGATCTATAGAATAGAACTATAGAATTCTTTATTGGCCAAGTGGTATTGGACACACAAGGAATTTGTCTTATTTATTTATTTATTTATTTTATTTATCATTTGGATTTGTATGCCGCCCCTCTCCGAAGACTCTTGGTGCATATGCTCTCAGTGTACATAAAAGAAAATATAGATTTGTCAAGAATCATGTGGTACAACACTTAATGATTGTCACAGGGTCAAATAAGGAATGAAGAAACAATCAATATTAATAAAAATCATAGGAGACAAGCAACAAGTTACAGTCATACAGTCCTAAGTGAGAGGAAATGGGTGATAGGAATGTTGAGAACAAACTGGTAGAAATAGAAGTGCAGTAAAAAGTTTGACAGTGTTGAGGGAATTATTTGTTCAGTAGAATGATGGCATTCAGGAAAAAACTATTCTTGTGTCTAGTTGAAACAGTTTATGTCCAGGATGCAAGGGGTCAGTAAATATTTTCACAGCCCTCTTTTTGACTCATGCAGTATACAGGTCCTCAATGGAAGGCAGATTGCGGCGCAGGCGGAGTAACAGTCGGACACAAGGTATGGGTATAAATAGGGTCACTTTTATTAACTCAACTTGGATTAACTATTTTACCAAATAAGCCCACGTGACCTGCAGTGGTGCAAAATAAAATGGGGGCGGAGTTAACTTTCCAACCAAACTCAACTGAGCAACATCTGGGCGAAAGCTCCTAGCCCGGGTGCAAGGTCATGGTAAATTACACCTGCGCCCTGCCCCAGGCCACGCCCCCGCGGCGTATGGGATGGCTCGCCACTGGTCTCTGATAATCTCCATGCAGCGAGCCACAGGAGCAACCCCCCTCACCGAACCCAGGCCGGTCGAGCCCTGTGATCTGAGAGGGAGATCACCCCTCGCCTCAGTAGAGGTGCCCCTAAAGGAGATCACACGTTGCTGCTTATGCCCAATTCCGCCCCCTATCGGCCAACACCCCCCCAGTGACCTTGAGGGGGGGGCACTAGTTGGTGAGACCACCCCCTAACCGCACTCCCACGTACAGAGTAGAGCAGGCGAAAAAACAACCAGAGCTCGTCCAATTTGCTGTGGTTGCAAAAAATTCCTACTCGGCCCCACCGTGGGCGACCCATCATATGTACCCTGTAGCAGAGGTAGGGTGGGCGGGTGTCTCCGAACTGCGAGGGCGAGGGAACTGCGCCACGAGGCAGCCCCTTTTATAGGGCTGCCTCACCCTCGCCCCGCCAATGGGTGGCCAGCGCCACCATACCACGTCATCCCTGCGGCCCCTGGGGATGACGAGGGGCCGCAGGCACCGCCCCCACAATGGCGGCCTCCTTCCCCACCCACGCCGCAACCCCGCGCCGGCTGGTAAGTCGCCGGCGGCATTGCGGCGCAGGCGGAGTAACAGTCGGACACAAGGTATGGGTATAAATAGGGTCACTTTTATTAACTCAACTTGGATTAACTATTTTACCAAATAAGCCCACGTGACCTGCAGTGGTGCAAAATAAAATGGGGGCGGAGTTAACTTTCCAACCAAACTCAACTGAGCAACATCTGGGCGAAAGCTCCTAGCCCGGGTGCAAGGTCATGGTAAATTACACCTGCGCCCTGCCCCAGGCCACGCCCCCGCGGCGTATGGGATGGCTCGCCACTGGTCTCTGATAATCTCCATGCAGCGAGCCACAGGAGCAACCCCCCTCACCGAACCCAGGCCGGTCGAGCCCTGTGATCCGAGAGGGAGATCACCCCTCGCCTCAGTAGAGGTGCCCCTAAAGGAGATCACACGTTGCTGCTTACGCCCAATTCCACCCCCTATCGGCCACAGCAGGGGGTGAAATTTTTAATTTATTCCCCCTGCTCCCCCCCCTGCACATGAATGTGCAGGCACCTCTGCAGGTCCGCTAAAAATTTGTCATTCCCTTTATCTGACAAATGTACGCCGTCCTGCCTATATAAGTCCATCAGGGCTGCCCTGATGTCAGGGTGGTCTATCACTCCACCCCCCGCCTGGAGTAACCATTTCCGCACTGCTCTATTGACCCTCTTTCTAGCCCTATCAACCGCCCTGGGGTTTCTAGCATACCTCCAAACCCTACGTGGCAAGATGTTGGACCACAAAATGCGGGTGTCTGGCCACCGCTTCCAAATCGCCTGCAAGCCATCCCAAATGTGCCACAGCAAGTCAATGCCCGTAATTGCTCCCAGGTCATTACCCCCCACGTGTAAGACCAACCATCCCGGCACCCCCTGCACCTTCCCGCTGTTGAAAAGCAAGGGAAGCAACTCCAACCAATGTAGGCCTCTACGACCCAACCATTGCACTCTAACATGCCGGTCCAGCTGCAACTGCGTGCCAGGCGTTGTCTCTTGGGCCCGCCGCTCGGCCCAGTACACCATGCTGTGGCCACAGATCAGGACTCTCTGAGCCCCCTGTACATCATCTAGAAAGAAGGGAAGAAACAAAGCAGCATCAGAATTGGCCACCTGGGCCGCGCCCGGTCCCGCCCCACTCACCTAAGGACGGATGTAGGCCCGAAAGGCCTTCGATCGCCAACGGCCCACCGCACGTATGTCTGGAGCGCTGAAACCCACTGTGGCTGCAAAGGAAGCTGCACCAATCCTGAAAGAGTGAGTCCCGTAACGCTTGGGGTCCAGGCCCATGCGGGCCAGGGCCTTAGTCGTCACAGCCCAAAACTGGTACCTGGTGAGAGGTTCCCCAGATGCGTGACAGAAAAGCGGGCCGGGGTAACCTCCCCGAATGCTCCAATACGCTGAGAGTGCCCTAACGGGGCACACCTTCTTATGGCTGGTCCTGGAAAGTTGGACTGTCGTGCCCCGGCCTCTCTGGTCCGTCTTGGAGCAGCGCAACCGGAGGCGAACTAAGCCCCTCCGGAATCGAATGTCCCTGGCCGTAAAGGCCCGGCCAGAGTTATCGAACTTGGATGCCGCCAAAACCTCGCTTATCCTGAACGCACCAAAAAACAACGTAACCGCAACTGCGCGATAAAGCGCCGCCTCGTACTGAGAGCGGCACAAACTGTTCCACAAGTCGCCCAAACCCAGTAGGTGCGCTAACTTAAGGAGGCGCCTCCAATCTCCACGGGGCGGGCCCTTCTCCCTGATCCACCCCTCCAGTGTTTTCTTGACCCTAAAGTCCCCCGTGTTGTCCGCGAAGCCCCTGGACTTGGCTATGAAAGACAGGCCAGCCAGCTTGCCCCGAATTGTGCAGGCTGACAACCCCCGGCGCTTACTAAGTGAACAGAACTCAAGCATGTGCTCCACCGGGGCAGGCCAAAGCTGATCGTATCTCCTAAGTTGACGAAAAGCCCAAAATTCCCTACCTGCCCGCTGGTATGACCTCCTGGTGCTTGCTGCTATGGACAGGTCCATTGCCCTGTTCACGTCGACCCTCCAATCTGCCACAGGTGCGGGGGGGGTGCCTCCGGATGCTCCGCGGCCTGTGGGGCAAGCAGCCGGAACCTAGCCAACTGCCCCCTTGATAACGCGTCAGCTACCCCATTCCTGATCCCCGGGACATGGTGAGCCCGAAAAAGCATGTTCCTGGCCAAGCACCTAACCACCATGTGGCGCACCAAACCCATCACCCTCTCGTTCTTGGAAGAAAGCGTGTTGACCACATGTACCACCGCCATGTTGTCGCACCAAAAATGTACTGTCTTCCCGGTGAAGCTAGGGGACCACAGCTCGATGGCCACGACTATTGGGAACAGCTCCAAGAACGTCAAGTCCCTGCACACTGCGGTGCCCTGCCACTCCTAAGGCCAGTCTGCCCTAAACCAATTATCCTTCCAGACCACACCAAATCCAGCCGCCCCGGCTGCGTCAGACTTCACCTGGAAGTCGCCCTTCAACAGCATGTCCTGCCTCCAAAAGGAGACCCCGTTGTACGTGTCCAAAAATTCCTGCCACACTCCCAGGTCCTTCCTGACACTAGCCGTCAAGCGAATTCTGTGGTGTGGCTTGCTGAGACCGACCGTCGCCTGATAGAGCCTGAACATGAACGCCCTCCCCGGCGCTATCACTCTACAAGCAAAGTTCAACAAACCCGCCAACTCCTGCACCTGCCGAAGAGTCACCCTTCTGGCGGCCCTAACCACCCTCACCGTGTTCCGGAGCCTAGCTAGTTTATCCTCCGGAAGCCTACAGGTCTGGGAAACCGAGTCTACTTCGATGCCCAGGAATGTAAGCCTAGTGGTGGGTCCCTCGGTCTTTTCATGTGCCAGAGGCACGCCAAGGTCCCCACACAACCCTTGAAAACCAGCCATTCCCCGTTGGCATTCGTCAGAGCCCGCCGGCCCTGCGAAAAGAAAGTCATCTAAATAATGGACAACTGACCGAATCCCTGAGCTCTTCACGTGGGCCCACTCTAAGAAAGAACTAAACTTCTCAAACAATGAACATGAAACTGAACAACCCATCGGCAGGGCCCGATCAACAAAGAACCCCCCCTCGAACTGAAAACCCAACAGGTCAAAATCCCCGGGGTGAATCGGCAAAAGCCGGAAGGCCGACTTGATATCACATTTGCCCATCAGGGCCCCAGGTCCGCACTCACGTACCACCGAGACAGCTGTCTCAAAAGGGGTGTAACGCACTGAGCACAAGTCCCCAGGGATGTGATCATTTACCGAGTCACCCGGAGGAAAAGACAGGTGATGAATGAGCCTGAACTCCCCGGCCGCTCGCTTGGGCACCACTCCCAGGGGGGATACTTGCAGAGAGGGCAGGGGTGGCTCCCTAAAGGGGCCCAGCACCCGGCCCTCCCGCACCTCCTTCATAATTTTCTCCCGCACAACATGCTCCATCCCGGACACTGACCTCAGGTTGCTCGCCAGACAAGCAATCCTAGGCCCTTCGTATGGGATTCTAAAGCCCTCCAAAAAACCTGCAACCAAAAATTCGGCACCTTTCTTAGGGCGATAGCCCGTGAGCCATTCCCTCAACCTGTCCACTTTAATGGGGGTTGGTCCCCTTGTTCTGAGCTCCAGCCGCCTGGGGCTTGGCAGAGCCCAACGCTGACTTGTTACCGCCTCCCCCCCTGCTCTTATAACAGGCGGATGTGGGGTGTCTGCCATTGCACAACGCGCAGGCATGGCGAAAGCGGCACACTGGCCTGGAACAGGCTCCCCTGGCGCCGTACTCGTAACAGTACGGCGGGATCCGAAAGGGCGAACTTGTCGTACTACGGTGCGCAGAGCCCTGGGTCCACGAACCAGCCCCTGGGCGGGGGAGGGTAGCCTCCTTTCCTTGGGTCAGCAGCAGGTGGCCGGTAGGCGTACGCCCGCTAGCCGGGGTGGCTGGTTGCTGCGTGGCTTGAAGCCACAGATCGTTGTGCCGCATGTCCCATGGCCAGTGCCTATTGTGTGCGGCGAACCTCCTAAAGTTTTCATTGTATTGCTTCCAAGCCTCCCCTCCGAACTCCTGATACGCTCGTAGAATCATATTCATATACAGGATGAGCTCGTGAGTCTTATGGACGTCATCCTCGACCACCACCGAGTGATATGCCAGAAAGGCATATGCCCAAGATAATATCCCCTTGTCCATCTTGGTGTCCTTTGACTCCTCGGATCCCTTCTTACCATCCTTGTCCTTGTCCTTCTTGGATTTCGCCGGCAATAAAATCTTGAAGATATCCACATAGGCCCCGCGCCAAATTTTACGCTTAAGGGCCTGTGACATGTGCATACTCAAAGGAGTGTCAGGGAGGCCCGGGGCAAAGGGGTTGTCACTATCAACCGTGGAAGTATCCGTGGACACCGTGGTTGTGGACTCCGAGCTATCCCTCGAGGAGTCCCTCTTCTTCCTGCCCCGCTTTGATACCCCACGTTTTCGGCCCCTCCCCCACACCTGGGCTGCCGTGCGTGAACGCCATGTTTTATGTGACCTGTGTGACTTGCGTTTAACCGCCTGTAGCCTGCCTCGTGGCCCCCGTGGCCAGGACCAGCGATGCCCAGGCACAGGGCACTCACCCCAATGTGAAGAGTCATCATCAGCCTCCTCTGAGCCGGAAGCAGCCCTGCTTCCCCGTCTCCTCTTGCGCTTCTTCTTAGCGCGCTGGCCGGATCTCACCCTCTGGGACCTTTCCTCCGATTCCGAGGAGCTCCAGGTTCCCTCTGCACTCGTGGCACCCCTGGCGTCCTCGTGCCGGGACCTGCCCCTCTTCCTTGGCCCCTCATCCAATTTCTCGAGCAAGGCAGAAAGAAGGTGTGAGGATACAGACACTGACTCCTCCCCAGCATCCATATCCCCAACCGCCCGTGCTGCGGGGGACCCCTCATCAAACCCACTCATTTCCTCTGGGCTGGGGTCCCCCTCCCCTGGGTCATAGGCCTCACTCCTTCTGCCGCGTGGCCCCCGGGATGGGGCCCTCCCCTGACGGCCTACAGCCCTGGGTGTCATTCCCCGGCTCCTAATGGCCCGCCCCCTGTGGCTCAACTCCCCCCTGGAGCTGACCTCCCTGGCAGGCCTACCGGCCTGTCCATCTCCAGGGGCCTCCCCCCATGACCGCTTGGGGGCCCTCCTCCTGCCCGTACGGCGGGGCTCGATGGGGGGTGTGCCCAGAACTCCAGCCTGCCCCCCTGCTGCCCTCCGCCGGGTCCCCGGCTTAGCCCTGCTGCCTCTAGCCATCGTTACCCCCCTTTAAACAAAAACGGCCCTAAAGACCGCCGAGCGCTACCGGCCTGAGCCTCTGCCGCCCACGCGTCTTTGACAGGCCTCCGGGCCCGGTCGCGCCTTCAGCGCCGCGTGCGCCACTGGCCCAGGGCCTCCGCTGCCTCCTCCACGTCCTTCGTCGTCTTCCTCGCCTCGCCGCGCTCTCTCCTAGCGCTCGCCGCCGATCCGACACTCAGATCGCCGCCCACGCGTCCTCTTCGGCCTTCGGGCCTAACCGCACCTTCAACACAGCAGCAGGGCCATGTCTCCGAACTGCGAGGGCGAGGGAACTGCGCCATGAGGCAGCCCCTTTTATAGGGCTGCCTCACCCTCGCCCCGCCAATGGGTGGCCAGCGCCACCATACCACGTCATCCCTGCGGCCCCTGGGGATGACGAGGGGCCGCAGGCACCGCCCCCACAATGGCGGCCTCCTTCCCCACCCACGCCGCAACCCCGCGCCGGCTGGTAAGTCGCCGGCGGCATTGGCAGCAATCGTTTTTTACAGAACCTATTATAGGAAAGCTAGATCAAACAGTAGTATTGGATTCTAGTTTAACCAATTCTAATGTAATTAACTTAAGTAAACCCCAATGGCCCAGGATAAAATAGAACCAATCACTAATTTATTCCAAACCATAAAATACAGTTATAAACTCTTCTGTGAACAAGGGAAGGTAACAATGTAAGCAGAAAAACCATCTAAAAAACTTAGATGAGGGGATAGATGAGGAACTCATCAAATTTGCAGATGACATCAAACTAGCAGGAATAGTCAAAACTCCAGAAAATAGGCTCAAGATACAGAAGGATCTTAACAGACTTGAACATTGGGTGCTATCTAACAAAATGAAATTCAATGGTGAAAATGTGAGGTTCTACATTTAGGCAAGAAAAATAAAAGGCATAAGTATAGTATATGTGATACCTTGCTCAACAGTAGTTAGAGGGATCTTGGAGTCCTAGTGGACAACCATTTGAATGTGAGCCAGCAGTGTGCAGCAGCTGCCAAATTTCTAGGCTGCAGATAGAATCAAGATCACAAGAAGAGTTAATACCAATTTATAATGCCTTGGTAAGGCCACATTTGGAATACTGCATTCAGTTTTGGTCGCCACAATGTAAAACAGATGTTGAGACTCTAAAAAGAGTGCAGAGAAGAGCAACAAAGATGGTTTGAGGACTGGAGGATAAAAAACATATGAAGAATGGTTGCAGGAACTGGGTATGTCTAATTTAATGGAAAGAAGGACTAGGGGAGTCATATTAACAGTGTTCCAATATCTCAGGGGTTGCCACAAAAAAGAGGGATTCAAACTATTCTCCAATAATAAAACAAGAAGCAATGGATGGAAAGTATACAAGGAGAAAACAACTTAGAACTAAGGTGAAATTTCCTGACAGTTAGAATAATTAATCAATGGAACAGCTTGCCTCCAGAAATTGTGAATGTTCCAACACTGGAAGTTTTTAAGATGTTGGATAACCATTTGTCTGAAGTAGTGTAGGATTTACTGCCTAAGCAGGGGGTTGGACTAGAACTCCAAGGTCCCTTCCAACTCTGTTGTTGTTGTTATTGTTGTTGTTGTTGTTGTTATTGTTGTTATTATTATTGTTATTATTGTTATTATTATTATTATTATTATTATTATTATTATTATTATTATTATTTTAAATGAGAGCAAAGTGAATTGTAGTTTATAAAAGTAATTGTATTTGGTGGAAGAGCTCTTTATAGCCTACACATTCCCTGAAAAGTAGTCTGAAAGGATAAAAGAAAAGAGTGCGAAAAAAGAGAGAATTTGCAAACATTGCCATTTTCTTTCC
The DNA here is from genome assembly GCF_031021105.1 of Erythrolamprus reginae. Lineage (NCBI taxonomy): Eukaryota > Metazoa > Chordata > Lepidosauria > Squamata > Dipsadidae > Erythrolamprus > Erythrolamprus reginae. The sequence goes on from NC_091950.1 coordinate 112,739,023, forward strand.
ACGCAATGGAAGTCTCTTTTATATCTCAGCTCCTTTAAAAAGTTCAAAGGTACCTTCCATTGGCTAATCCAATCCTCCATAGGCAATTTCAGGGATGACAAGAGACAAGTAACATCTCATCCATCATTATATGATCATAATAATGATTTGCATTATGTGAGTTGAATCTGTCATATTTAACAGATATGACATCAATATGGTTTGTACCAGGGATCTGTGCAATCTTCTCCTATGAATGCCTTTATCTTCTAGAAGATAACATATATCAAAGCAATTTTACACAGAAAAGACTTTATGTTCAAAATCACAGGCAATATATATTTTTCAGTGGAAAATCTGTTACTCATAATAGAAACAAGTCATGTCAACCTGTTTGCAAAAAAATCCATGAAGTTGAAATATTAATTAGCCTACCATCATGGTGTCAGAATACTTATTAGCTTACAACCTTGAGATGTGAAATACACTACCAAAACAAATGGAAATTCTTTAAACTACATCTTCTTACAAAATTACTAAATGCTTGAGAATACAAAGCAGGGAGTGGTTCTATGCAGAGAAATCTGTGAAGAACTTTTACTTAAGGTTGACTCAATCAAATTCACTGAAAGAAGATGAGTCACTAAAAGGAATAGCTTTTGTCCTGTCATACAAATAAAATCAACTTTCCTAAATTTAAATTTCCTTTCTGTCGCTGCATTTTTGCTAACAATTTTCCTTTAACTTCTACACAACAGTTTTTCAGGACCTGAAAATAGCTGTCATTTCTCGCCTTTATCTTATCCAGAAAAATGGATAACTTAAAATGTCTTGTGTTTTTATCACAACTAGGAAAAAGGAAGAAAGAGGGGGAAAGTAGGGAGAAAGGGAGAGTTGGAGTGGGAGAAGGAGAAGGAGAGGGAGGAAGGGAAGGAGGGAGGAGAGAGAGAGAGATGGATGGATGGATGGATGGATGGATGGATGGGTGGGTGGGTGGGTGGGTGGGTGGGTGGGTGGATGGATGGATGGATGGATGGAGCTCACAGAGCAATAATATGATTTCTTGCTTAAGTATTTCGAGGAACCACAATAATTGTGGAGTAAGGAGTAAACACATGAATCATGGACTTATATTTCATTCTGTTCAGAACTTATCCAGGCTACTCAAATTATGCAGCAAAAATGCCAGTTTGGGACAAACCAATATTTCTCTTACTCCATACAACATGACCAGTTATACCTACTACAAGACTTGATTGTGGGGTTGTGGGGGTATGAGAGAGAACCTCCTATTGTTCCCAAAATAATTGATTTTTGGTTTCACAGGACGAGCACCAATTTTGACAATTACTTTATTTGTTTGTTTGTTTGTTTGTTTGTTTCTCTGTTTGTTTTTGTTTGTTGATTTGTTTGTTTGTTTATTTATTTAATCTATCTATTTCTTTGCTGCTGCAATCAAAAATTGCTCTTGACAATTCACAAAGAAAAATTCGAAATAGGTAGACCTCATTTACAGCAGTTCATTTAGTGACTATTCAGAGTTACCACAGCACTGGAAAAAGTGACATGACCTTTTTTTCATACCTGATCAAAACATAAGGATTGGCAATTGACTCATATTTACAATGGTTGCAGTGTCTCTGACAGTCATCTGATCAATTTTTTTAACCTTTTGCCATGCAAAGTCAATGTGGAAATCAACTTTATTTAACAACCTTGTTATTAACTTAACAACATTCATTTATCGACTATGGCAAGAAAGGTTATAAAATGGGCAAAACTCAGTTAACAAATAACTTAACAACAGAAATTTTGGGCTCAATTTTGATCAGCAGTCAAGAACTATCTGTATAAAACAAAAGTCATGCATAAAGAATATGAAAAATAATGGCAACAGCACAACACAAATCAGGGGAAAACTCTCAAAAACAAAGCTTGGTCTTTAGAAAATTATAGTAGCAATGAGAGAATTTGAGAAAATGTATACTTATTTATTGCAGTGTTCATGGCCAGAAACCCAAATTCTTTGGCTCACTGACACCTTTGAGAACTATTAATTTTTCATTGACCACCCCAAAATTTATTACATAAAAATAACATATTATTTTAAATATTAGTACTACAAATGTTAGTAGTAACATTAGGTACACTCACAATAGTATTACACCACTTCCACCCACCTGGCCTTCTGTAAAGCCTTGAAAACGTACTTGTCCACCTGTCTGGGAGGAGTTTGATCTGGTGACACCTGATGAAGTGGACAAGGCCATTGGAGCTGTGAGTTCCGCCACCTGCTTACTGGATCCGTGTCCCTCTTGGCTGATCTCGGCCAGCAGGGAGGTGACACGGAGCTGGGTCCAGGAGATTACCAACGCTTCCTTGGGGAGGGGAGTTTTTCCATCACTCTATAAAGAAGCGCTCGTGCGCCCCCTCCTCAAGAAGCCTTCCCTGGACCCAGCCATACTTAACAACTATCGTCCAGTCTCCAACCTTCCCTTTATGGGGAAGGTTGTCGAGAAGGTGGTGGCACTCCAGCTCCAACGGTCCTTGGAAGAAGCTGATTATCTAGGTCCCCAGCAGTCGGGTTTCAGGCCCGGTTACAGCACGGAAACTGCTTTGGTCGCGTTGATGGATGATCTCTGGCGGGCCCGGGACAGGGGTTTATCCTCTGTCCTGGTGCTTCTTGACCTCTCAGCGGCTTTCGATACCATCGACCATGGTATCCTTCTGCACCGGCTGGAGGGGTTGGGGGTGGGAGGCACTGTTCTCCAGTGGTTCTCCTCCTACCTCTCCGGTCGGTCACAGTCGGTGTTAGTGGGGGGTCAGAGGTCGACTCCGAGGTTTCTCCCTTGTGGGGTGCCTCAGGGGTCGGTCCTCTCCCCCCTGCTATTTAATATCTACATGAAACCGCTGGGTGAGATCATCCAAGGGCATGGGGTGAAGTATCATCAGTACGCTGATGATACCCAGCTTTATATCTCCACCCCATGTCCAGTCAATGAAGCAGTGGAAGTGATGTGCCGGTGTCTGGAGGCTGTTGGGGCCTGGATGGGTGTCAACAGACTCAAACTCAACCCGGATAAGACAGAGTGGCTGTGGGTTTTGCCTCCCAAGGACAATTCCATCTGTCCGTCCATTACCCTGGGGGGGAATCCTTGACCCCCTCGGAGAGGGTCCGCAACTTGGGCGTCCTCCTCGATCCACAGCTCACATTAGAGAACCATCTTTCAGCTGTGGCGAGGGGGGCGTTTGCCCAGGTTCGCCTGGTGCACCAGTTGCGGCCCTATCTGGACCGGGACTCATTGCTCACAGTCACTCATGCCCTCATCACCTCGAGGTTCGACTACTGTAATGCTCTCTACATGGGGCTACCTTTGAAAAGTGTTCGGAAACTTCAGATCGTGCAGAATGCAGCTGCGAGAGCAGTCATGGGCCTACCTAGGTATGCCCATGTTTCAACATCACTCCGCAGCTTGCATTGGCTGCCGATCAATTTCCGGTCACAATTCAAAGTGTTGGTCATGACCTTTAAAGCCCTTCATGGCACTGGACCAGAATATCTCCGAGACCGCCTTCTACCGCACGAATCCCAGCGACCAATTAGGTCCCACAGAGTGGGCCTTCTCCGGGTCCCGTCAACTAAACAATGTCGGTTGGCGGGCCCCAGGGCAAGAGCCTTCTCTGTGGCGGCCCCGACTCTCTGGAACCAACTCCCCCCAGAGATTAGAACTGCCCCTACTCTCCCTGCCTTCCGTAAACTTCTTAAAACCCACCTCTGTCGTCAGGCATGGGGGAACTGAAACACCTCCCCCGGGCATGCACATTTTATGTATGGGATGTTTGAGTGTATGCTTGTTAACAAAATGGGGTTCTTTTAAATGTTTTAAATTATATTTGGATTTGTTACAAACTGTTATGTTATGCTGTGAGCCGCCCCGAGTCTGCGGAGAGGGGCGGCATACAAATCTAAATAAATAAATAAATAAATAAATAAATAAAACATGGCTTTGTCAGCAGGCCTAGGACCATTAACCTATAGTACTCTGCTTCGGCCCAGAATGTGATGACTGTTTTTGTGTTGGATTTTAATTGTTGTAGATTGTTTTTATCATTGTACGCTGCACAGAATCTGTGTGGAGTTGGGCAGCTTATAAATCCAATGAAAACTAAACCCAAAACCTACTACAAATGTTAGCAGTAACTTTAGGTACGCTCACATTACACCAATCCTCCACAAGTTGCACTGGCTCCCTATTGGTCTCCAGCTCAATTCAAAGTGTTGGTTATTGTCTTTAAAGCCCTATATAGCTCAGGGCCAGGTTATCTCCGAGATTGCCTTCTACCTTATAGATCCCAGCAACCAGTAAAATCCCACAGAGCTGGTCTCCTCCAGATCCCATCAGCTAAACAGTGTCGGCTGACAGGCCCGCGGGGAAAGGTCTTCTCTGTGGCTACCCCGGCTCTCTGGAACCAACTACCCCCTGAGATCCAGACTAACCTTCCAGAAAGCATTGAAGACCTGCTTTTTTTCTGGCAGACTTAGGGCCGTTGATCTTGCGATTTTATAAGGTCTGGCCTTGAATGATTTTTCTTAATCTTTTATGATGTTTTTAAATGTATTTTATATCCTGTTGCAAGCCACCAAGAATACAAAACAAACAAGTTGGATAATTCCATCAAACCTAGCAGTAGCTACTGTCCGCTTTTACTGTCCGAGTTACTAATGCCCTTACCACTTTGAGGTTTGACTACTGCAATGCTCTTTACATGGGGTTACCTTTGAAGAGTGGAGGTAGTACAGAATGCAGCCATGAGAGTGATCATGGGCCTCCCGAGGTATGCCCATGTCTCTACAGCACTCCAAGAGCTGCACTGGCTACCGATTAGTCTCTAAACACAATTCAAATTGTAGTTTATTTCCTATAAAGCTCTAAATGGCATGGGACCAGATTACCTATGGGATCGTCTAATACCTTATACATCTCAGTGGCTAGTCAGGTCCTACAGAGTAAGCCTTCTCCTGGTACAGTCAGCCAGACAATGTCATCTGGCAGGACCTACGGGAAGAGCCTTCTCTGTGGCGGCACCAGTCCTATGGAATGAGCTCCCCTCAGAGATCCGTATTTCCCCCACTCTCCCTGCCTTCCATAAACCTTTAAAGACCCACCTCTGTCAGAAGGCCTAGGTCCATTGAAATTTTAACACTTTGCCCCACCCAATGAATTTATTTATTATTATTTATTATTTGGATTTGTATGCCGCCCCTCTCCGAAGACTCGGGGCGGCTCACAACAAGTGAAAAACAATCCAATACAATCCAATTAATTAAAATATTATAAGTTTAAGAAAATCCCCAATACTAACATACACACATACAGGCATACCATATATAACTTCAACGTGCCCAGGGGGAGATGTTTAGTTTCCCCATGCCCGACGGCAAAGGTGGGTTTTAAGGAGTTTACGGAAGGCAGGAAGAGTAGGGGCAGTTCTGATCTCCGGGGGGAGTTGGTTCCAGAGGGGCCGGTGCCGCCACAGAGAAGGCTCTCCCCCTGGGGCCCGCCAACCGGCATTGTTTAGTTGACGGGACCCGGAGGAGGCCCACTCTGTGGGACCTAATCGGTCGCTGGGATTCGTGCGGCAGAAGGCGGTCTCGGAGATATTCTGGTCCAGTGCCATGAAGGGCTTTAAAGGTCATAACCAACACTTTGAATTGTGACCGGAAACTGATCGGCAACCAATGCAGACTGCGGAGTGATGGTGAAACATGGGCATACCTGGGTAAGCCCATGACTGCTCTCGCAGCTGCATTCTGCACGATCTGAAGTTTCCGAACACTTTTCAAAGGTAGCCCCATGTAGAGAGCATTACAGTAGTCGAACCTCGAGGTGATGAGGGCATGAGTGACTGTGAGCAATGAGTCCCGGTCCAGATAGGGCCGCAACTGGTGCACCAGGCGAACCTGGGCAAACGCCCCCCTCGCCACAGCCGAAAGATGGTTCTCTAATGTCAGCTGTGGATCGAGGAGGACGCCCAAGTTGCGGACCCTCTCTGAGGGGGTCAATGATTCCCCCCCCCAGGGTAATGGACGGACAGATGGGATTGTCCTTGGGAGGCAAAACCCACAGCCACTCCGTCTTATCCGGGTTGAGTTTGAGTCTGTTGACACCCATCCAGGCCCCAACAGCCTCCAGGCACCGGCACATCACTTCCGCCGCTTCGTTGACTGGGCATGGGGTGGAGATGTAAAGCTGGGTATCATCGGCATATTGATGATACCTCATCCCATGTCCTTGGATGATCTCACCCAGCGGTTTCATGTAGATGTTAAATAGCAAGGGGGAGAGGACCGACCCCTGAGGCACCCCACAAGGGAGAGACCTCGGAGTCGACCTCTGACCCCCCACTAACACCGACTGCGACCGGCCAGAGAGGTAGGAGGAGAACCACTGAAGCACAGTGCCTCCCACCCCCAACCCCTCCAACCGGTGCAGAAGGATACCATGGTCGATGGTATCGAAAGCCGCTGAGAGGTCGAGGAGCACCAGGACAGAGGATAAACCCCTGTCCCGGGCCCGCCAGAGATCATCCATCAACGCGACCAAAGCGGTTTCCGTGCTGTAACCGGGCCTGAAGCCCGACTGCCGGGGGACCAAGATAATCGGCTTCTTCCAAGGACCGCTGGAGCTGGAGTGCCACCACCTTCTCGACAACCTTCCCCATGAAGGGAAGGTTGGAGACTGGACGATAGTTGTTAAGTACTGCTGGGTCCAGGGAGGGCTTCTTGAGGAGGGGGCGCACAAGCGCTTCTTTATAGAGTGATGGAAAAACTCCCCTCCCCAAGGAAGCGTTGGTAATCTCCTGGGCCCAGCTCCGTGTCACCTCCCTGCTGGCCGAAACCAACCAGGAGGGACACGGATCCAGTAAACAGGTGGCAGAACTCACAGCTCCAATGGCCTTGTCCACTTCATCAGGTGTCACCAGATCAAACTCTTCCCAGACAGGTGGACAAGTACGTGCCCCAGTCACCTCGACTGACTCGTTGTCAGTCGACTCTGTTTTACAATTGGAGTCGAGGTCGGCCCGGATCTGAGCGACTTTATCAGCGAAAAACGTGTTAAACTCCTCGGCACTACTCTGCAAGGGCTCCCCAACTCCCCCCTGATTAAGAAGGGAGCGGGTCACCCTAAACAGAGCGGCCGGGCGGGATTCCGCTGATGCAATCAAGGCGGCATGGTACGCGCATCTTGCCGCCTTGAGCGCCACTTTGTAAGTCTTAATAAAAGCTCTTACAAGTGTTCGATCAGATTCAGACCTACTCTTCCTCCATCGCTTCTCTAGACGTCTCTTTTGGCGTTTCAACTCCCGGAGCTCCTCGTTGAACCATGGAGCTCTACGGGGTCTAGCGCCACGGAGAGGTCGCAAAGGCGCAATCCGGTCAAGAGCCTCCGCAGCAGCCGTATTCCAGGCCTCCGCAAGAGACTCTGCCGAACTGTGGATGAGTGCCTCTGGAATAACCCCAAGCGCCGTCTGGAAACCCTCTGGATCCATTAGGCGTCTGGGGCGGAACATCTTCATTGGTTCCGCCTCCCTGCGGGGAAGGATTGGAGCCAGGAAGTTAAGCCGTAGTAGAAAATGGTCTGACCATGACAAAGGCACTGCTTCTAAGCCCCTTAGTCTCAGACCATTACTCAGTTGCTCGGAAAGGAATACCATGTCAGGTGCGTGCCCCCCCTCATGAGTTGGACCCCGTACTACTTGAGTCAGGTCCATGGCTGTCATGGTGGTCATGAACTCCTGTGCCAACCCCGAGGTTTCGCCGAGTGACGGCAGGTTGAAGTCCCCCAAGACAATAAGTCTGGGGAACTCCACCGCCAACCCGGCTACCTCCTCGAGTAGCACAGGCAGGGCTTTTGGCACGCAGCTGGGAGGCAGGTACGTGAGAAATAAGCCCACCTGAACCCCTAAGTCCAACCTCATCAAGAGTGACTCGCAACCCGCAATTTCCGGAGCAATGAGTCCACGCAGGCAAAGGCTCTCCCTGGCTATAATAGCCACTCCTCCCCCCCTTCCCTGGGGTCGAGGTTGATGCCATATCTGAAACCCAGCTGGGCAAATTTCGGAGAGAGGAACACCTCCCTCCGGGCCCAGCCAGGTTTCAGTGATACATGCCAGGTCGGCCTCCTCATCCAGGATCAAATCCCGGATGAGGAGAGCTTTATTTACCACCGACCTGGCATTAAGTAGCAGCAACCTGAGTCCAGGGCCAGAGTTACACTCATCACCAGTACCCAAGATTGGGCTCACAGAGTTGGAACAAGGGACCGTTATTAAGCAACGGTCTCTCGTTCCCCTGGAACGGCTAACTCTGTGACCCCCGCCATATCTGCCTCTCCCCAGCAACACAGGGATATTCCGGCCCTCTGCCACCCCAGAGATCAGTGCCCCTTCCTCCCCTGCCTCCCGAGCGTCGGGTGGGCCAATTCTGTCACTCATACTACTGTCACTCATCCCATCCATGCCATATTCCCACCCACCCCAACCATCACACTCATACTCATTCATTCCATATACAACATTAAATCTACTCCAGTCATCCATTAATTAGAAACCCCCCCCAATATTAAAAGAGGATTAAATTAATAATAGATAAAAATGCTGATAGAATATAGCACAGTATAATACATATAAATAGAATAAAAAAGTTCACAAGATTAATAATTAATAAAATGGTATAAAATGTTAAAAATGGTATAAATCAGTTCTTAATATTAATTATTAGCTAATCGTCGGTTAATCAATCGGCCCAGGTGTAGTGTCTTTATAGGTCTTCAATATAACTTAGATCTTTAAAAAAGTCTTAAAAACTGCTGTTGTTTTTTCCAGCCGGTCCACTAGGGGGCATAGATCTTCTGTAAAGTGCATAGACGTGCATAGAAACCAGGGGGGGGGGGGAGGGGAGGGACAAACAAGATAGTCATTTGCAAAGTTAGTATAAGCAATGTCCATGGCCAATTGGCCATATTGGTCCCAGGCAACCAGTCAACCAGTCCCAGGCAACCAGTCCCATCCTTCTCACTCTCCTCCATAGTTCATCGTCCAGCAAGCCCGTCTCCACAGTCTTTCCCACCTACTCCTCCCTTGGCACCAGCAGCTCACACCTGCTGGTGCCATACAGGAAGGGGGGGGCGGGGGGGGTCGTTATTCCAAATATGCCCCGCCAGCAATTTTCCTCCACTGGAACAGGTCGCTCTTCGTCACCTCCATTTCCCCTGCTCTCTCTCTGCTTCGACGCTGGTCACTCTCACTCACCAGGTCGGGGGGGGGGTGTCGGTTCAGTGCCCCCACACTCCACGTTCCACGTTCTTTCAACACGTTCTTTCAGCACCATCCACTTTCCTCCTTTCCTCCTTCTCCGTTGTTTCCTAATTTTTGTGCAAAGCACCGCCGCCATCTCTCGCGTCCCAATCAGCCACCTCTCGACGCTGCGGTCTTTTCCGGTGTCTACAGCACCCTCCGGCCCCCACCATCTCCGGCCCCCACCATCTCGGAACAATCTGCTCCCATCTGTCGGGCCGGGTCTGGGGATTCAGCCCGACAGTCGCTCTGCCTCTTCTCGGCTGCTCTCTTCCCTCCGATGTCAAAGACTTTGCGCGCGCTGCCGCCGCCATCTTCCGCGTCCCAGCTGGTTCCACGTCCCAGCTGGTCGCCCCGCAGACACTCACGCGCCTCTGCCCCCAGCCTCAGAGCTCTGCAGTTGGGGATACAGTTGGGGGTGCAGCAGCCACAGCGATAACAGACAACCTCCCATCCTGGACCAACATTTCCGACGATATACCGTTGTTCAAGGGAGCGGCGGACCCACCATCTCCCCACCGCTCGAACCGGAACCGGAAGTGAATGTGTGATGGATGATATATAAATGTGTTGTTAACTTTTAATTATGGGGATTTTAATATGTAATGTTATTTAGATTTCTACATGCTGTGACCCACCCTGAGTTCCATGAAAAGGGTGGCATAGAAATCAAATAGATAGATAGATAGATAGATAGATAGATAGATAGATAGATAGATAGATAAAAAATAAGTAAGTAAGTAAGTAAGTAAGTAAGTAAGTAAGTAAGTAAGTAAATACTCATTGGTTCCCAACACAACCCTTATCCATAGGTAACATGGATACTTATACATAGTTAGTTACTGAACTAATACCAATTAACTGTTATTACTGGAGCAAAATGCTAGTAATAAACATACAACAATTTATGATAAATAAGCTTAGTAATCTGAACCTAGAGCAATAAAAGTTTCATGAAAACCAGTATTGCTAATGTTTAGGTTTTTTATACATTATATTAAATACAGTGGAACCCCGACATAAGAGCTGCTCGACTTAAGAGCTACTCGAGATAAGAGCTGGGAGAGGAGAGACATTTTTTTATTTTATTTTATTTATTACTTGGATTTGTATGCCGCCCCTCTCCGCGATACGAGCCGAGAAGAGCCGGGCTGGCTTACTTTCCTTCCTTCCCGCGCTGATGCAGAGCCACTCGAACAAAGCGTCGCGCCCCTCTGATGCTTTCGGCGGCTTCCGAAGCGACGCTGGGCTCTTTTGCCGCCAAAAGCGTCAGGGGGGCATGACGCTTTGTTTGAGTGGCTCTGCATCAGCGCGGGAAGGAAGGAAAGTAAGCCAGCCCGGCTCTTCTCGGCTCGTATCCCGGCACTTGGTGAGTGGAGAGGCGGTCGCCTCCCCTGCTGCCCCACTCTGGGGGTCCTTGGCTTCTGCTGGGGGTGGGGGGATCCGAACGCTGTTTTGAATTTCACATTCCGAGTGGCCCAAACGCCAAAGGCGAACTTCCGCACCTCAGGAGTTAGCTCGCAAACGGCGCGGCTGTTTTAAAACATCGCTGCCGGCCTGGGGGGGGAGAGGGAAAGGGGGGAGAGGGGGGAGAGAAAGAGAGAGGGAGAGAGAGAAAGAGAGAGGGAAAGGGGGGAGAGGGGGGAGAGAAAGAGAGAGGGATAGAAAGAGAGAGAGAGTGAGAGATGCTCAGTGAGCCTTTCTTTGAAGTTGCCTTTCTTTCTTTCTTTCTTTCTTTCTTTCTTTCTCTCTCTCTTTCTTTTTCTCTCTTGCTCTCTTGCTCTTTCATTCTTTTTTCTTTCTCTTTCTTTCTTTCTCTTTCTTTCTTTCTTTCTCTTGCTTTCTTTCTTTCTCTTGCTTTCTCTCCTTCCTTCCCTCCTTCCATTTCTTTCATTCTCCCTCTCTATTTTTATTTCTCTTTCATTTTCTTTCTTTCTCTCTTGCTTGCTTTCTTTCTTGCTCTTTTTCTTTCTCTCTTTTACCTTCCCTTCCTCTATTTCTTGCTTTCCTTTTCCTTCCTCCCTTCTTTCCTCCCTCTACAGGATTGGGTGGCAGTGAAGTTACTCTCCCCTTTCATAAGTTTCCTTGCTTCCTTCCTCTGTTCCTGTCCCTTCACCCTTTCTTTCTTTCTTTCTTTCTTTCTTTCTTTCTTTCTTTCTTCCTTTCTTTCTTCCTTCCTTTCTTTCTTTCCTTCCTTCCTTTCCTCCCTCCATTTCTTGCTTTCCTTTTCCTTCCTCCCTTCTTTCCTCCCTCTACAGGATTGGGTGGCAGTGAAGTTGAATAAATAACTACAGTTTAATGAATAAAAATAAAAGTTTGCCATGTTGATTGTTTTGGGTAAAAAGAGGAAGGGAAGGAAAGCTCTCAGCTTATCATCTTATTAATAAGTAAAGTTACATTTATTCTTGCAATGTCTTTTTGCATAATTTAGACTAACTTTGTGAGTTTTTTGAGGGCTGGAACCAATTAAAATTATTTACATTAATTCCTATGGGGAAAAGTCGTTCGAGATAAGAGCTGCTCGACTTAAGAGCGCAGGTCCGGAACGAATTAAACTCGTATCTCGAGGTACCACTGTACTGGCAAACCAAAACAATTAGAAGTGAGACAAAAATGTTGACTATGCTTTTGGAAAGTATTTTAATAAAAAGCAAACAAAAACAATATTTGGCTTTGATCAGCGTCTAAAACTTTTATGATTTCCAAGCACCAACAAGGCCAATCATGATTTTAATTTTGTGCTGAAAAGACAAAATAAAAAGTGCTTCCATCAGTTATTTCTTTTCTACAAAGAAAAATAAGGAAGAATCTGTTCTAGGCTTTATTTTATTTTATTCCTAAAATCAGTTTTGATTTTGAAATGGTATGGCCATTTTTTATGAAATGTAATAAAATGTAATAAATTATATTCTGATTTGCGGATAAATGAAACAATATTGCATTCATGTACATATTTATTCTATAGTATATATAAGTGGGATCCACTTCTGCTTGATTTTAAGAGCCTCGGTGGTGCAGTGGTTACAGTGCAGTACTGCAAGCTAGTTCTGCTGATCACCAGCTGCCAGCAGTTTGGCAGATCGAATCTCACCAGGCTCAAGGTTGACTCAGCCTTCCATCTTTCCCAGGATGGTAAAATGAGGACCCAGATTGTTGGGAGAAATATGCTTACTCTGTAAATCACTTAGAGAGGGCTGCAAAGGTCTGTGAAGCAGTATATAAATTTAAATGCTAATGCCATTGCTATTGGTTTGGTTTTAAACTTTTTTTTACAGTTCATCCATTAACAAAGAAGTGATACCATTGTAATTTCATCTGTACCTGAGAAAGTGACAGCTTTGGACAAATTCCCCTAAAATAGAGCCAGAGAAAGTCTCAATATATAAGGCTACATCTTCCACAAGCTCCAGCTATCAATGATATAGCTCTAGGAGATGTAATGCAAATATTTGAAGCACCAGATCACCCACCATTGCTTTCCAACTTAGTTGGAGACTTCAAATAGAATATGAGTTCCTTTTATATATATATATAAAGGGTCTCTGATACATAATGGCCATGACTCATGAACCCAAACTGAGACTGAGAAAGAAGATTGTTGGGAGGTAAATATGTTCCTTTACTAATACAAGTACACCAACAAGCAAGAAGAACACTATGTCAGCTTAAATATACTTGTTCTTTACCAAGCTCAGAATGGAAAAGAAATCATTTAGAATTGAGGGCAAGGGACAAAGATGAAATTATCCCTGGGTACCCTGTTTCTCTCCTACTCAAATATTCAGTGATCAACTGCTTCCATCTCACTTCTCACCTCAAACTGTTGTGGGGAAATGGACTTCTATTATCTGTTAAGTCAATAAGTGAAAAAGCTTTTCTTTATTTGAAGGTTAAGGTGTCTCATCAAGCACTTCTTCCCTGCAGCTGTTATACCTCCAGGTTCTTAAGTAGAAAATGGTTCTTAAGTAGAGGCATTCTTAAGTAGAGGTACCACTGTATTCCCTTTATGGTAAAATAATAGGATACCTAATATGTGGCAAACACAAATAATGAAGGGAATCATGCTTGTATTTTTGCTATAATGTCTCCATAGTAATACTTTATGAGTCCATGTGTTTCTGATATTTTTTCCCCCTATTCAGATATAGGAAAAGAGAAAGACACATATACAGATGATTCAGAACATGGTAATTATGATTCTCGTACAGATGAATCTCTGCTTATTAAAAGTACACCTACAAGGCAGAAACCAGAACCTCGGACAAAGTCTTCACTGAAGGTAATAGCTTTTACAATGTTTACATTATGTTTCCCTTATTCTGATACCAGTATTATAGGTAGTCCTCCAGTTGCAACAGTTTGTTTAGTGACTGTTCAAAGTTGCAATGGTACTGAAAAAAGTAACATGACCATTTTTCACACTTTTGGCTGTTCCAGCATCCCCATGGTCATGTGATCAAAATTCAGATGCTTGACAGTTGGCTTATATTTATGACAGTTGCAGGGTCTCAGAGTCATAAGATCAACTTTTGTGACCTTCTGACAAACAAATTTAATGGGGAAGCCAGATTTGCTTAACAACCAGGTTACCAGCTTAACAACTGCAAAGATTCACTTAACAACAGTGGCAAGAAAAGTCATAAAATGGGGCAAAACTCACGTAACAAATATCTCACTTAGCCACATAAATTTTGGGCTCAACCGTGATCATAAGTTGAGGACTACCTGTAATAGCATCTAAAGCAGGGGTGCCAACTCAAGGCCTGGAAGCCAGGTTCAGCCCATGATGCTGTTAGATCTGGCCATGAGGCTGCCCTGGAGACAGTGAAAGAATGGCCCCCAGTACCTTGTACCCAGGCCATCCAAGTGCTGATCTAAAACTTGGTGAAGGCTGGAACATGGTCAGCCTTAGATCCGTAGATCCTCCCTGGAACCAGTAAGGGGCTGCTCCCATCCCATCCTCTGGGCACATGCTGAAGACAATGGATCCACCCACGCCACCACAGATACACCCAAAGTGAGCGATGTTGAGCTGGCCATGCTCACCCAGTCGGCCACATCCACCCGAGATCAACCACAATGCTTGACACACCTCATCTACAATATGAAATCCATGTAAACAAGAATTAGTTTGTTCCCATGGCTAAGACACCAGGCTATCCACTGAAACTATTGGACAGAGAGTTCTAGTCACACCTTAGACTTGAAAGCCATCTGGGTGAATCTGGGCCAGTCATTCTCAACCACATTAGGATCAGGCAACAAGTTGGTTAGTCAATTCCTGTTATAACCAATGTTATTTGTGAGGAAATGCTAGGAAGAAAAAAGGTAATCCATATAAAAAACAAAGACAAAATGGATGAATCAAAAGACAAAATTACAGCATATTAATGCAATGGACAAGGCAGTAATAGAACAATAATTACTGAAATGGGAAGACCTATGATCTGCAGAGTCATATTTAGTTATGCTGGGGAAGAGTCTGTGGCATTTTAATTGCTGGAGACTTATGTGATATAAATTTGAAAATGCAGTGAGAAAACATATATTCATTTTGTAGTCATTACAATAAAGCAAAGTTGTGTCAAAATTCCTCCCACTCCATTTAAGCATCATTTTCAAAAGCTTGCTATTTTATTCAATAATAAATGGTTCCCAAATTATTCAACATGTAATCATCTGTTTTATTCCATATATGGACATTTATTTTAATTTATTTTATTTATTTATTAGATTTGTATGCCGCCCCTCTCCGAAGACTCGGGGCGGCTAACAACAATGAAAAGACAATGAAAACAAATCTAATATTAAAAATAATCTTTAAAAAACCCCAATTTAAAGAACCACTCATACATACAAGCATACCATGTATAAATTCTATAAGCCTAGGGGGAAGTGAAATTTCAATTCCCCCATGCCTGACGACAGAGGTGGGTTTTAAGGAGTTTGCGAAAGGCAAGGAGGGTGGGGGCAACTCTGATATCCGGGGGGAGCTGGTTCCATAGGGTCAGGGCCACCACAGAGAAGGCTCTTCTCCTGGGTCCCACCAAATGACATTGCTTAGTCGATGGGACCCGGAGAAGGCCAACTCTGTGGGACCTAACCGGTCGCTGGGATTCGTGCGGCAGAAGGTATACAGTGTTCTGCTTGAGTTTGTTTTTCATTTAAGCAAAAGTGATAAAACTGCAAGGTCCATTGAAGGAAGGTATTTGCCTCTGTTCTGGAATCCATTTTTCTTATCAAAATTGCTCTTCAGGGGTGCTGTTGATCCCACTAACAAATGAGAGAAATTTATGGGTCTGTTTCTCCCTTCCCCCATGAAAGGGAAAATCCAGATCTGTAAAAATATAGGGCATTTTATGTTGTACGTGAGTGGGTTGGACGTTCATAAATCCATTACAATTCTCTAGCTTGTTATACTTGCAGAATCAGCTAACATATAAAGTCTTTGAATGGTACATGTATCATAATTTTAATTCTTTTCTCCTAGAAAAACAAGTATATATCCTGGCACTACATGAAATAAACAGAAAATGAATTGTTAGCACCCACCCTTTTTTGTGTTTTTAGTCCTTTCTTTATACATTTGTCTGGCCATCTGTTGGTAGGCTTCATGGGGAGATTTAGGATTATCTCAGTGAAAAGATTTGTGTGATAGAGATAACATTCTCATTGGCAAAGAGCAGAGACAGTGAAATGTGCTTTGATGAAATACTGTACACTACATTGCCCTCAAGTGTTCCTTTTTCTTCTACTTGTTACTCCTGTTATTCATTTATTTACTTTCTACATAAAACTGCTGTGAGAGGTCATCCATTGGCACAAGGTTAAGTGCCATCAGCATGCACATAATACTCAGATGTATAACTGTGCCAATGTTATTATATATTTGGCCAGTTAAAAGATGCTGCCTTGGTTCTTTCCCAGGGTCTGGACTGAGATAAGGAGGAATTAGCTCAATGTAACTCTAGCAAGACTGAGTCACTGTGAGGTTTGGGTCCCCCTGCAAATCCAGATGTGAGGATTTTTCATCTTTCATTCTGGATGGGACTGTCTTGATTTTATATAG
Organism: Erythrolamprus reginae; assembly: GCF_031021105.1. Lineage (NCBI taxonomy): Eukaryota > Metazoa > Chordata > Lepidosauria > Squamata > Dipsadidae > Erythrolamprus > Erythrolamprus reginae. The sequence continues at coordinate 112,755,428 of NC_091950.1, forward strand.
CCAGTGCACACTGAGTCCTTATTTAAGCCTTTTTCCCAATCAGAATGTTAGCTGTTCCATAAGCAAATTATTATTGGCAGACTTCCTGCTTTGACAATACCATTCCTTCTTTTTCAGTTTAAAATCTGAGTTAGCAATGATAATGAAAAATGATAGCTGTGCACATTTTCGCAATGAGATATTTTTTCAACAATGTGAGCCATGATGTTTATATATGCCAAGACTCACTGTTATTCACACTATACTTTACCTTTTGCTGATATTTAAATATCAAAGTGCTAAGAGGAGATGCAATAGTTTTAAAACATATTAGAAATGATGTACAGTACATCATGATTCCTTTCTGGATTCTACATATTTAGTAATTCATATCTCTCCTCTTTGATGTTACTCCTACACATTTACTCCTACATACCTTGAGTTATGAAATAGCTTAAAGTTAAAGGTGGAAAGCCGTTAATATTAAATAGCAGGTGGTATGCTGTTTCTTTTCAATAGCTACTATGCTATTTCAAATCCATCCCAAAAGGAATACAGATATCACTATAGAAAATCAGGCTGTATGTTAATGGTGCAGTTCTATACTTAGATATCCATGGAGCATTGAGTTTATTTCTGTGCGTATAGAATTTCAGCTATAAAAGCCAAAGAAGAATGCAATAGGGCATATAGGCATTAACATTATGGAGGCAATCAGAGGCTAAAACAGAAATTTCATTCCCCTTTCTATTCTCCACATACAGAAATAAAAGCCATATCACTGCTAAAGTCATTTCATAAACTTTCATTAGAGACTCATTTCTGTAGCAACAACTGTTAACATTCTACCCTTTTTGCCTTAATCAACAAAAAACCATAAAGTAATCTGAAGAGCATTCTACCCTTTACTGCCCAAATATATATTTGGTAGGCTGCATTTCTGCAAATCATTAACAATCACATCATCATCACAACCACCACCATTACCATCATCATCCTCATCATCCTTAATGTATTGTATGAAGCCAACCTGTGAAGTTAATTTATACCTAATGTATTGTGCGAATCTAGTATTTTGTCTTAACTGAGAAATTTGTAGTTCAGTTAAGCATGAGCAAGCATGTTGTGCAAATAATAATACCATACCAGTTTTACAAGTTTCTGCTATGAGTTTTGGCATCTATGCTTTCCTGAACTCCCAGTATAGGTAGTCCTTGACTTATGACCACAGTGGGCATCAACATTTCCATTGCTAAGCTAGGTGTTGTTAAGTAAGTATGCCCAATTTTACAACCCTTTTGCTACCATTGTTAAGTGAATTACTACAGTTTGTTAAGGGACTCACATAAATTTATCCATTGACTTTGCTTATAAGAAGCTGTCTTGGAAGCTCAGAAATGGTGATCAAATCACCCCAGGTTGCTACAGCTGTCATAAATGTATGCAGGTTGCTAGGTGCCCAAATTTGGATTGCATGATCACAAGGATGCAGTAACAGCCATAAGTGTGAGCAGGAGTGTGTTCCGATGTACCTCGCCGCTTGTTTGCTTCCTCCTGCACCGCCTGGGTGTGTGGGCGTGCATGCTCAGAAGCAGAAAATAGCTTATGCACATGTGCAGAAGCAAAAAACAAGATTGTGATGCCTGTGGCACCACTGAGAGAGCTGTTTTGGGGAATGTCCAGCCAGCCATCACTGCCAGTTCGGTGAGCGGAGAGAAACACAACAGATTCAAACTAATATTAACCGCTCCAAACTTGACTGTAAAAAATATGACTTTAACAATCGAGTTGTTGAAGCGTGGAACTCATTACCAGACTCAATAGTGTCAACTCCCAACTCCCAACATTTCTCCCTTAGACTCTCCACGATTGACCTCTCCAGGTTCCTAAGAGGCCAGTAAGGGGCGTATATAAGTGCACTGATGTGCCTATCGTCCCCTATCCAATTGTCTTTCCTTATCTTATATATCATATATATTCTCTCCTTATCTATCTATCTATCTATCTATCTATCTATCTATCTATCTATCTATCTAATATATATATATATATATTATATATATTCTCTCCTTATCTCTTATATCATATATATTCTCTCCCTCCGATCTACTCCTCTTCTTTTTTACTTTCTATCTTTATATATATTACTTAATGTCTATTCTCTTCCATATGTATTGTATATTGGACAAAGAATAAATTTTAAAAAAATTCCTGCTAAAGAACCAGTCTTAACTGGCAGGAACCCACCTCTGAGTGTGAGGACCAATCATAAGTCCTTTTCTTCAGTGCCAATGCATTTGGCATTTAAACAAAACCATTTTAATCGAATGGCTGTATGTTGAAGACTACCTAGTATAGAGTATGGTGAACCTTTTTTGGCTCGGGTTTCAAAAGGATGTGTGCACGTGAAATAGTGTGTGCGTGCTTGCCCACACCCATAATGCAATGCCTTCCCCCTCTGCATGCACACAAACCCCTGCACTGCCTCCCCATGCTTGCAGACAGGCCTCACTGAAGCCTCTGGACTTACAGTAGGCCCGTTCGGCCATTTTTTCACCACCCCAAGGTTCAGGAGGCTTTCCTGAAGCCTGAGGAGAGTGAAAACAGCCAAAAAGAAAGCTGAAAATCAGCTGACTAGCACACACATGCGTGCTGGAGCTGACATAGAACAGTGTCTTGCGTACCCTCAGATATGGCTCCATGTGCCACCTGTGGCACCTGTGCCATAGATTCACCATCACTGACCTAGTATAATCATCTGTGGACCTTCTCTACTGTAAATAAATAAGCACTAATATTATTCATGACGGACTTCCAATTGGTAAGAGAAATAAAATGGTGGCTCTGCCATAAGTTGTTTTTCCAGAAGTACATCACATATTAGTGCTTACAGACCTGCTGATGAAGCCAAGTCTCTGAATATTTGCAGGCAAAGTTTTATATCCTCACAGGATATCATACATCAATACTGTTGTGATAAACTGCTGAATTGAAAGATTATTTATTGCTAGGAGAACTGCCACAACTCATCACATCTTATAATATTTCCTACAGCACTCCATTCTTTGAAAGTCTATTGAATAGTGATGTTTTGGAAGACATCTCCCTGAGTCAGCAGAAGCTCTAGATTCTAGTATGGTTTTCAGTCAGACCTGAAGTGTTGCATTAAGCCACAGTGTGATGTATGTTCCCAGTTCATTGAGCTCAAAATAAATGGATATAGATTGTTATACAATCTGTCGTAGGTTGTAAAAGTCCAGACTAATGAAGAAAATGCCAACTCCTTTGTAATATTTAGGGCTTATATTTTTTTTATTTTTTTTCAGTTCAGCACTTAAAAATGAGACATGTTTATATTTTTAATTGATCTGCTTTTACTAATCTCTCTCTCTGGTTAGTAAATGGATGGGAGCTCATCAGGAAATCTAAATGAAAAATATAACTTCTCCCCACAATTTGTTTTTGGTTTGTGGGGGTACAAAGCATTGAAACAAGGAAATTAATTCAATATTGTTTCAAAGACAATTAAGTAGACTTGCCTTCTTAAGTAACTGAAGTCAAGGTCAGATTGAATTATTTAGCAATAACATTTACATTTATAAATTCCTCAACAGTCTTTACAGCACTCTCTAAGTGGTTTACAGAGTTAGCATATTGTGCCCAACAATCTGGATCTTCAGTTTACCAAACTCAGAAGGATGAAAGGCTGAGTCAACCTTGGGTTGGTCAGGATCAAACTTGTTATTTATTATTAACATACTGTAATTTTCTTTTTTACCATTTCCATGGAACCACTATTACAGAAAGATAGGCTTTCAAATGTGAATTAGATTAGATTAGATTTATTGGATTTATATGCCACCCCTCTCCGCAGACTCGGGGCGGCTCACAACAATGGTGAAGAACAGTACATAGTAACAAATCTAACATTTAAAAATCTAGATTACAGTTTTAGATTAAAAAGTCCAAAAAAGAAACCCCAATATATAAAAAAACAACACACAATTGAATCATACACAAAAACTACATGGGCAAGGGGGAGATGTTTCAATTCCCCCATGCCCATGTTCATAAAAGGCAAGGAGGGTGGGGGCAATCCTGATCTCTGGGGGGAGCTGGTTCCAGAGGGTCGGAGTCACCACAAAGAAGGCTCTTCCCCTGGGTCCCGCCAGATGACATTGTTTAGTCGATGGGACCCAGAGAAGGCCAACTCTGTGGGACCTAACCGGAATTTTCATCAACCTGACAGTTATTTGATTTTTTTAAAAAAAAAATGAGAAGTCCAATTTCTTAAGCCAATTTAACCCTTCAGAAAAATGTCTTATGACTTTGATATAGTTGGATCCAATATATTAAAAATTTAAAATTTTAATCTTGGCTTCAATATTTTTGAGTCTTCAAGTGGTAGAAACATTTGAATAAGAAATCTGCTTTCTTTGTCCACCCCACTACCTATGATATGTGAATAAGAATGGGTAATACATATGAATGGGATCTCGGTTCTCGACCACAATTCATTCCAGAAGTGTGGTCGAGAACCGATTTGGTTGAGTACCAAATTAATTTATCTCATAGGAAATAATGGAAATTGATTTAATTTGTTCCCAGGCCCTATTTCCTTTATTTCCTATGGAATAAAGATCTCAGGAGCTCTATAGTCTAAGCACTCCAAGCTGTAGGAAGGGTGGGGGCAGCTGCAATACTGGCAGTTTCGGGGGGGCTCCTTTCCTCAGTGGTTCGTCTTGTACCTGTAGGCAGCTGCACCAACTTTCTCCTTCCCAGCGGCGGCTTTCCATCGAGCAGCAGCAGCGCTGGGAATATCACATGATGAAGGGAAGCTGCTGGAGCCATCTCAGCAGTTTCTGCTGCTCCAGCGGCTTCCCTTTCCTCATGTGACTTTCCTGGCGCTGTTGCTGCTCGAAGGAAAGTCGCCGCCAGGAAGGAGAAAGTTGGTGCAGCTGCTTACAGGTAACAAGACAAACCACTGAGGAAAGGAGCCCACCCCGAAACTGCCGGTATTGCAGCCGCCCCCACCCTTCCTACACCCTTCCGCTCCAAGCTGTAGGAAAGATGGGGGTGGCTGCAATACCAGCAGTTTTTTTGGGGGGGGGTTCCTTTCCTCAGTGGTTCATCTTGTTACCGGTAGGCAGCTGCACCAACTTTCTCCTTCCCGGCAGCGGCGATGACGGGGGCGGCTTTCCTTCGAGCAGCAGCAGCGCCAGGAACATCACAAGAGGAAGGGAAGCTGCTGATGTTCCCGGCACTGCTGCTGCTCGATGGAAAGCCGCCGTCGGGAAGGAGAAAGTTGATGCAGTTGCCTACAGGTAACAAGATGAACCACTGAGGAAAGGAGCCCCCCGAAGCTGCTGGTCTTGCAGTTGCCCCCACCCTTCCTACAGCTTGGAGCACTTAGACTAGAGACTGGGAGGCTGTTAAGTGAGCGGCCAGGATGGGCGTGTCGGATTCCGACTCCCATTCCGTCTCACCCCGTCCCCTCAGATCTTGTAGCATTTCGGATAATAAACAAAATTTTCTGTGGTTGTTCGGTATCTGAATTTTTGTTCAGATACTGAAGCAAATTTTTGCCAAAAATTTTGTTCGGTATCCGAAATGTACGAGAACCAAGGCGTTCGAGAACCGAGGTACCACTGTATATCTTTCCATATATTTACATAGAGTTAAGTACAAAATGGAGAATGAAAGACTAAATAGAAGCAAAACTTTAAAGCTGCAACTATGTTATCAGTTGTGCTTCAAATATGTCCCAGCTCACATTTTTATATCAGTTAATTTCCTACATGAAAGCTGCTAGAATTAAGGATAAGCGGCCACTGGGAGCATTGCTCGTGATTCTATTTCTACAAAAAGCACCAATGCAATATCTTGTATTTTCTTGCATACCTGAAAATATGTTGCAAGTGAATCTTATTCTTCATGGTCAAGAAGTATTTTCTTTGCAGTCTCCATATCATTTATAGAAATACAATTCACCATAGCTAAAGATATATGCCGTGCTTTTTGCATTGTGAAATCAAACAACACATTTGTCTGATACAGATGCCTGAAAGGGTACAATGTGCATCCAGCAAGCTTACTCAAGGGTGTAGCATCTCTGTTTGAAAAAGGTTGTTTTAAGGTACTCTTCCTTACTCAAAAGAGTTAGACTGCATAATTCTTTTTTATTCTATGTGGATGTTTTTGAGCTCTGGCTGAAATGAGCTCAAGCCATTTAATAATGTATTCGAATGTATATTCAAATACATATATAGCAAATTTGGAATTTTCTAAGAACCCTATAAAAATAAAATCTTCTCTCACAAAAGCAGAAGGCTGTATTAATGATTGAAGATATTGGGTAGAATTTAGAAATGGGTATATTAGACTGCTATAGAAAGTACAAACTTTTAATATTTAACTATTATTACCTACATCGATAAATAATTAATCTGAAGTAAAGAAATATAGAAATATAGACAACTGATGGCAGAAAAAGACATCAAATGTGCTCTTTGAAGGGGGGTGTTTCTCTTTTTTTTCTATTTAATTCAAGCATTCATTGTTATTTTTATTTATTTTTATTTTATTTTAAAATTTTGTTGGAAGATGGACATGTGTTTTATCCAAGCATGCTTGAACTCAATTACTGAGAATGGCTTTTCTTTATGACCCATTGTGGCACAGTGGTTAGAATGAATTTTACAGGCCAATTTTGCTGACTGCCAACTGCCAACAGTTCGATTTTCACCAGCTCAGGATTGACTCAGCCTTCCATGCCTTGGTAAAGGTCGGTAAAATGAGAACCCAGATTGTTGGAGCAAAATGCTGACTCTATAAACCAGTTAGAGAGGGTTGTAAGGTACTGTGAAGTAGTATATAAGTCTATGGGCTATTGCTAAGTGCTTTTCCTGAAGAATAATTCCAAAAAGGTCTAGTTGAGTTTTATCTATGTTTCATCAAGTATCTTGATAGTGCAATGGTGAATTATATATTTCCTAGACTAAGTCTTTTAGACATGAAGACAAATGTGAATTGTTTTGGAGTCTCAGTCAGTAATAAAACTTCTACAAGTTATCAAAATTGACCTTAAATCCTCTTGAATTCTTTGCATTATAAGGAGGTATAATCAAACAATACTCTATTTTCTGTAAAGTTCTGACCCGTATTTTTTTATATTTGAGCTTTGGAAAGATTTCAGAAGAAGAGTTGACAGGAAAAAAATCTTTGATTAATGTCTTCTATCTTCCCTTGAGTGTGTATCATTGCAATTTAATATGGTTTCCTCTCAGTTTGAAACAAAGATTAAAGGGTAATATGATTACTATTTCTGTTTAAAGCTGCAGCATTCCTGGAGAAGAAAAAGAGCCGCTGTCTGCCAGAGAAGCATGACTTCTATACTTTTGCCTTTGCTCAAATATTTGAAAATATCTTATTAAATAAGACTTATTTTATCAATTTTTTGCAGTTCAAAAATGAATCAAACCAGATTAAATTGGATAAGAGAAATGTGTTTTGTCCAATTTGGGAACAGATTTATTAGCAAAGATCTGCATTCAATTATTTGCAAGATAGTCTCCTCCCCTCTCCATGTTCACTTTTCCATAAAATATAAGGTTTCTTCATTAAGGGGAAATTAAACTGATATTGTAAACAGAATATTACTTACAGTGCTACCCACGATCACAGTGTAAAGGACATGGACAGCATAAAAAATTAATAAATAAATAGTGGTCAAAAAGTTACCAACAGAAGTGGTTAACGATTTTCACAAAAGTCTTTTAAAAGTTTCCAGATAAGAGAAATGGCTGGGTTCACCTCTCATACAAAACCATATTATAGTTTGCTTTTGACTTTAGTGTGATGCCTAAAAATCTGCCAGGATGTTTTGGTAAACCATTGTATTTAGCAGTTAAGTGTGATCAGGTCACTGTGGCTTCTTCAACAAAGCATGATTATGAGAAAATATTATTTTACTGAAAGAGTAGTAGATGCTTGGAAGGAACTTCCAGCAGACATGGTTATTAAATCCACAGTAACTGAATTTAAACATGCCTGGGATAAACATATATCCATCCTAAGATAAAATACAGGAAATAGTATAAGGGCAGACTAGATGTTTCTATTTATGTCTCATGAAATAATACAATAATTGTATTATAATTATATAATATACTAATACTTGTATAGTACAATAATACTTTATCAGACTGATCCACTGATGGGTAAAATTGTAAAAGAGGAGGTTCCTAAATCAAAGAATATTTTCAGTTGTATCACTTGACCACATAATTTGTATTGTGAAATGAACAATCTTAGCAAGAATTTAGAATCTTACTGTCAAAGGGTCAGTGGAGTCTTTTGACTATGCTACTGGGAAGGAACTTAACTGAGATATATGCTTAACAATTATCATCTTTTTTTAAACAAAATGTTACACAATAATACATTAGAGTAGGTTTTCTATATTTTATTGAAAGCAATAGTGAGGAAGATCAGCATAAGATGTCATTTCCAGCATTTTGTCTCATGAAGAGATTTATATGTTATCCTGGGCAATGCCCTCTGCTGGACAAAATATACCACCACAGATCACATTTAAAACAATAACATTCCCCTCTTGTCACCTGTAGGCTCTGTAGATTCTCATTAATGAAGGATTTGACAGGATAGTCATATATCTACACAAATCAATTTCCCTCTCTTATTTTTTTTCAATAGAGCCTGTTTTCAAGTGATACTGAATATCAGTCACATTGAAATAAATCCAATTGTGAATTAACAGTAAATTTGAGAATAAATTTGAAAACAGTTCTTCTTAGGGAACAAATGTAGATAAAACCAAACAGTGCTCTAATGGGATTCCGAAAGAGGCAAAAATAAGTGAACGGCATTTCATTGAAGGATCCACTGCCCTGCCACTTTCAGGGAGCCTTAAATCCATATCTCTGATTATTTACAAAGAATGTTACCTTGCTTTAGTCCAGTGTTTCTCAAATAGTGGGTGGGGGTCCTGGGGGGCATAGAGTGATGCCGGGGGGGACACATGACCCCAGGGAATGTGTTTTTTATGCCTCAGGGAGTAGGGGGAGTTTTCACCAGACAATAGCACATAGCACAAAGTATGAGATATGAAGCATATAACAAACCCTTAAAAGACACCATGGAAAAATATTTAACAGGCATGAAAAGAAAGGAGGAGAGAGACAGAGATAATGAGACAAACATAAATCTCCTGAAAGCTAAGATGAGAAAATATGATGAAGCGTATGTAGCGCTGGGCTTCACCGTGACTACAGTGGGAGATGAGGAAGACCAGTATGTTGACTGTGTCTAAAAATGTTGACATGAAGCATGAAATCAAATAAATTAAGGCATCATTAAACACATTACGCCACAAACATGGTGATGAGCCGCTTGAGTTTTTTCAGGGAAAACATGCTGAATTTTGCAAGCAATCGTCCTGGCGTAGAGTTGGGTGGTGGTGGCATGAAATGTTTACTTCCTCCTAGGGGGGCCACAACACAAAATAATTGAGTAACACTGATTTAGTCAAAGGTGCCAAAATAGTCAAAGCTTGATTCAATGATCAAGGCAAAAATATAGTTAGGATGAAGCAGAAGATTAAAGTTACCAAGAAACAAACCCAACATTCCAGCCAGGATTGGAAGAGCAATGTAGAAAGATACAGCTGTCAAAACAGGACATTTGGGATCAAATGTGAAAAGGTCTGATGTACATGAAAATTGATTCTTTCAGCATTAAATCCCTATGGGCAAAGCCATTAGTAAACATTTTCTCAGCCTCTGTTAATTCACAGCCAGTACCTAACTGATCTGATTGCAAATGATTGACACATCAAGGACATACTACTAATACACTACTAATAAGCAGTGCTATTTGCACAGCTCAGCAGCAAAAATGCATTCCTCTTTTCTGTCTTATGGCTTTCTAAACAGAGCTGATGTTCTCCTTGTGGGCTGAGCAGTGTAGCTAGTATGAATGGGGTAAGAGGTAAGGCTATCTTAAGTAACTTATTTCTGATCCTCAGTTATCCCTATCAATACTATTAGAATAGAATAGAATAGAATTTTTATTGGCCAAGTGTGATTGGACACACAAGGAATTTGTCTTGGTGCATATGCTCTCAACGTACATAAAATAAAATATACATTTGTCAAGAATCATGTGATACAACACTTAATGATTGTCATAGGGGTCAAATAAGCAATGAAGAAGCAATATTAATAAAAATCTTAGGATATACGCAACAAGTTACAGTCATACAGTCAACATGGGAGGAAATGGGTGATAGGAATGATGAGAAAAACTAGTAGAATAGAAGTGCAGATTTAGTAGAAAGTCTGACAGTTTTGAGGGAATTATTTGTTTAGTAGAGTGATGGCGTTCGGGAAAAAACTGTTCTTGTGTCTAGTTGTCTTGGTGTGCAGTACTCTGTAGCGACGTTTTGAGGGTAGGAGTTGAAACAATTTGTGTCCAGGATGCGAGGGGTCAGTAAATATTTTACCCGCCCTCTTTTTGACTCGTGCAGTATACAGGTCCTCAATGGAAGGCAGATTGGCAGCAATTGTTTTTTCTGCAATTCTGATTATTCTGGGACTCACTGTAAGGATACGACTGGAAGTTGATCCCTTTTTCTCCTCATCCAGAGGGGAAACAAACTTTCTCCAGAATGTGTCAACCCTTCAAGAAAGTCAACCCAGTTTTCTTGAGTGATGAGTTATGGCACAGATTGTTGATGTGTAATTCTGCTCTGCAAGGAATATGCTGAAAGAAATTAATGAAAGCCCTTATTGGAAGGGGGAATTATCTTAGAGCTTATTAAATTATTATTTTTTGCTAATTAATCTCTTGACATCTATCTCTTTTCCCATCAACATGGCAGAACACTTATTTTAGTATGCTTCATTCATATCCACTAACACTCATGCCAAAGTAAGCTTGGTGCTATGATTTCTTTTGCCAAAGTGAAGAATGCAATCTATATCTATATCTATATCTATATCTATATCTATATCTATATCTATATCTATATCTATATCTATATCTATATCTATATCTATATCTATATCTATATCTATATCTATATCTATATCTATATCTATATCTATATCTATATCTATATCTATATCTATATCTATATCTATATCTATATCTATATCTATATCTATATCTATATCTATATCTATATCTATATCTATATCTATATCTATATCTATATCTATATCTATATCTATATCTATATCTATCTAGCTATCTATAATTTCTTCACTCAATAGAGTGGGAATGGTCAACCTTTGAAGAGACAAGCACTTCAGCAGTTATCTCAAGGACAAACAGGAAGTTGTTAACACTGGTTGAAATATTGTGGATGGACTGCTACTGCTGATTGTTTTTGTCAGGAAGATTTCTACAATGATGCCAAAAGCATTTCCTAATAAAATTAATCACACTGATTTTCTGTAGTTTTCCAAATTATGACTGCCCTCAAGTAACATGATGTTCAAAGACATGCTAAAATAGACTTTATCTACCTGCAAAATGTAAGACAGAGAGAACTTGGCAAAGTCAAGACCCCATAAAGTTTGCAGTATTGTTCCTTTTGATGAATCTTATCCATCCATTACTCACATAAAGAACATATGGCCTTTGGCTTCTAAAAGAGGACCCACTCCTGATTAATATCATGGCATGAGTGAACTGCAGCAAGCTCAATATATAGATTGAACTATTTGCATTTCTGGAAATATATATCACTTTTTTCCAATCTTACTTTCTTGTCTTGTCTTGAGAGGTCAGTTAAGGTGATGAATAATTGACTGCAAAGATTATAGAAGAACAAGCTGAGCAGCACGTTCTTTTATTTCAAGCTGACTGGTAGAAAAGTGGAGAATATAAGGGATAACATTTAGTTCTTTGCATTTCACTGAAGAAATAAGAAAACATCAGGACAATAAATGGCTACAATGAGCTTGATGGAGTGCCAGCCAATGAAGGAGCTATTATCCAATACATCTCCCTTTGGCTATCTTGGTGACAACACAGTCAGAAATAAAGCTTGATGCAATGCAGTCTTGAACTTATTTATGCAGAACTGTGATCCATTCTATAAAAGGGATGTTGGTTCCCATGAGGCAGGTTTAATTCCATATTTAAAAAGTTATCATTAAAAAAGTGAAGTTGCTGAGGGAAGCTGGAATTTTAGGGACATCATAGACATACCTATGCAGCTTTCTTGGCAGCAGTATATACATTTGCCAGTGCTTTCTCCTTGAATGTGTTTTGATTTCCCAGTTTAGCTACAGTCCTAGTATTTCCTGGTAATCACCTGCCTAAGTCCTAACCCAGCCCAACCTTGTAGTATTTTTTATCTCCTAGAAGGTCAGGTAGGTGTTGCCGTCCGAATTAATGCATCTTTAAATTATCAAAATCTATTACCTGTGGTTCTCTGATATTTATTCAGAACTATTATATCATATCTAATGTAATAGTGGAACTGCAGACTGGTTGTAGACTATTCATTAATTCAAACTTCAAGTGCATAATTTCACCTTCAATCTGGCACTTTCCCGGTCTGAACTTCTAGGAATTGCAGTTCAAAATGTATGAAGGGAACAAGAATAGGACAAGTTGCCAAAGACTAATATGAATTGATTCATTGTGTGGGTTTTAATGAGGTGAAGAAGCACCAAGAAGGAAACATTGAAGAATTTTAGAATTCCCAAGTTTGGGGAATAGAATTACACTATCTCTTTCCTAACTTGTCCCATATATATCCTTTAGAAAAAGTCAAAATCAGGAGGGGAAGTGGTATCAGGGTGATACAAAACAATTCAGCAAGGATTGTGTGTTAACAGTGGCCATAGATTTATGACTGAGTATAAGGACAGGAGATAGATTCCCTAATAAAGGACAAATAAAGAATGGGATATTTATCAAGTAAATAAGTAAATGACCTGAAAGATAATTAAAATTTACTAACTAGAATCCCAACAAGAGAAATCCTGTTTTATATTTACATTTTCTGCTCTAGTACAAAAAGAAAGCTCTGGGATAATGTATAATATTTATAGAGCTAATTATATTTTTTCCACATTTCCTTCATCAATATTACTGATAACAGAATTATGATATGTGCAACATAGTACTTGCTCATCATTACCACTTACCAAGAATATCACACTTTTCTGTCATTCTAAATCAGGTTCATCTAAAGCATAAGACTAGACACAAAAGAGACAAATGCTGAACCTATTTCTCCTCTATTAGTAGGATCTAATGTTGCTCTTTATTAATAGATATTATAATGTTGTTGCTTCCTGATTTTCTGTACATATAATGGACAAAATAATGTAATAGAATCAATAAATCAGCAGCAGTTGCAACTGGATAGACCCCAAATCTATTTTCTTGCTTGTCTCTCTTCTATTCTTATATCTTGCGTGTACCCAAATAGGAGTATGGTTATTACTGAAAACCTCATCCAAAAGCTATAAATACTCCTGAAACGGAAACAAATTGCAACCTGCAACATTTTGCTGACTTTCTTTGTCTCGTCATTTCATGAATTGTTTTGTTTTGTTTTCCAATTTTATGTGTCGCAACAAAAGTGGAAGTCATTGTCAACCTAGACCTCAAAGCCATGAAAGGTGTTTCTCAAGGGTAGGATTTAATGATGCTTTAGGAAGGGAGACAGTGATGTGTTTTTAAAAAATCTTCATGGAGATTGACTGTCTCTGTGGAATAGCTTGTACTGGTTTCGGAGCAGCATGGTCTGCAGGGAGGGTCGTAAAAGTCAGGGGGCAGCCACAGTTATGTGATTGAAGGCCTACTTCTTTATTTTTTTATGTGCATCACAGTTGCCCTTGTTTCCGAGGAAAGGCAAATAAACGTCAAAGCTAAGCAGCTTCACGACCACTGGGACTGCCAGGAAGGATGGATTGGAATTCAAAAAGTTCCCATTGATGTCTACTAGATAACAGATTGGCAACCCGAGAACTCTTCCATGCTGCCTTTTCCAAAACTGAACAGCATTAGCTGTGCTGTTTCGAGGCAGGAGAGATTAAAATAATAACACGTACTCAGAAAATAGGCTTAACATAGTAATTTCACTTTTAATAAAACTATTGTAATATGAATATTTACTTTAATTTCCTCTTTCTTCCACTTGTTTTCACCCAATTGGAAAAAATTTCACTATTTTGGATTGTATGCTTGATGTTTTGGCTTTTGACCGTAAATATACCGGTACTTTAATAATTTTATGTTTAAGTTAACACAGTTAAAAAGAGATGTACTGGTTAAAACCTCAATTGAGAGTCTGAGGTTCAAAATCTCTGCTTCATTGTAGAGTTTATTAGTCACTTGATTTTAGCCCAACCTACCAAGGTGCATTGTGGGACAATATTAGGGGAGTTCTCCTTTATTATTACGGATCCTTTATGAGACACATCAAAATAAGTACGGAAGGAAGCAAAAGTTCTCAAAATTCTTGCAAAAATTTTCCTTTGTAACTCACTCTGTAGCATCAACCTACTTATTGAGTCCCATGCTAAGGAGACATCATATATATTTACAGGATTGAATGTCACCAATATCCTAATTATTCTTTATCTAAATTTGTGGAGTTTAAGGAACAAATTGTTTTAAAAAATTTGAGACAGAGCAAGAAGTACTTCCTTCTAGGTTTCTCTTCTGTTTTGGATATAATTCTTAGGACTAAAATGAAACCACTGTTCCTAAAAATACATCCCATATTTTTAATCATTGCCTGGACTGTGATGTTATGTTTAAGAATCCATTATATACCCCCCTTTTCTTTCAGAATGACATGTCTGCACAGGCAACATCGGGTTTATTCTTCAAAGATGGCAAAAAACGTATTGATTACATTTTAGTCTACAAAAAATCCAGTCCTCAAATTGAGAAAAGAAGCACATTTGAAAAGAATTTACGAGCGGAAGGATTAATGTTAGAAAGAGAGGTGGGTAGCATTTTCTATTTGCTCAAAATGGCTGCTACTGTGAGGAAAATCCATTAGATGATTTGCATCTTACTGAAGTGATTGCAGGATTAACTTCAAAGAAACCATAGGAGACCTTGCAGAGAAGAAAAGAGGAAGGGTTAGGAAAATGGGCAGCTTGACAGATAGTATAAAAAGTAGAAAAGGGAAGGAGGGAAAAAAGCAAAAAAAAAATTTTAAAGGAAAAAAGAGAGAATCTATATCAAAAGCTAAAAATAATTATGTAAATGAGTATGTAGGAGTTGTGTTGATGAACTTCTTTAAGGAAAAACAATTTACGGTTTGATAAGATCATAACAGTATTTTTCTCAAATTTTTCAGAAGCAAACAAATTTCTGAGAAAAATGAAAGGCAATTTATAACCTTCTTTCCCATCTAACATACAATGCTTTAAGGAAAAAAGGACATTTTGGGCTAGTGGCAAGTGAGATTTTGAAGTATTATCTATGCCCTAAATAAACTTAGGAAAAAATTATGCCACTTTTCACCAAATACATTTGGCTTCATCGTAAATACAACAGAGCAATCATAAAGCACAGGGAATAAAATGACAGATTGTCAATTGCTTTGAAGTATAAATAAAAACAGGGATTTGGGGAGGAGAAGGCAGATTTGAGGAGAGACTACTGTCTTCTCCTCGGCCTTATGAGAGTAACATGAACTAGAAGCCTGGAAAATGGAAGGTCTTTCTTCCTCAGTTCTCCAAAAGGTCTGATTTGTGGCGGAACATACCTGTAATATTAGAAGATATGTGTAGTTTTCTTAAACATATAAAATTGCTTGGATATATGCATTCCTGCCATGAACTAGCCAACACTCTCATTTTGACACCTTTGTCTGAAGAATTTCTCTGTAATTTGTTAAGAATTGTTGAAAAAAGTAACTTATGACTTTATGAGATAATATCCATGAAGCTTCTGGACCATTGTCAGGGACGACTTATTCTGGTCAGCCCTTCTTTATTCTCCTACCATCTGGAAGGAGATATAGAAGCAAAGGCAGCCAAAGAAACAGGCTGAAGAACAGTTTTTATTTGTGAGCTGTCAGACTCCTGAATGAAAAATAACTTTACAAACAACATAGTACGATTGACTAGTGGGGCTGGCACAAGGTGCAATACATTCAATGTGTGCAATAGGACTGAGTGTTTGTTAATAGGATACACTGGGCTAGGAGGGTTTTTTTTCTTTTTGTCTTTCGCTGTGAGTTGTATTGTGTTGGGGGTGGTGCACGAAAGGAGGATCAGCCAATCTCATTGTACCCATCTTATACAATAAAGGCTTGAACTGTGATAACTCTGTTCTTTGATAAACCACAATCCTAGTTAGATTACAAGTCAAACCAAATTCCACTCTTTTTTTAGCCAAAGAAGAATACATATAAAATATTTATAGTCCTGTATGTATTCTTCTGTCCAAGTAGAAACTTTAAATACCATACACATGTAGATTTGTGCCTGTTATATTGTTTCTTTTTTGCAGCCAGCTGTTACAAACAATGACATTATGTTTGTAAAAATTCATTGTCCTTGGGACACACTCTGCAAATATGCCGAAAGAATGAACATTAGGATGCCTTTCAGGTAACAATAAAATGCTTAATTTTGTCACTTGTTAAATTAAGAATGTATTTTTTTCTAACAAGCACATTTATTTATAGCCATCATAGTGTTTTATTAATAGCAGCAGCCGTAGCATTTAGACTGCACCTCTCTGAGTGGTTTACAATGTCAGCATATTGACCCCAACAATCTGAGTCCTCATTTTACTGCCCTCAGAAGGATGGAAGGCTGTCTTGTGCTCCATTAAGATTGAACTCTAAGATGTGGGCAGACTTAGACTTCAATACTGCAGTCCAGTATGAGCCTATCACCAGGGCTCATTGACAAACACACTACATTCTGTGAAGGATAATGTTGCTTCAAGGATCACTATGTTGATCCACTCTCTGGGGTACCTTGTATTAGACATTTTTAATGTAGGAAACAATATTACAGGATTTAGAAAATTGGGTATGCCCAGGAAAAGAAGAGCATCTTCTTCCTTCTCTATATTTCCATCATGCAGAGCAAAACTAGCAAGTTAGGCACATCGTTTTCCTTCCTACTGCTTCTGCCTAATGTTCAGGGAGAGGACAGACAAATGCTGGCATCCCTGCAACTTTGGTATTTTTATTTCAGCTAGCGACGAAACCGGATATTAGAGTAAGCCAAAGCTCTTTGTCTCATAATTGTTCAGCTAACCCATTGTTGATTCCATAAACAATAGACAAAGTAAAAGCCATTGTGCTCACTCTCAAATATGTCTGTGCATAATAACTGGGGTACATCCTTCCAATATGATGAATTTATACCAAGTGATAATGAGATGTATGCAGTTCATTAGCTTATGTACATTTAGCACATTGAAAGTTGTCTTAAGGCACAAGTTTCTATAATTTTGAAATATCCAAAGCATCTCTAATTAGTTCCTTGCTTTAATGTAAATTAATCCCGATGGAGGATAAGTACATCTGCTGGCTCATGGGTTTTGATTGCAGTCTCCAGTTATTTACTCCAGAGAAAAGGTCTTGAAGTTAGTTGGGCTCTTCCAGAAATAAGTACATTATATCAATCATTCACAAAATGAGCCATTGGCTTCAACAGCAAAAAGGCAAATCAATTTCAGGCAATTATTACATTGCTGTTCAACATTGCTATAAACAATACACTGATTCTCTCATATTAATTTCATTCAGGAAAAATAAAACAGCAAAAGATGAGCAAGGAAAGATTAATAATAGAAGGATCATTTTAGCAAGTTTTCCTATTGTCCTTAATAATGAATTTTGCTAGGAGTTATTCCTTGCAAAATGGAAAGCATAAAAATGACATTTAATGACAAATCCTTTAGATCAGCAGTCCCCAAGCTGGTGGGCCAATTTAGGGGTGGGGGACGAGAAGAGGGGAACTGGGCTGCATAACCAGCAGGCCAGTACAAATAGTGGGCTGGTGTGCATACATGTAAGTGCCTACCAGCCTGCCGCTCACGAAAGTTGAGCTGTGTATGTGCATGCACATGCTCCACCAGCCATTCACATGGCCTAATTTCAAATAGGTCACAGGCAGCGATGGGCTATGAGCTGGAACGCTAAATTGCGTGCGCCACCGCAATGCATAAGTTCTTGCAGGACCAGTGCAATTTTGCTGCTGCACTTGTGGAGATAGCAAAATTGTGTTTCCGCGAGGTTTTACCTGCAGATCTGTGTGCGACGTGGTCGGTAAACCCACAGTAACTGAATTTAAACATGCCTGGGATAAACATATATCCATTCTAAGATAAAATACAAGAAATAGTATAAGGGCAGACTAGATGGACCGTGAGGTCTTTTTCTGCCGTCAATCTTCTATGTTTCTATGTTTCTATGTTTCTATGTAATATTTAGAAGTGGATAGATTGGGGAAATGAAGTTACATTTGGACCAAATCTGGACTGAAATCTGAAATTGACAAAATGTTCCCCTTCTCTTTAAAAATGTCAAACTGAATGGAGAAACTACATGCAAGTTAATCTAATTATCTGTCTCTGATTTAATGACATTATTTTAAGCACAAGACTCCTTTGGGCATTGA
Organism: Erythrolamprus reginae; assembly: GCF_031021105.1. NCBI lineage: Eukaryota > Metazoa > Chordata > Lepidosauria > Squamata > Dipsadidae > Erythrolamprus > Erythrolamprus reginae. Next base: position 112,774,054 of record NC_091950.1, read on the forward strand.
TATAAGACTACTGCTGAAGACTGAAGAAAATGTAACAATTTTCTTGTCAGTGCTGTCCTTAATTTTAATTCAAAATGAATTAAAGATACCTTGTATCAATCATAAGAAGCTTCTCAAACCTAGACACCTTGACATGTCTTTGAACCTTGGCTTGAATCAAATATTTAAAGATTTTCAACATGTTGCATGGTTTTTTCAACAACTCCTTTGAAGAACACTGAAAATTCAAAATATAGGATTTTTCAGTTTCCTATCCAACATGTATAATGTTCAGCTTTGCTCAACAATTAGCATTTGTAGATTGGTCCTGCTCTAATGATCTACTAAATCTTACAGATTTACTTTTTGTTATCATGTCATTAGCATAACAAAGTTGGTAAATTGTCCTGCTTTTCATGCATAGCTTCAATCTAATATGATATAGTTTTTCACTACTGTGGATTACCAATCAGGGAGGTACATACAGTCTGTAAGTTACATAAACACAGTTTATACATATATGCACACAAAACTTGTTTATCTTCATCTGGACAAATTATCTTTCTAACAATCATAGAGAGTATGCCAGTCAGATTATCATTGGGTAATTATTGAGTTTTACTATGATGTTTCAGTAGTATCATACTACTGCTAGGCAGCCAATCTGGAAAATTAATGGAGCCTTAGCCAGCTATCATAGGGAAAGAGGGGCTACTGAGTACCATTTTTAACCACTTTTAACCAACAACTACTGGGTTGCCAGTTGCCAGTAGTTTATGAGTAACTCATAAATGAAGTCATTCAGTTTTGGAGAGGGGGAGGTAGTTGCGTGATTTGTCTTTTTAAAAATCTCCAATTTGAATTCCACAAGAATATATCAATTTCCCCAACCAGATCAATATACATTTAAAAAATGAAAAATTAATACCAGGCAAAATTCCAACAGCATGAAGAACCAATGCAGTTATTTTCCTTTATGTATTATATTTCCAAAATGGTCCTCTTTGCATTTATTACCTTAGATAATATTGGAAGACATTTATATATAAGGATAATAGGTGCTAGTGCAAACAGAAACAGAACAGAAAAGCAAATAGGTAGTCCCTTGCTCTGCATCCAGCGATCTATTCCCCACACTGTTTGTGTATACAGTATTAGCTTTGTTGATGCTATTTGTGCTGAAAGTTCAATTTAAGTAGCTCAGATTTTATCCAAGCCATTGAGCTTCTGTCCACTTTCCTTTTGTAATGGTGCATGCTATGAAATTACGAAGCTCTATATCTCTATATCTTGTATGTATTTCCTTCACCGTGATATCAAATTGTACTCTGATGATTTTTGCTGTTCTTTCAGGAAAAAATGTTATTACACTGACTGGAGGAGCAAAACCATGGGCAGGTTGGTGGGTGATGCATAGCTTTTAATTTTACCAGCTAGTCATCCCATATATAATAAATCCATTCTAGCAGTTGTAAATTTATCACAAGAGTTCTGAGAAAGCTGATTGAATATTGGAGGCAGTAGAACTTAGATGCTTATTTATTTTCAGCTTTAAGCTTGTGACTGACCTCACCAAAAATAAGATAACCCAAAGAATCTTCCAAAGCAGTGATTATGCTTTATTTGTAAATAACAATGAAGTTCAAATAAGAAAAGTTTGGAGAAAATGGATCTTAAAGTCTCTGAATAGCAAGAAGTTTGTAGAAGCTTAATTTTTGTATAGTACTTAGTATGTTGTACTAAGTCTTCCAAAGAACATGTACTTTGGGGAACCTGGGAGAACTCTAATTTGTATATTATATTTCAGGTCATGTAATACATCTTGTAGCCATCTAACTTGTGATACCAACAGTCACCATAGCCTATCACATTATATTTAGAAAGGAGATCAAAATATTGTCTCTATTAAACTCCCTTCCATGTCTCTAATCCATGATTCCAACCAACAAGCTTTCATTAAGGTCCCTTCAGGTGAACATGACAAAAACACACTGAGAACATATGGTATATACTAAGCATATAATCTGGCACCTTGAATTGCTTCTCCACCCCACTGATAATGATAGCCACTTTTGGAAACAAAGAACATTTAAAAGAATACAAAAACACAAAAAACAGAGGACAAATAAACAATAATGACAAAGAAAACAAACCCAGAGGAGATCAAGAAAAGAATGAAAGGGCTATCAGCCATCCTACTAAAGATCTAGATCAGGGGTGTCAAACTCATATGTCACAACAGCATCACATGATGTATTGGGACTCCCTCCCCCTTCGCTAAACCAAGCATCGCCAGCATGTAACACATTTGACCCCTGAGTCAGGAATTTAACAGCCCTGATCTAGATGAAGAGCCAAACCTTTAGGAACCTTTGGAAAACCAGTAAGGTAGGAAGTCCTTTGAATCTTGAACTGGAGAATACACAGGGAAACTGCATTCTGGTGTGGAAAGTCTCAATTATTGATTTTAAATATTAACTGTTTAGAAACCTTTGTCAAATATTGGTATTTCCAGTATTAACATAAATGTTATATGAAGAATTTTTGCTCCATCCAGCTGTTTCCTTTTGGAAAAAATGTATTATTTGTCATGGAATTTAGATAAGTTCTACTGCACTCCCATGTGAGTCCATTAGGGAGTGTTGATGGGTTGTTGATTTTCATACAAAAGAATGTGAAACTCTCTTGTTGTAAAGCCAATTTCTCCTGTGATGGATAAACTCCATATCAAAATTTAACTGGAAGGAGAAGCAACAAAATAATACTTTGAAACAGAATGATACAATCCTAACTCTGTTTCAAAATAATCATTTTAAATATTATTTTGTCTTTACTTCTGATAATGATTTGGTATCTAAGTTAAGTGAAACCAATGAGAGTAAGGTAATTATTTGACAAGGATTTCTAGGAACATACATATTGTAAATATATAGCATAGAGTATTTCATACATTAATTATTTTAAATAAATATTTTGTGTGAAAACTACTGCATTTCACATGCAGATATTAAATATTTGTAGACTGTAGTTTTTGAAAGTAAAAAATTTACAACTGCTTAATTCCTCTCCCCAGTCATGCACGTGCTTGCTTTTTTATCAGATAGCTCTCCTATATTATATACAATACATGTTTATACTTACTTGATTTAAATGATGTAAAATAAATCATTTTCTCACAAGGAATTAAAATTTAGGCAGGAATGACATTCAGACTACAGTTTATATTTTATAGAACTATTATTATGAAAGTTGAAACTCAAAACAATGGATTTATAATCAGTTATTGGTTTGTGTATGTTTGTTAATTCTGTTCTCTAAACTTTGAATTATTCTGTTAGACAAAATCCCCAAAGGTAAGCACAGTCAGTTCCACATCTTCCATCACATGAATACCCAAACCACCAAGATTGTGACTCCAAGGAAGTTTTAATCACTTTTCTAGAATGTAGGCTTTTCTTTGAAAAGAAACAAAGAATATTTACTTTTCATTTAGTAAGAAAAATACAGTGGGAGTAATACAACCCCAAACACTGCAATATGCTATATAGCAATAGCACTTAGACTTATATACCACTTCACAGTGCTTTACAGCACTATCTAAGTGGTTTACAGAGTCAGCATATTGCCCCCAACAATCTGGGTTCTCATTTTAACTACCTTGGAAGGATGAAAGGTGGAGTCAACCTTGAGCTTGTCAGGATCAAAGGAATCTAATTCCTGGCTATGTGAGCAGAGTTAGCCTGCAACTGCATTCTAACCACTGCACCAATATGTTTTTGACTTTAGTTTTACCAAGTAAGGCAACACATTTTTTCATACCGTCATGTAGAACTACGTATGTTTGAGAGGAAGCTTGCTAAAACATAAGTGGATTGCATATTGTGAAATTTGCCTTTCTGATGGCTTGTTCTCACATGCCCATGTAATTTTTTAAAAACAGCTTGTTGCCTCCTTATAATACCATTTAAAATTGCAAAGATAGCACAAACATTGTTCATGCTATAAAGAGACTTTCGTGCAACTCCTGGGAATCAATTAACAGTTGCATATGAAGATGTATATTAGATTTGACCAAAGGCTTATGTAGTTTAGCATGCTCTTCAAACAGCATTCTTTCATATTCTTAGCATTCTCTTCCAGTAGCCAATCAAAAATCAATGAGCAATCTCTGATAGTGATAGTTTCTTTTCATCAATCTCTCAATACAATGCAGCCTGATATTTCTGGTTTTGCTTGTAATGAACAGCCCATCATGATTAGCAGCCTCTAATATCTTCTCCATTATTCAACTAACTAGTATTTAAAGATCTCCAACTTGCTGGCTATTACCTCAACACAAGATAAGGAATTCTACAGTAACTGTAGATTATCAAGAACAGCCTTTTCTTCCAGGATCTTCCAGCATTAAAATTTCCTAAATAACTTCATTTTCTAGTACTACTAGTAAAGAAAAAAAAAGAGATCCCATTCTTTTCTAGGAAGTCCTTGTCAACATCATCTTGGTTTTCCTTTTCTAGACTTTATCTTAGAATCTTTCCTGGGGATTGGGGAAAATGTACCATTAGTTTGTAGAATGGCATCTTATGTGCAGTTTTACTTTCAATTTTCTTCCTATTGATTCTGAAAGTGGATTTTTTTTTTTACACTATTTAACTTCCTTGCCTATTCGGGGTTGCTTCAATAAATTGACCTCTTTTTTCCATAAAAGGATATTGCATTACATTTTAGAGGCAGTGTGTGATACACCTATAAACCCCATCTAGATTAATAATTTCATTCCAGAAAAACAATATTAAAGCACACAATATCTTGTTTACTCCCAAATCTTTTCTCCTAAGAGACTGTTTTGAGAGATTCACTTTCTCTGACATCTACTCAACCTTGATATTAGAAGATACAATATATCACAGGAATTACGATATTGCTATTTGTTACCTAATCCTCTAAGATTTTGTTAAACTTTGTTAAAGGTAATTTTGGTTGATAGCATGGTCTATGGAAATGAAATTCAGCATTATCATAGAGCCAGAGTGAAATCATCAGGCAGTGCCTCTCAAACTCTGATCAAATATCATTCTTTCATATTCATATCACTTGTACTGATATGTTTTGACATAGATCCCATTTATATAGATTGCACTACAGGGTTTTTTTAAAAAAAATGTAAAGGCTTAAAATAGATTAATCTGAATGTTGATACACAATATTTATTTGGCACTTGTAACCAAAGTTTGTTTCAGTTTAAGATGAAAGAATAATCCATCCATTTGCTGTTTGCACTCATTTCATATTTGATGCATGTGTGTGTCTGTGTGTGTGTGTGTGTGTGTGTATTATATATAGGGATGGATGGATGGATGGATGGATGATCAGGGTTATCATTATTTTTGAAAATATTTTTTTCAAGATATTATATACAAACTGTATTTTCACTTTACATTTACAATTGTAATTTTGCTTTTAAAATCAGACTATGCAGGGAAATGTATTTTTTAACTTCATTGAATGGATTTTGTGCAATAATTAAATGAAAAGCTAGACATTTGTAGGAGTTGGATAACATGATTCTTCATTATTTTCTTTCTTGACTCCTAATACTGAAGCAGGATGGTCTATTCTAGTTCGGTGGCTAGCAGGAGACCAAATCCTCTCTACCCAGGCACTTTTACTGTATAGTTTTCTCATTCTCTCTTTTCCCGATGGGTGAAGGTGGGAAAATGCCAAGTACAGGACTTAGCTTGATGTAGAATTTGGGAAAGGAAAGGAAAAGACAGCTGTGGGAGGACAACATTGAAGGGAAGGAATTCCTGCACTAAACATTTTAGTCCAAGGAACAACCCTGATCATGCATAGATTGTGGGCAGAAAGGAGGGTGGGACAGAAAAGAAGCGTGGAAAGAGTGTGGAGATGAGATGGGTTTTAGTTGAGCCTTGGTCTGTCCATTTGTGAGCTGAGCCTACTTTATAGCCATTCAAGAGGGCAGAGACTTCCTTCCTGGTGTAGAGTCAGCACTTGTAGTATCTGGTTATCCCCCCCCCCCCTCCACCGAAATTAAAGCAGCAGACGTTTCTCTCTGGTTAAGCACATTGTTTTCTAGCTAGTAATAAATTATCTTATGAAATGGTGCGGAAGTGAAGGTTTAACAAAGTTAGGCTCCTATGATTTTAATGACTATGACTGGAGATGACACAAAAAGAGAGGAGAGAGGAGGGAGAGACAAGAAAGAAAAAGAAGAAAGAAAGAAAAAAAGAAAGAAGGAAGGAAGGAAGGAAGGAAGAAGAGAAAGGAAGCACCACAAACCCTGGCACTAGATGTGGCTTCAGAAGACCCCTTGCATAGCAATTTAGGGTTGGAAGACATCACGGTGGTCATGTAGTCCAACCTCCCCCCACCCCTGTTTGGATTACTTTGGTGTCTCTAACAGAGAGGAAAATTGGTAGAAAGAAGGAGGAGTTTCTAGGACAAGACTGCCATGCAGAGGAAGGCAGAGATAGTTCTTGATTTATGATCACAATTGAGCCCAAAATGTTGGTTACTAAGTAAGAGTGTTGTTAAGTGAGCCTCACCACATTTTACTCAGTCCATGACATCTTTTGGGTCTAACAGTCACGTACAAACTAGGGAAATACATCTGAAGATGGAATGTTCTAATGTACAGAAATTATGGTTAAATGTGTGGCAGAAAGTAGACTCTGGGTGTGTTTTTCCAAGTGCAGTAAATGCGGTTGAATGTGTATAGTTTTAGCCTTGACATGAGTGATGTCAAGTTGGCCATGATCACCCAATCACATGACCACCCAGTTACATGAGCGCAAAGACGCTCCCACCCAGTTACATGACTGCCAAACCATTCTCACTCAGTCACATGACCACAAAAGCTACTCCCACAAAATTATGTCACAACCACAACATTAAGCCATGTCCACAGAGTGATAGTAAAAAAATTTGGAACCCACACCATGCCTAACCAATGTTATTCACACCAACCCAGATATCTCCTGACATTTGACCATGGCTTTCCCCTTCAAGCCCTTAAAAATAATTAGCTTTAGTTTGAAACAGTAGCAGCAATGCTCTGACACCATAAATAACAATCAGATTAAATCTAAAGCTCTTATCTTAAATTTAATACACCTTTGTGATTCAAGAAGAGGCTACAGGAAGGACATATTGGACATATTCTATTTCTCACTAGCTCTAGTTCCAGTCCAGATTGGGGTATTTTGTATGTACAATGAACTAAATCATGAGAAATTGGAGTATGGTGACATTTGATGCATATCTCTAGTTGAGTCCTCAGTAGAGCATTGTTCAGTTCTTACATATATCAATTGGCAGGGATCTTTCCCTAAACTGGGCTTCAAACAGATTTGGACTCTTAAATTCCCATCACTTACCATGCTGGAATCCATACATCTGGAGCAGTGGTGGGCTGTGTCTGTGATGCTCCTGCACATGCACAGAAATATTGCACATGCGCAGAAGCACTGCGCATGTATGAACCAGTAGTAAAGGGTTTTAGAACCCACTACTGATCTAGAGGGCACCCAAACTGGAAAAGGCCATTTTAGAGTTTTCTTACTAGCCATTTCCCTTCTCCCCTCCCTCATTAGATCTGTGTTATAAATTATAGTTATTTTTATTTCTTCACCTCATAGACTTTCTACAGTACAGCTACCTTTTGATTTGCTTTAGGTGAAAAATTATTTTAGAAACCATGTGATTGTTTCTTGATTTGAAGCATTGTCCTTCCAGTATCCATTTCAGCACCTCACATTTAAAATGAAAGGTATAAAAGACAATAAGATAATAAACAAAATGTGGTTTCTTGTCCCCAGTTTCCAGAGGAATATGAGGGAACTGAAAAGCTGGTTGCCGAGAAATCCAATGAAACTTGATAAAGAAGCACTTCCTGATCTGGAAGAAACAGATTGCTACACAGCTCCTTTCAGCCGAGCACGTATTCATCAGTATGTGGTGAATTTAAAATATATCCATAGAGACCAGCGATAATGTTTCCTTTTATATATATATCAGGGGTTAACATAACAACATTCACCATTAACAAATGCAATGTTCAAACTGAATGGAAAACAAATCCCAAAAATGTTGGAGTCTATCTTCAGCAATTTCTTGCAGAAAGATTTTCAGCTGCATTGATCAGAAGCTGGTTCCACTCAACTAAAGTTGACTTTCTTAAATCATATTCATAATGGTTCAAAGACGTAAGATTGAGTTTAGTCCTTTGAACTCGTAATTGTTTTAAGACGTTCTCTTATTGCTTCATTGCATGGTGGCTTAGTTCAAGCAAGTATTTCAAGTTCTCTGAACAATGCACATTTGAAAATATATTTCGAAACATCTTCAAAATGCATAAATAAAACTATTAATATCAGTATCTGTTTGAAATTTGATGAAATTTCATTCATTATGTTAAATATTTCATGCTGGTATATCGACAGCTATTTCCAACATTAATTATATTAATTGTCTCTTCAACAGTTTTACAATAAACAATAAAGACAGCTTCTTTAGCAACTCTACAAGAAGTAGGATGGTGCACCATATGTTACAGAGAACAAAGTATGAAGATGGAAAACCAAAAATGGGTACCAGTTCATATTAATATAACAATGCTGGTGTTGGTATTTTTGCTACCAACACAATTTTTCCAGTAAAAAAATGTTTGTTAATAATGTAAATCCAAGATATTTGTGATTCAAATAGGGACAACCATGACAATTATCAAAATCAGGACTATTTCTATGTGAGAAGGGAAAAATAATATCTACAAACTACAATACTGTTGTGAACCACCCCGAGTCTTTGGAGAGGGCGGCATACAAATCTAATAAATAATAATAATAATAATACTTTCATGACTTCCCTTGACTTTGACTTCTCCATTTTCATGTTAATGGAACAGAATATGAAGATTCAGTGTGTGTGTGTGTGTCTGTCTGTCTGTCTGTCTGTCCGTCCGTCTATCTACTTGATTGATGCACAAAGATATGCAAAAATAATTAAAACATCCCCAGTAGTATGATTAAAATAAATTAAACTAAATAACAAAACCATAAAATTAACAAACAACAACCTAGCTTCATTTTTGCAGGAACTCATTTCATAGCACCAACTTTGGTCTCTCTAATCTCCATGAAGTGTGTAACTATGAGGAATTTATCTCTCTCAGTGCTTTAATAGATCATGCCAATACAGGTTGAAGAAGACTTTCCTTCAGGATCTTAGGCTTGTTTCTACTGTCCAACCTAAAATATTAGCATTTATAGGCCATTATCTCAGTAGTACTTTCAAACCACCTCGAACAAAGAATAGGAAAGCATGCCCCTTACTTCCTCTAACCATCCCAAAACCAATCCCCAACACAAGACCAATCTCAAATGTAAACTATTAAATGTAAACTAAATGCTAGAAGTTTAGTCAACAAGATGTCTGATTTCCTCCTTCTACTTGACACCTCCAACTTCGATATAATTTTTATATGCGAAACATGGCTAAATGCTTCCTACCCAGACTCCATTATCACATAAAAAAACTACCATGTCTTCCGCTCAGACCATGAATCCCACAGAGGAGGCGGAGTAGCTATATTCTACAAAAAATTGCTGAACCTAAAAATCCTCAAAGTTGCACAGGATTTATTGGTACCTGAAACTATTGTCTGTGATTTATCCCTAAATACCACAATTCACTTCTTACTCTGCTACAGAGCCCTGGACTACGACATCGAACATGCAAACAAATTATCCACATTACTAACGTGGGCAACCAACTGCCCATACCCCATTATCTTCCTTGGAGACCTCAACCTACCACACATTAACTGGTCCTTAAATGAATGCAGCACGGAACCCATCCATTTTACTATATATAATACCGTCACCTATCTGGGATTCGACCAACTAGTAACTAACAATACCAGACTTGATAACTGTCTGGATCTCATCTTCTGCAACAGCAAAAGTGCAATATATGGCTTACAAATAACAGAACCATTTTCCAACAGTGACGACAGCATGATAAACTTCAGTCTCAACCTAAGCCACACTATGATCCACCAAAATAATACAACACCAAAATTCAATTTCAAAAAAGCAAACTACAAACTCATTGAAGCCCACCTCTCAACATTAAACTGGAAAACTCTATTCTCTGAATGCTACACCACTGATGACCTCTACAACACATTCCTACTCAAAATGAAAATTATCATCAGACTTCATGTACCTCTAACATGTACCATAAACAAAAAAAATAACCTCCCCATCTCAATAAGAAAATTACAAACAAGAAAAAAAATCTCTTTGGAGGAAAAACAAAAAAGGACAAGTTTCCAGCTTCAAAAGCCGATATAAAAGCATTTGCAATAAAATAAAAGCAGAATGCCTTAACTTCTACAGCAAACAAGAGGAAAACCTCCTACGCACCAAATCTAATAGAGCTTTCTACAACTTTGTCAACAATAAATGGAAAGACTCTGGACCTATCCCATCTCTCAAAGGATCCAATAACAAAGAATACCATGATGATTCATCCAAAGCCAATCCCCTCAACTCTTTCTTTGGCTCTGTCTTTGTTAACAGCAATGACTCATCCCCCAATTTCATCAATCGCACCTCAAACTCCCTCAACGACCTAAGAATATAGTAGAGGCTTTTACAGGAGCAGCTATGGCACATCTAGTTAAGACACCAACTAGAGGGGAGAATATTCTAGATTTAGTTTTTACAAATGGGAATCGGGTCTCAGAGGTCAAGGTGGGAGAAAATTTAGGTTGCAGTGACCATTTATGTTTGTGGTTTGATGTAAAAACTGATTGTGAGCAATCCTATAATGCAACCAAAGTATTGGATTTCAGAAAAACAAATTTTAATGCAATGGGGGAATATTTAAATAATGAATTAAAGGGGAGGGATAAAATGGCAGGAACGAGCACCCAGTGGACTGTATTAAAAAAGGCCATCTTAAAAGCCACAAGAATTTATGTAAAGCAAGTAACTAAAAGTAAAAGGAAGAAGAAACCGCTATGGTTTAGCAATGATGTAAGGGATATAGTCAATGAAAAAAAGGCTGCCTATAGGAGGTATAAAGAGTCTGGAAGTATAGCTGATAGAGAGGTGTATAAAATGAGACAGAAGGAGGCGAAACAGATAATATATGCTGCTAAAGCCTCAAAAGAGGAAGAAATAGCAAAATCTGTAAAGAAGGGGGATAAAACCTTCTTCAGATATATTAGTGATAGGAAGAAGAAAAACTGCAGCATCACAAAGCTTAGTACTGGGAATAATACATGCATTGATGGGAATAAGGAGATCGCTGACCATTTCAATAGCTACTTCTGTTCAGTTTTCTCAAAAGACACCTTACAAAATAATACTATAGAGGGATATAGCATTGCTTCCAGCTGTACGGATTCAGCTCCAGTGATCTTAGAAGCCGATGTCTTAGAAGAACTTGAAAGATTAAAGATAAATAAGGCAATGGGTCCAGATGGCATCCACCCCAGAGTTCTTAAAGAACTCAGATCTGTCATTGCTACCCCCCTGACTGATTTGTTTAACCAATCCCTGTTAACAGGAGATTTTCCTGAGGATTGGAGAATGGCCAGTGTTGTGCCTATCCACAAGAAGGGCAGTAGAGAAGAAGCTGGTAACTACAGGCCAGTTAGCTTGACATCAGTTGTAGTTAAAATGATGGAGACTCTACTCAAAAAGAGGATAAATCAGCATCTAAAAAACAATAACTTATTGGACCCAAATCAGCATGGCTTTACTGAAGGCAAATCGTGTCAGACTAATCTCATTGAGTTCTTTGACTATGTCACAAAGGTGTTGGATCAAGGTGGTGCCGTGGATATTGCCTATCTCGACTTCAGCAAAGCCTTTGATACAGTTCCACATAAAGAGCTGATAGATAAATTAGTGAAGATTGGACTTAATCCCTGGATAGTTCAGTGGATTTCAAGCTGGCTGAAGCATAGACATCAGAGAGTTATTGTTAATGGCGAGTATTCTGAGCAGAGACAGGTTACAAGCGGTGTGCCACAAGGGTCTGTTCTGGGTCCTATTCTTTTTAATATGTTTGTGAGTGACATAGGGGAAGGTTTGGTAGGGAAGGTTTGCCTATTTGCCGATGACTCTAAAGTGTGCAATAGGGTTGATATTCCTGGAGGGGTCTGTAATATGGTAAATGATTTAGCGTTACTAGATAAATGGTCAAAGCAATGGAAACTGCAGTTTAATGTTTCCAAATGTAAAATAATGCACTTGGGGAAAAGGAATCCTAAATCTGAGTATTGCATTGGCACTTCTGTGTTAGCAAAAACTTCAGAAGAGAAGGATTTAGGGGTAGTGATTTCTGACAGTCTCAAAATGGGTGAGCAGTGTGGTCGGGTGGTAGGAAAGGCAAGTAGGATGCTTGGCTGCATAGCTAGAGGTATAACAAGCAGGAAGAGGGAGATTGTGATCCCCTTATATAGAGCGCTGGTGAGACCACATTTGGAGTACTGTGTTCAGTTCTGGAGACCTCACCTACAAAAAGATATTGACAAAATTGAACGGGTCCAGAGACGGGCTACAAGAATGGTGGAAGGTCTTAAGTATAAAATGTATCAGGAAAGACTTAATGAACTCAATCTGTATAGTCTGGAAGACAGAAGGAAAAGGGGTGACATGATCGAAACATTTAAATATGTTAAAGGGTTAAATAGGGTTCAGGAGGGAAGTGTTTTTAACAGGAAAGTGAACACAAGAACAAGGGGACACAATGAGAAAGGCAACATGAGAAAATATTATTTTACTGAAAGAGTAGTAGATCCTTGGAACAAACTTCCAGCAGACGTGGTTGGTAAATCCACAGTAACCGAATTTAAACATGCCTGGGATAAACATATATCCATTGTAAGATAAAATACAGGAAATAGTAAAAGGGAAGACTAGATGGACCATGTGGTCTTTTTCTGCCGTCAGTCTTCTATGTTTCTATGTTTCTCACCCGAGTAGACTTCACTGAAGACCGAATTGAAAAAGCATTACGTGACCTTAAACCTTCTCTATCATTTGGACCAGGCGGTCTATGTGCTTACTTCATAAAAAAGCTCTCTTCTGCCATAGCTGTACCACTAAGCATAATTTTCGAAAAATCCTTCAGAACCAGCACATTTCCTAAGCTATGGTCGAAAGCAATGGTTATCCCCATCTTCAAAAAAGGAGACCCCTCTCTTGTCGATAACTACAGACCAATATCATTATGCTGCGTCCCATGCAAAGTCATGGAATCAATTATAAACAAATCAATTACTCTCCATCTACAAACTAATAACTTGCTCTCTAACAAACAATTTGGATTCAGAAAAAACTATCCTGCAACCTGCAGCTCCTCCACTGCAAAAATATATGGACAACTCCTCTAGATCAAGGGAAATCTATAGATGCAATTTATATTGATTTTCCTGGATTCCCTTGCAATCTGGCCATCTTGATAAGGAGTCATTAATTTGGAAGTTGAAATTGCCACTATTTTGGAAGTCTACCTTCCCCTGTAACAGCCCAAATGATGCTCTTTGGCAAATTTTCTTTGGACCAATACAATGATTATACTCATTAGTGGGTTCTAAAACCTGTTGCTACCAGTTTGTTTTCGCTCTTGTGCTCGCACACAATATTTCTGCACATACACAGAGGCACCCCAGGTGGGTGGGCAGAGCCTCGCACCACCACCTGGTTCACAAAACCAGGCCAAACTGGAAGCAATCAACCATCCTGCCAGAGTTGAGTGGTCCATCTCTTCTTTTGCAATCATTCAGGATTTATACACACATGGCATTCTCTAATCCTTACATAGCAACCTTTCTTGCTGGAAAAAATCATTAGTGATTTGATCCTTTTAGCATTTAGTAAAATAGTCATTGTTAGCCACAACCCCTGCCCAAACAACCACACCTGGGAGACTAAGGGAGACTAAGGGAATGCTCTTTGCCTAATACCAACATAAACAAAAAGAAAAGTTCACATACCATGTTAAGAAGCCAATAAAAATGCTTAGTGAATAATAAAAAAGTACTTTTTCATGATAGAGATCAATATCACTTCCAAGAAAATATTGCTCTCTAAACAAAATTTTTCAGTATCCCAAATTGTTTCTTTCCATTTCTTTGTGGCCAAACGGAAGTTATAAAAACAATTTTCAATAAGGCTCTTTCCTCTGAAAACATTGGTAGTAAAAATAAAAAGAATACTTGGATAAAAACAATTGTCTGGTTGTAGATTATAACTTATGAAATTCTTCCTCCAAGAGAAGAATTTTTCCCTACTTGATGCTTCCATTTTTATGAAAAAGCTTGCCTCAAAGAACAGCATATTCCATTTTATAAATGAAAATGGAGAACAAGTTTCATACTCGGGAAGTTTCTAATTACTTTGTTTAATTCTGAGATTAAAATTCCAAATAGATCCAAGATTATTTACTTTTTCTTCTGATGATAGAAGTATGTGAGAAGTAGATGCACTCCACTATTGCTTCTATTACAGGTAGATATCAGGAAACAATTATCATCAGTTAACATCAAGGCAGCTTGTTGTGACATGCACATGTAGTAATGTTGCTTTTGATCCTTGACTGATATTACATTGTAAGAGAGAAATCACAAAACCTTAGGATGTGAGTGGAGTTTAGGCTTGAGGAGACAGATTAATTTTATGCCACTGCTGTTTCAAGTCATGTTAAAACTCATGTACGTAACAACTATGAACTGTTTTTCTTTGAATCTGGCCATCTGCCAGTATGATCAGAGATAAAACCCATAAATGTGGATCAGTGCTGTACTTGAAAGGCTAATCCTAGTCATAATAATGAGCAGAAAATTGGTTTGTATATGGGACAGGAAACTATGTTGGATTACCGTAGAATAATTCTGCTGAAAAACCTTGAGATAATAAGGCCTCAAAATAAGAGTTCTCAGCTAAAGGGATTCCAAACTTGAAACGGGTTCATATGTATATTTGCCTTTTTATTAATGTTTAAAGAAAAATGTTTGGTGCTTACTTATTTAAATAATGATGTTTGCTTCCTTTAACATTTCAAAAATTTGTAACATACCTTCTTTCTTTTAGGCATTAACAGGTTGCTCAGCAATGGAACGTATGAAGCTGCATTTCCTCCACATGAGGTAGTTTAAGTAGCAGTGCTTTAAGTGTGATGGGTCTGTGCTAAATTTGCTTTCATTTCCTAGAGCCCATCGAACATTTAACGTTTCTGCTGAGTATTTCTATTTCTGATTTCCGAGAGGCTTCTCTGAGTGTCTTTTTTCCCCTGACAGTGATAATATGTCTGATGCTATTGTGCAGCAATTTCTGTAAGGTTTCTCTGAAAGTTATTTTTCCTCCTGACAATGATAACAGGTCTGATGCTATAGTGCAGTTTTCTCTGTATTAGATATTTTTCATTGCCTGGCAGTCAACTCTATCTGATGTTTATTTGTTCAGAAATAAGTCCCAGGGGGATTTATTATGTACCAATAGTTAAAAGGTTTCACCGTTACAATATAGATTTAGTTCCTTTGCCATTTTGAAACTCTTTCCTTAAAATACTGTAAAGCTATAATTCATAGAAGCTGCCTTATACTAATTTTTCCCCTTGAGAGACCAATTTTTAAATGTCTGGCTCATACATTTTTGGCTGACATTTTAGATTCTAAAGATTTGCCACTGATTCCATTCACTGTATTAAATGACTGCTGTGTGTTTTAGAGAAAGAGAGAGACAGAGTGAGAGAGAGAGTGCTATAATCTGTGTTCTGCAGTAAAAACATAAATATAGTTTTGGTGCAGACAGTTGAATGGAACTCAGCCTGAAATATACTTTAAGTATATATTGCAAAGAAATAGAGGGGAAATTCTAAAAAAGTGTCTTGATGCAGCCAAGTCAAGAAAATTTTCCTCAGCAGGAGTGAAACGCTCCCAGTTTTCTCAAGCCTATTTGTCTTCAGAGGGCCAATCGCAAAGGGAGTGTGAGTCTCCGCCCACTCACCCGGACACCTCCATTTGGGTTCTTTTACCTACTGAGCATGCACAGAGAGTGGTGTCCGGGCAGGTGGGCGAAGCCTCACACTCCCTTCATGACTGGCTCTACAGCGACTGATAGACACAAGCAAACCAGGAGTATTTCACTCCTGCTCTTCATGTGCCTTTACAGTGCTTGGCTGAAGGTGCCCCACAGTCCATCTTGTCATGACAGTGTGAAAGAAGATTGTCTCAGCAAGACAGAACTTTTTGTGTCCTGGTACAAGCTAATTCCTTCCTGTAAATCTGAAAATGCACCTAAATTGCACTGTAGCACATTGGCCCACAACCTTTTGGACACTAGGAACCAGTTCCATGGAGAGAATTTTTTCCCAGGGACTGGAGGGGATGTAGTTGTGTGTGCTGCCTGCATTCCATGAATGCAGCTTCACTTGTGTGCACATGCTGGTTTCTGACATGACATAGACTGGTGCAGATCCATGAACTGGGTGGTGGTGGTTTGGGGACCCCTGTTGTAGCATATATTTCAATCAGAGATTCAGGCATTTGATGTATATACAGTTTCAATATTAGCCTCTTATAATGCACTGGGTAAGACAACAGGGGGGGGGGGAATTGCAGCAGGAGTACTGTTATTGCATTGCACACAAATCTTCCTACCTTTCAAGATCAGAAGGGAAAGAGCTTATAAACAAACATAATAGGAAATTTCCTCTGAATGGTGGTGACTTCCAAGTCATTGTTTATTTTCTGTTTACTGAACTAGAGTTTCCCAAATTATATTGCAGCAGAGGCGGAATAACAACGCGGACACAGAGCTGGATTTAAAACTGGGTCATTTTTATTAATTTAATTAATTAATTTAATTCAACCTAACATGGATCCGCAGAGGTCAACTGAAATACTTCCGGGGTGGAAATGATGTAATAAAAACTTCCAGGACAACTTAGGGCGTAGCTCTATGCTGATCCAGGTGAAGGGACCACGCCCTCACCTGGATCCCAGCCATGCCATGCATGTGGGAGGTCTTGAAATGGGTGAGACTCAGAGGCAGGTTTTCCCCAATTGCTCAGGCCAATTTAAAAGCCACCATGAGGCCTTGGAGAGAGTCTGCCAATCATCCCCAAAGATGCCAATGTAGAACACGCAGTTGCTAAACACCTCCAATTAGAACTAATCAGGGAGCAAAAACACCCCCTAACCATCCATCCCGCACCGCAGTGTGGAATAGGCAAAAAAACGGTCGCAGAAAGATCCTGAGACCGCCAACAATTCCTATTTGGCCCCCTAAGGGCGACCCCTCTAGCACACTGACAGATAGGGAGGGCAGGCAGGTGTTCGCCTGCTCATTGTCCGGGGCGAAAAGGAAGTCCCGAGCCTGCACAGCCCTTTATAAAGGGCTAGCAGGCCCCGCCCTGGCAATGTCATTGGTCGGCGCTCGCGAGATCCCAGCCATTCAAGATGGCGGCTATGCCGAGGGTCACGTTTCCCTGGTCCTGCCGCAAATCCTGGCCGGGGGTAAGTCACCGGCTGGGCATTCTGTGGAACTCTGCAGTTCCCCAAGAACATATATGCATACATAAATTAATATAGTCACTCATCTTTCAACCAATTGTACATGGCTCCCAAATATAGGAATCCTAGGAGATACAAGAAAAAAAGTTCATGCATGTGCAGACAGTTTTATCTCACTAGAGTTCTTGATCAATGATTCTAGGATTCGTTCATTCATTTAAAATGAAGGCTGCAATCTTAAAAAGTTTGAAAACTTCCATTTTATATAAATATTTTCTACTACTGGTAGGGTTACATTATCAATTTATTTATTCAATTCTTATAATGCTTGAATTGTATTATTTTTATTTTATATTGATTTTATTGTAATTTCTTGATTGTTGTGAACCACCTAAAATCACTGAGAGTCGGGAGGCATATGAGTTTAATAAATTATAGTTGGTTGCATTCAATCAGAGGCTTAGGCTGCATTTGTCATAATAACAATAACAATAACAATAACAATAATGGAAGCATTGCTGCCTTCTACAATTAATGATTTGGTCAATTCTGATGGTGTTCAATTTTGGAATTATTATGTGTAAACAATTCACAATTAGATTAAAATTTAATTTGACATGATTAATTATTATTGGCAGCATCTAACAATATAGGCAGTTCCAACAAGGGTGGCTTTTGTAAAATTCGGACATCCAGGTCTGATAAATTCAATCTTTTCAGGTATTTTTATTCTTTAACAGCATGAATACTTGTAAGGAAAATATGAAAAAAGAATTCTTTAGCATGGCACATAATTACAATCTTAAATCAGGTCTCCTGAATTAACCTCAGAGAGATTCATTGGATATGTTTCCTCATCCCCAAAGTGTACATAGGAGTAGAATATTATATCTGAATCCCCTCTTTCTATATTCCTACAGTGGTTTATTTAGTAAATTGCTGCTTCTCCTCCTCAATGTTTAACTGTAATGTAAAAATTAATGAGAACGAATGAGTTGATTATTATAATGTATTCTGTAAATATTCTATATAAATTTGCATTAATAATTAAGGGATTCTCTCAGCTGGAAAGTGCTGCAGTTCCGCAATGTTGGAACAAAACATTTCTAGATAATTCAGTCTGATTATATTCCAAAGAAATGTTTTCATGCTGCTAAGAGGTTTCTGAGCTGTATCAGCTCTAGTAAAAATATAGATGCTTGTGTAGAACTGTTCAATGTTACATAAGCAAATTATTAATAATATCCTCATTTTTCAAAAGGAGCACTTATTTTAATAACATATTTTAAGACCCCATTTTCTATAATTATCATACCAATTCTTCTTTATTTCAATTTGGATTTGCATGTGTACTCCAGGGAAGTCACAAGAGTAGGCATCCTATCAAAACACATGGAGCTAAGAACCATCGGCATCTATTATATGAACGGTGGGCACGATGGGGGATGTGGTACAAATACCAGCCTCTGGATCTGATTAGGTAATGTATATATGTAATATAATAGAAGTTGTTTCCGTTCTGTGTAATTGACCTTCCCATGAGCAGTCCAATGTAACTTTTCTTCCTTTGTGGGACAGACCTGTTTTTAATGGTCTAATTGAAGGGAAGTGGTAGGTCATTATTCTTAAAAGTCATTGTGCTGAAGGGTATTTTATTGCAGTGGTGAAGACGAGGTCATTTGCATCAAATGAAAAATGTAAATGCATCGCAAATCACTTCCCTTGCACAAGTGATTCAAATTGATACAAATAACTTCATTTGCATCATCTGCAAGATGATACCATTCATCAAATTGACACAAATCATGTAATTAGCAGCATTTTCATAATGACATCGTTATGCAGATTGCAATAGAATTCCACCTAGTACACACAAACTCTGAAAAGCTGAGGTCTGTAAATTGGAGTTTCCTTTAATTTCACAATCCATGGGTACAATGTTTGATTGATAACCATTGAAGTACCTCTAACCAATAATAATAATAATAATAATAATAATAATAATAATAATAATAATAATAATAATAATAATAACCCTACCTGTCTGACTGTGTTTGGAAACATCTGCAGATTTCCATTGTATTTTAAGATATTGGTGATTTATTTATCTTTTGCTTCAAGTTACAAGAAAAGTAAAAGAGGATAAATTGCTCCAAAATTCCTTACTCTGCTAGATTCAGGATAAATTTCAACTCTGGAGGCAGTCCAAAATCCACCTAGCTCCTCAGCCTCACTTAAAAGATCCTTATTTCAATTGCCATCATCTCCCTGTGCAGGTTCTGTATAAACCAGGGGTCTCCAAACTTGGCAGCTTTAATACTTGTGGACTCCAACTCCCAGAATTCCTCAGCCAGCTTGGTCTAAACCGTTTAATCAAAGCATATTACAGAAGTCAAGCATTTCTTTCTCATTGCTTTTCTTCCTAGGATTATTCTTCCTAGTGCAGATCCATTAAGACTTTTTTGATGGGTTCTGGAGCCCAGCCTGGCCACGCACACACCCGCCACATGTGCATGCGCTCCCATGTGAGACTTCGCTTCTGCACATGTGCCTGAACTGAAATCTCAGGCGAGGATGCTTGTGTGGGTGAGATATTGGCAAATTTTGCCCCTTTTTTTGCTTCTGCGCATGTGCAGAAGCAAAAAAAGGGGGGGGCAAAAATTGCCAAAATCTCACCCATGCAAGCGTCCTCATGTAGAGCATGTGAGGAATTCATCAACTGGACTGTCACCTGAACCTGGTGTCATGAGTTAAAAGAGTGACTGGCCCAAAGTCACCCAATTAGTTTTCATGCCTAAGGAGGAACCAGAATTCACAGTTTCTGTCCTGTTTCTAGCCTTGTGCCTTAACTATTGAGCAAAATGACACTCAGTTGTTTCTTTTCAACTGCAATAGTGATAACCTGTAACAGGTTTTTCTTTTGTTGATTTTATGTATGAATTGTCAAAGCCAATCCAAACAGAGTATCATGTCCTTGCTCAAATGACTCTTTCCCCTAATCCTATCGGTGTTTTATGCACACTCCCAATTTAGTTGTAAATGAAATGAATTTTCTTAAATGCAATGAAAAGCCCTTGAATTGTGTTAGTGATTTTTTTAAAAAAAAAATCCTTCAGTTCTATATAAAATCCCCTTCCCCTGCCATAATTGATATGATTATGATTCATCTCAACATTTAAATCAATAGTGATAATATTCTCCCTCCCTCCCTTCTTCCCCTCCCCTCTCTCTTTTAAATGCAGGCGATATTTTGGAGAGAAAATTGGTCTTTATTTTGCTTGGTTGGGATGGTACACCGGGATGCTTATCCCTGCTGCACTTGTTGGATTGTTTGTTTTCCTTTATGGGTTATTTACCATGGATTCTAGCCAAGTAAGGTAAGAAGTGAAAGGATACCATGTTTAAAAATAAATAAATGGCAAAGAGTAAGCAGTAGATCAGCCAAGGAAATGTTACAGTTTGAAGGGCTGTGGAGCTGTCTGGGTTATGGTACAAATTGTAGTTGTAAGTGGAGGACTATCTGTAATTTACTAGTAACTAAAATAATAATTTCACTTGACAAGTTTGTGATATTTTTTTTGGGGGGGGGAATCTGTGATTGACTCAGAGGTGGTTTCACCTGGTTTAGACCAGTTTATATGAACTGGTATCAACCTGCTGGTGATTTATTTATTTATTTATTACTTAGATTTGTATGCCGCCCCTCTCCGAAGACTCGGGGCGGCTCACAACATGTGGAAACAAATCATAAGCAATCAGACAAATTTAAAATATTTAAATATTTAAAAACCCCATTTGCTAACAGACACACACACAGACATACCATGCATAAATTAAACGTGCCCAGGGGGGAGATGTTTCAGTTCCCCCACGCCTGACGGCAAAGGTGGGTTTTAAGGAGTTTACGGAAGGCAGGAAGAGTAGGGGCAGTTCTAATCTCCGGGGGGAGTTGGTTCCAGAGGGCCGGTGCCGCCACAGAGAAGGCTCTTCCCCTGGGGCCCGCCAACCGACATTGTTTAGTTGACGGGACCCGGAGAAGGCCAACTCTGTGGGACCTAATCGGTCGCTGGGATTCGTGCGGCAGGAGGCGGTCTCGGAGATATTCTGGTCCGATGCCATGAAGGGCTTTATAGGTCATAACCAACACTTTGAATTGTGACCGGAAATTGATCGGCAGCCAATGCAGACTGCGGAGTGATGGTGAAACATGGGCATACCTAGGTAGGCCCATGACTGCTCTCGCAGCTGCATTTTGCACGATCTGAAGTTTCCGAACACTTTTCAAAGGTAGCCCCATGTAGAGAGCATTACAGTAGTCGAACCTCGAGGTGATGAGGGCATGAGTGACTGTGAGCAATGAGTCCTGGTCCAGATAGGGCCGTGATGTCACGATGATGTCGCAGAACTGGTTCAGTCAGTGCTAGTCCATAGATTCCACCATCTTTAAAAAAAAAAATTGGATTTAGTTTTTTTTCCCCTGTGCATGTGCAGAAGCCGAGTTTCAGCACTGTGCATGTGTCACCATCTTGTTTTTATCTTGGAAAGGGGGTGTTACTTTTTTGGCCCTGCACATGCAGACAGCCACAAGGCACGCCACGTGGCACTGGAGGAAGCGAATCGGCAGTGAGGTACGTTAGAAACCCCCTAAAGCCCACTGCAACAACATAGCCAAGAAGGCTTCAAGAGTTGTAAACCTAATCCTACATAGCTTCTGCTCTGGCAATCTCTCACTACTTACCAGAGTTTACAAAACTTTTGCCAGACTCATCCTCGAATACAGCTCATCTGTTTGGAACCCATATCGCATCTCAGACATTAACACTCTTGAAAATGTTCAAAAATGCTTCATAAGAAGAGCCCTTCACTCCTCCACTCGAAACAGAATACCCCACAAGACTAGACTTTCAATTCTGGGCCTAGAAAGCTTAGAAATAAGACGCCTTAAACATGATCTAAGTATTGTCCACAAGATCATATGCTGCAACATCCTGCCTTTCGGCGACTACTTCAGCTTCAACCACAACAACACAAGAGCACACAACAGATTTAAACTTAAGATTAACCGCTCCAAACTTGACTGTTAAAAATACAACTTTAGTAACCAAGTTGTCGAAGCGTGGAACTCATTACCTGACTCGATAGTGTCATCCCCAAACCCCCAACACTTTACCCTTAGATTATCCACAGTTGACCTCTCCAGATTCCTAAGAGGTCAGTAAGGGGTGTGGATAAATGCACTAGAGTGTCTTCCATCCCCTGTCCTATTGCTCTCCTATATCTCCTATACCTCTCTTCTATT
The DNA here is from genome assembly GCF_031021105.1 of Erythrolamprus reginae. Classification (NCBI taxonomy): domain Eukaryota; kingdom Metazoa; phylum Chordata; class Lepidosauria; order Squamata; family Dipsadidae; genus Erythrolamprus; species Erythrolamprus reginae. Next base: position 112,796,886 of record NC_091950.1, read on the forward strand.
CCTATATCTCTTCTTCTATTCTTTCATTGACATGTTCTATTCCTATATCTTCTCTTCTCTTCTTTCTTAGATATATTTTACTATGAATATATCCTCTATAACCTTCATTATGTATTTTACTATGTGTATACCCGCTAAAACCCTCATTGTGTATTGGACAAAATCAATCAATCAATCAATAAATAAATAAAATAAAATAAATAAATGTAAGGAACTCAAGAGAATTCCTGCAAGTTAATCATGGGAAAGTGCTACACTTTGTAGAACTGGAACTTATAATTGTTGCATTTTTACTTTGTGTCTAATTTAAATTGTAGCTTCTTTGTCTGAAACAATACTTGTCTATTTCAGATCCATAGTCTCTCCCTCTCTTTCTCTCTTCTCACTCATATTTTTCTGTTCAGTAATAATTTGCAATGCAACTACTGTATGCTTGTATGCAGGGAAAAAAATAAAATTCACTTTAACAGGTTTCTCTGCTTTATAAATCAACAAATAAAACGGTTGAGTGATTATGTGAAGAGTTATGTCATACATAGGAGGTTAATATTCAGAATAGATTAATATTATATTCTGCAACTAACTAAGTCTATAAGCACTTCTTCTACCCATTGACTGAATTGTCTGTTGATGGGCTAGAGTTTACTGTAGTGTTTGTTCATTTTGATTGGGCAACAGATAATGATGTATCCTAGTTTAGTCTATTTTTATAGGAATGCAGTTGGCTGGTACTCAGATGAGAGTTGGGAGTCTGGAGGTGACAGGATGCAGTGGTGCAGGTGGCATTTTGTTGAGTGAGAGGGAAGATGTAAAATGGTGCTCTAGATTAGGAGATGCTCGCAAGTTGCAAAAATATCCCTGAAATTGGAGCCAGTAGAGTAATTGTTCCCTGTTGGTAGGATGAGCCCTCTGATTGGGAGAAACATATCTGGATCAAGAGATGTTGATGTGGCCTGGAGAGTTCTCCATGCAAAGATACCATAGTGGGGACAGGAAAAAAGAGAGATTGCAAAAGACAGAGGCTGGGCCATTTCTTGGGAAGGTGTTGGGACAAACCAGATTCATTCCAATCTGGTTTGTCCCAATGACTTGCCATTTAAACCCCAGTAACCCTGGTTGAGGCTATTCTTATTTGATGCTTGGTTAGCATATAATAAAACTTTCATTAACCACAATTTAATTGTGGATAAGAGATCTATGCTAGTATGCATTATTGAAATGTGGCTGAATGAATTGGGAAGATGTACCTTTTTGGAGACCTGCCCAGGTGAGGTTTATGTAAGGCACCAACTGTGACTGCAGGCAAGGCAGGAAATTTCAGAAATTCTTATAGCTACCAAATTACTGCTCCAAAGGTAGCTGATTGTTATCTGGAGGCTATAGGGTTTCTGAATGGGGAGGAACATGTTTCAACTTATCTGGCAACCCTTTGAAGTAGGCAAGGTCAGGAAACAGACCAAGCCAGGATATTAGAAATGTTACTTACTGTTGTACAGCATTTTAACAGAGTCTACTCTGATTCTATGTGCTCTGCCTACTCTTAAAGCACATAAAATCAAGGCATGTTGTTTTTAATTTCTTTTCATGCTTTTCAGTTTCCCATTGTCATTTATGCTCTCTTAACTCGTCTTGCATTCCTTCATCAATGTTATTCTTTCCACTCATCTATACAATCTTGGCAAAACCACATGGCAATAAATTTTAAAGCCTCCCAAGTCTGGATATTTTCCATCTTTAATTCTTAATAGGGATTTTTGTACAGACAGAGTTGATGTGAAATTTTTGTCGTCTGGACTCATAGCTCCTGCTTGCACTCATTTTGGATAAAGACCAAATCATGGTTTTTTATGCATTATATAAATGCATAAATAACATACAAATCCAATAAATAAATAAATAAATAAATAGATAGATAGATAGATGATAGATAGATAGATAGATAGATAGATACCTTCCAATTTGATTTTTAGAATCTGCTCTATCAGGATAAGAGATCTATGATTGTATGCAGCCCTGAACAGCATTCAGAAGTTGTAACTGTTCCAGAATATGACAGTATCTTGAAAATATCAAGATGTGAACATAGAATACCAGTGTTCCATGCTCAGGTGGGTTGCTAAGGTGGAATGGAGATGCGTGCTTGCCCCCGTGGCTCTGAGTGCTAGTGGAGTCCAGCACAATTCTGTTATTGCAACTGTGCAGGTAGCAGAATTGCACATGGAGATGCAGGTGCGCCCATGTTTCAGCAGGTTTTTTGCTTCCTGAAGCTGTGTAGGTAGCAGAATCACATCTCCGTGCGCGATTCTGCTACCTGCACAACTGCAGCAGCAGAATTGTGCTCGACTCCGCTAGCATTCAGAGCCACGGGGGCGTTCCACCCCCGTGGAACGTCACCATTCCACCTTAGCAACCCACCTCTGGTTCCATTTAGATGATTTAGATGGCTCTATGTCATCTAATAAGGCTTTAAAAGAAAAGTCTGGCTTTTCTCTCAAGAGCAAAGGTTGGGTGGTAAGAGAAACCTCTTAACTATTTGTGTTCTGTCTGTTAGGTAAAAAGGGCTTCTGGTACATTGGAAGTTGATTGTTATTTCAGTTCTTTTTAATGTTTTTGGAATCTTGTTGTTAGCTGCCCAGATTTGCCCCAACAAGGTGCACAGCCACATGAATTGTTTAAAGAAGTAGTCTGAGAATAGAATTTATTTATTTATTTATTCAATTTTTATGCCGCCCTTCTCCTTAGACTCAGGGCGGCTTACAACATGTTAGCAATAGCACCTTTTAGCAGAGCCAGCATATTGCCCCCACAATCCAGGTCCTCATTTTACCTACCTCGGAAGGATGGAAGGCTGAGTCAACCTTGAGCCTGTGATGAGATTTGAATCGCTGACCTATAGATCTACAGTCAGCTTCAGTGGCCTGCAATACAGCACTCTACCTGCTGCGCCACCCCAAATGACAATTTTGAGCATAATAACATTTTCCCCAAAGCTCCCAATAAACCACAGGGGTGTTAAACTTGTGGCCGATGCATCACACACTGGCCATGCCCACCCCTGTTTTAATGAAGGGGAAGATTTGATACATCATGTGATGACAACATGATGACGTGAGTTTGACACCCCTTCCATAGAAAGTCATCTGATGATAATATTACAAGTTTCTGAAGGCACTATTGCTTATAGCAGGGTACTGGGTAGACTGAGTGTACTGCTTGATTATAGCTTCATTGCTTTGATGCAACATTGTGCACCACTAGCTAGCTCCACCTTGTAAAGTGTGCACTAAAGTACATATAAAACACAGCTCCCTCTGCAAAACACATGACTTTCACACAAACTTGAAGAGGGGACTTTTATTTTCCAGCAAATGCAACTCTGAAAGTTTGGCCATTTTCTGAAAGTCTTTCTATTGAGTGAATCTATGTGTATTGTACATGCGATTTTTACAGCAATATGTAATTTCTTAAAGTTATGTAAGAGTATACCATGTAGTTAAAGCAAGTCTTCCATCTAGTGGTTTGTGATGACTGTGACATTTAAAAAAATACCTGAATAATGCAGCTGGCTGTTAGAAGGAATGATGAACAGATTATTCAGGTGTTATTCAGCACAAATTATGATTACTTGATCTTAAAAGAAGTTGAATTATATAGGCATATATCTAGCTATATATATATATCTTCACATTAGGCATTCTTTCTGATTTGAGATTTCAAAGCAGCCAAATGGATAATTTTAGCAGTTAAAGTGGTAAGCATTCTTGTATAAAATAAACATAGCCCAGGTGTTTATTCCATATTAAAAAGCCAAGCATTATTTTACCTATCTCAGCAGTAGGTGTGTTTTTGTTTAACAAAGCACAGAATCATAAAAGCCAAATCATATCATATTCCAAGGTAATTCATTGAAACAAAAGCCATCGCTAAGACCTTGATTTAGCTCAAAACTTGAAGTATTTAAACTAATCTCCAGGGTAGAAACTTGTTCTTTCTCTAATATAGAAATATTATTTTGTGCTGAATTTTCAAATTCATCTTGAATAAATGGCAGAAACTACATGGGTAAACAAAGAGTTATTTTTTCTGCTCCACTTCAGCATGTAAGAATGAATCACAGTCCGTTTCTATTTGAACGATAGGGATGGGTGAATTGACAGCAAACCAATCCACTGTTTTATGGCATAAATGTACAGGATAACGTTCTGCTCCAGAGGTTTTATGTAATATTTTAAAGAATAGAATAGAATAGAATAGAATAGGAGTTCTTCATTGGCCAAGTGTGATTGAACACAAAATAAAATTGTCTTTGGTACATATGCTCTCAGTGTACACAACAAAACAAGATACTGCAAAGTTAATAAATAATAAACATGATTTTCAAAATGTTTTAACTGCCAGAGGTTCTTGCTCTCTTAATTTATCAGCAAAAATGCTTCCCCACCATATTACAGCAGCTTCTGCAAAGCTCCTGTATAGCTGTATGATCAGTGTCACAACCAACTGGGTAAAAAGCTGCAAGCTTAGACTTTCAAAGTCTCAAAAGGTTTGATAAATAATCTGATTCCAAAACGGCTAATTGAGTGCCACTGATTGCTATGGATTAAACAAAGCCTTATTTATAATGAAACCAAGGTTCATCTTTTTTCTATTTAAGCACTATAGCAACCTAGAAATAATTCTCTCTCTGGCAAAAGGGACTGTTTACAGCTGTATCTCTTTGATATCCTATAGTAGCAGCAAAGTGCAGCAAAGGAGAATTAGTCAATTTCTAGAGAGAGAAAGATTTGGGTATTTTCATTTTGGAAAGAAAGACAAAACCAAAAGATGTAACCATTTATAAAAGTTTCAAAAGTGTCTAATCCCCATTCACAGAAGACTAACCTACAGCTGGATTTAATCTTCATCCGGAACTGTGGGAAACTTCTTTTATATCCCTATAAATGCATAAAGAACTAGACAGATGATTCCTTGGTTAAAACTAGAACATGACATCTTATGTCCCTATTTATGCACTTAATGGCTTTAATTAACCAATAAAGAGGGCAGAGAGTTCTGGAAATGTTTGATCTTGGATTATAAAATAAGATCAAAAACTTTCTAATGAATGACTCAAACATGTTGCAAAAATTATCTACTTTCTTATCACCAAAGGCAATGTTAAGATTTTTGTCTAATTCTACTTTATAGGCAATGCAAACTGAACAGTTCTATAAAATAACTTGGAATTCCTCCCTTGGGATGCGTTCTTTCCATGAGAGTTTTTATTGAGAATCCAAAACTATTTCTTGACAGCAAAAATGCTAATGTTATTTTCATCACAATTAAACTATGTATACTCTTTTCTGTCTGCAGTAAATTTAATTCCACTCCAAACTGAGAGTGAAAAAATATGATTCCTTGAAAACTACAAATGGTGTGCTCTGTCAAACACATTTGTTGGTATCCGTATAACTTGCATCTGTTTGGATAATCGTTTGCTTTCTTGCATCCCTGCTGTAGCAAAGAGATCTGTGAAGCAAATGAGACCATCATGTGCCCCATGTGTGAGAAGAGCTGCACACTGCAAAAGCTCAATGAAAGCTGCATCTATGCAAAGGTAACTGGTTTTTCATGATAATTGGTTTTTGTTTCCCAGAGGGCTTCTCTGAGCAGGAGGTGGGATAAAATAAGAAAACAAGGCCATGTATGGTCAATGGTAGTCTTATTCTAACTGTTGTTGCACTGAAACTTGCAAGTCTGAATCGGTGTGAAGACACATAGGTGTAGATGGCCTTGCATCATTTGGATTCAAAACCACAGTATCTGCTTTATCTAGTTTGACACATCTCCTCCCAACTAGAATGGACCCAATAAAATTAATATCTTTCTCAAATTGAAAACAAAGTAAGCCTCTTGATTGTGACTCAAGCCAAGCAGTTGAAACTTATGAGAAGCTAATTGAATAACTGTAAATCAGTTCATGAGATCACTAAAATTAGGGCAAAGTCAAGAGCCTGCAGAGAAGAATATAGGCAGATCAGATCTTCATGAATGTGCTTCCCTGTTTCTCACTCTATGTTCATAGAGTGAAATGTCTCTCACTCTATGTTCATAGAGTGAGATTTTGGGCCTCCCATCACTAGTGGCTTTCAAGAAAAGCCCTTGTCTGAAATGATATAGCATCTCTTGCTTGTGCAGAGAATTGGACAAGATGACCTCCAAGGTTCCTTCCAACTGTTATTCTATATTCTATGTTCTAACTAGGAAGTGGGTAGTTTGAGATGTTTCCTCATGGTACAATATTTTCTTGCCCCAGGCTCAAAGCCCTCTTATCTGACCTTAACAGAGGCTCTTCCTCCTGTCCTTTCAAGCTCTCCTCTCCAGCTTCCACTGAAAATTATCCATGTTCTATTTTCCTCCTAATACCACTGATCTTTAAAGAGCAGTCGATCATGCCATTTCATTGTGTTCACTATCTAACAAGAATTGTAGGGTTGGTGGACAATAACATCTTTGTGATAGAATCTAAAGGTAAAGAACAATCTGAGTGGGTCACTGGGATCAGAGGTTAGTTGTCCGAGCGTTCAGACTCATGCTGGGATCCATTCCCCAGGGAAGTTCTCTATCAGCAGAATGTGTGCTTTGGGCTAATCTATGTGTCATATTTATCAGATTATACCTCCTTCCTAGTTCACAAAGTGAGGGAGGGGTTGGTTGGTTGGTTTAATGCATAAAATAGTCCAAAGCACACATTCCGGTAGAGAAAAGTTTGCTGAGGATCAGAGGTGGGTTCCTACCGGTCCCAACTGGTTCTATAGAACTGGTAGTAAAACGGTGGTGACAATACAGAGCTGGGTCTGTCTGTGTCAGTCTTTGTCTTTTTTGGCATTTTTTCTGCCATTTTTTGCTTCTGCACATGTGCAAATGCTGAGTTTTCAGCACTTTCTGGCTCCAAACTCTTTTTTTTTTTTTTTGGCTGGTTTTTGCTTCTGTGCATGCAGAAAAGCTGAGGTTTTGGCACTGTGCATGTGTGCCTGCATGCCCAAGCAGTGTGTCCATGTGACACACAATGCGTGTGCAGCCACATAGCGCGGGAGGATCCAAATTGGCAGTGAGGTAAGTTAACCCACCCCTGTTGAGGATGGTCTCCAGCTAAAGTTCAAAAACTTGGAAGACTAAACCTCTGGTCCCAGTGACTGATCCAGATTGGATTCTGCAACATTATCCTGGGACATGTATATTTGTTTTCATTCATAACAGGTAGTCCTTGTCTTATAACAGTTCATTTAGTGACAACAGCACTAAAGTTACAATAGCACTGAAAAAAGTGTGACTTTCCCCACGGTCACATGATCAAAATTCAGATGCTTGGCAACTGACTCATATTTATGATGGTTGCTGTGTCCCAGGATCATGTGATCACCTTTTGTGATCTTCCAACAAAGTCAATGGGGATGCCAGATTCACTTAACAACTATTTATTTTTATTTATTTATTGGACTTATATGCCACCCTTCTCGGAGGACTCAGGACAGCTATGTTACTGTGTTACTGATTGCAGTTAACAACTGCAATGATTCACAAGAAAAGTCATAAAATGTGGCAAAACTCACTTAACAAATGTCTCATCTACCAACAGAAATGTTGGGTTCAATTGTGGTCATATGTCCAGGACTCTGTGTTATAACACGATGTTGCCAGATTCTTGATGGAGTTGGGAAAGGAAAATGTCAATCTTAAAAAGAGCCTTCTTACTTGGTACTTTGTGAAACTAAAAACATCAAAGTATAAAAATGTGAAAAAAATAATATACCTGTGAAACATCAGGAATGTATTGGAGGCAGTGCTTACAAATCCAAATTTAGTTTTCAGACAGCCAGTAAGTTATTTATAGACAATCCTGCTTTGGATAATAAGTAGTTTGTACACATTTTAGCTCTTGATTCCCTGATTTCAGAATCATTGGATACTACTGCTTCCAGTTACCTATCAGTATTATTATATTATATTATATTACAGTGATTCCCCCGGGTATTGCGATCCCGATCATTGCGAAACGGCTATATGGCGATTTTTCAACCCGGAAGTAAAAACACCATCTGCGCATGCACGCCCTTTTTTCTATGGCCACGCATGCGTAGATGGCGCCGGGCAGATCAGCTGCTGGGCGGCTTCCCTGGGTCTTCCCCCTCTTGCTGGCGGGAGGGCAAGAAGCCCCCCCAGCACCCGCTCGCCCGCCGTTCACCGCTCGCCCCGCCCTTCGCCCGGCCACCCGCCCTTCGCTCGCTGCTCGCCCGGCCACCCGGGTTCCGGGGGGTGCTGGCAAGCCCCCCATGCCGGCGGCGATGTTTTAAAACAGCCGCACGGCTTCCCAACTGAGTCCCGAAGCCAAACGTCAAAGGCGAACTTCCGCGTTTGGCTTCGGGACTCAGTTGGGAAGCCGCGCGGCTGTTTTAAAATGTTGCCGCCAGCATGGGGGGCTTCCTAGCAGCCCCCGGACCCCCAACCCGGGTTTGGGGGACTGCTAGGAAGCCCCCCATGCCGGCGGCGACGTTTTAAAACAGCCGTGCGGCTTCCCAACTGAGTCCCGAAGCCAAGGCGAACTTCCGCGTTTGGCTTCGGGACTCAGTTGGGAAGCCGCGCGGCTGTTTTAAAATGTTGCCGCCGGCATGGGGGGCTTCCTAGCAGCCCCCCAAACCTGGGTTGGGGGTCCGGGGGCTGCTAGGAAGCCCCCCATGCCGGCGGCGACGTTTTAAAACAGCCGCGCGGCTTCCCAACTGAGTCCCGAAGCCAAGGCGAACATCCGCGTTTGGCTTCGGGACTCAGTTGGGAAGCCGCGCGGCTGTTTTAAAACGTCGCCGCCGGCATGGGGGGCTTCCTAGCAGCCCCCCAAACCCGGGTTGGGGGTCCGGGGGCTGCTAGGAAGCCCCCCATGCCGGCGGCGATGTTTTAAAACAGCCGCGCGGCTTCCCAACTGAGTCCCGAAGCCAAACGCGGAAGTTCGCCTTGGCTTCGGGACTCAGTTGGGAAGCCGCGCGGCTGTTTTAAAACGCCGCCGCCAGCATGGGGGGCTTCCTAGCAGCCCCCCAAACCCGGGTTGGGGGTCCGGGGGCTGCTAGGAAGCCCCCCATGCCGGCGGCGATGTTTTAAAACAGCCGCGCGGCTTCCCAACTGAGTCCCGAAGCCAAACGTCAAAGGCGAACTTCCGGAAGTTCGCTTCAGGACTCAGCTGGGAAGCGACGCGAGCGAACGGCGTGGGCGGGCGAAGGGCGGGCGCGCGGGCAGGCAGGCGGCGGACAAGCGGCGGGCGGACAAGCGGCGGGCGCGGCAGCAGCGAGGAGTTTGCGTAGGCGGCGGGGAAACCCCAATCTTCGGCTCCTCGCTGCTGCGGCGGAAGTAAAAACACCATCTGCGCATGCGCAGATGGTGTTTTTACTTCCGCAGCGCTACTTCGTGAAAAACCGATCATTGCGAGGGGTCCTGGAACGGAACCCTCGCAATAATCGGGGGACCACTGTATATTTATTTAGATTTGTATGCCGCCCCTCTCCGCAGACTCGGGGCGTATTGCATACTTCTTGAAAAATGTGTACAATATCCATAAGATAAATCTTGATGGCTTCATTACTTGGAAGAAATATGTGGATTTATTACTTCCTTTTGAAAATCAGGACACATCTTTTTTCAAATTGTTGCATGCAAACTCTATATTCTATAACAACCAAAACCAGATAAATCATTGTGCAATTATTATTCGTGTATTGTGGAACTCACAATACAAACAAATTAAATTGATATTTTAATACCCAAGGAAGGAGTGGTTACCTGACCTAGAAACTTCGTTTCAATTTGTGGAAAGAAAAAATCGGTGTGAAGACACATAGGTGTAGATGGCCTTGCATCATTTGGATTCAAAACCACAGTATCTGCTTATATCTAGTTTGACATATCTCCTCCCAATTAGAATGGACCCAATAAAATTAATATCTTTCTCAAATTGAAAACAAAGTAAGCCTCTTGATTGTGACTCAAGCCAAGCAGTTGAAACTTATGAGAAACTAATTGAATGACTGTAAATCAGTTCATGAGATCACTAAAATTAGGGCAAAGTCAAGAGTCTGCAGAGAAGAATGCAGGCAGATCAGATCTTCATGAACATGAGATGTGTTATATCAAGAGGTTTCTCCCTTGCATAAAGGAGGTTTCAATCAGCAGGTTTGTGATAAAGCAGAATCGGAGCAGATCTGCATCTTTTGTATGGATCAAATTCAAAACCTCAACAGATACTGTATCTATATGCTTGCCAAGAATTGACAAGTAGAAACTTTTGAATCTCATTTTGAAACCAAGGGCTCAGAGTATGGAGGATGAATGGAGAGGCATACACAGCAAGATGCTTGAAGTCCAGTGTGAAATTTCCACAGTCTGTGTTGATTTGGGCAGCCATGTCATCTGCTGGTATTAGTCCACTGTGCTTCATTAAGTCCAGGGTCAATACAGCTGTCTACCAGGAGATTCTGGAGCACTTCATGCTTCCTTCTGCAGATAAGCTTTATAGGGATTCTGAGTTCAATTTTTCCAGCAGGACATGACACCTGCCCACACTGCCAAAAGCACCAAAACCTTTTAGTTCAATGACCATGGGATTACTGCGTTTGATTGTCCAGCAAGCTCACCTGACCTGAACCCCATAGAGAATCTATGGGGCATTATCAAGAGAAAGATGAGAGACATGAGACCAAACAATGCAGAAGAGCAGAAGGCTGCTATTGAAACATCCTGCTCTTTCATAACACTTCAACAGTGCCATAGGCTAATAGCTTCCATGCCATGCCACATTAAGGTAGTAATTGCTGTTGAAGGAGCCCAAACCATATGCATGTTTATACTTTTCAGAGGTCTGATATTGTTTTATGTGGGTACAATCCTTGTTTTATTGAGCACATGTAATATTCTAATTTTCTAAGATGGTGGATTTGGGGTTTTCATGAGCTATAAAAATCACAACTATCTTGCCTTGCATGTAATGAGTCTCTCTCATATATTACGTTTCACCTTTTAAGTTGCATTACTGAAATAAATGAACTCTTGCATGATATTCTAATTTTTTGAGTTTCATCTGTAAGTAATTCAGAGTATAAGTGTGACTCAGCCTTGTGAGACCAGGAAGGAATAATGATTTAATTAATTGGCATGCTGACAGCCAAAAACTGTTGCTGGGGAAGCTGAGTGTAAGCTATGGAATCCTGTTTATAGAATGGTTTATTTTTGATTCTGGCATTATTTTAATGGGACAAAGATGAATAATGTGATAGTGCAGATAGTTTTTTGAAGTGCAATATGTTGAATTTTTATAGTGCTAAGTTCGGCGTCTATTGGTCAGAGAAGCCTATAGTAATATCATTTTCTATTTGTCGTGAACTTATGGATAATCCTCCCTTAACATCCACTCATTCAGTGACCCATTCAAAGTGATGGTGTTGAATAATGAAGTTTAACAGCCAGTTCTCATAAATGCAGCCCTTGCTGCATTCCTGCTGTCACATTGCAATTTGTATGCTTGACAACCGGCTCACAATGCATGATCTTCTGTGCTAGCTTCTGACAAGCAGACAATAAGAAAACCAATAGTCCCAAAGGTGTTTCTTTCAGGAAACAGATGGACTTTCTTGTTTTTCTTTGAAGATATTTTGCTTCTCATCCAAGAAACTTCTTCAGCTCTGACTGGATGGTGGGGAATGTTCTTACATTCCATTCCCCACCATACTGTCAGTGCTGAAGAAACTTCTTGGATAAGAAGCAAAATGTCTTCTAAGAAAAACAAAGAAAGTCCAGTTGCCTCATGACATGGATGACAGAGAATCTCCATAGACACCAAGAAAACCTATAGAAGGTTGTAAGTGGTGATCATGTGATATTGTGCTTAATGGCTTTGTGAGATTCATTTAACAAAGGTCAGAATTGTTGCCGTATGTTGCTTCAGTCACATGAGGTCATGCTTTGCAACAGCGTCATTTAGAGACCAGAGTTGCCAGTCCCAATAACCACTGTTAAGCAAGCCTTACGTATATATCTGCTAAGCAGGGAATACCTCAACCCTGTCCAAGGCTGATCCGAGATAGTGACTGAGTCAAGTTCACTTAGTGGACCAGAAATTGAGACTCTCCACTTATGGTGCAATAGTTACACAACCACAATATTACCCTGCCTCTCTGTAATAACAGTAACCACACACAGCTGGAGAGGTTCTGTAAAATATGGCTTTATTTTCCAAAGTTGATTACTTGGCATATGAAGAAGGCCTTTTATGCATTAATTGTTTTTGTTCATTGCTTGGAAGCTACAATTTATTCCCCTGAGAAGTGTGCTTTGTCCCATTCTCACTGTTTTCTGGAAAGGAATCAAGACCTTGCTTTGCAGTCAGTCTTTTCGGATGGAACTAATTTATACTAATTGAAATGTGGTTAAGCTGTTGTAATTGTTCCCATCTTCTATTAGATTGAGTTGATCTATAGAAAAAAGAGAAAACCATTCATACCACGGAGCAGGCAAATATGATCTGAAATGGAGAACTGCTTCTATAAAATTAATTTCAATTATTATTTTTTTGATATTTGAAATTCATGGCCCCATTTTTTCTCACTAAGTTCCATAATTGTGCTTCAATAATTGTCCCAGAACAAATTATTTTGTTTGATGTTCTGCATAATAGACTCTATATACTGTATATCTTGAAAATTGTAATAATAATTTGTGATAATAATTTTGTGATAATAATTTGCACAAGTAAATAATAATAATAATTTTGTGATAATAATTTGCACAAGCAGAGAAGGGAAAAAATTGGGTTTTGTTAATTCAAAGAAGTTGTGCAATGTTTTTATATCTGAGTCTGAAGCTCAATAATTTGTTATCACTTTCACCTTTTTTGCTTCTTAACATTTTGAGTAGTTTCATTAATAATTTGCATAATTTCCTTTATTTGTTTCCTCCTAAGGTCACATACTTATTTGATAATGGAGGAACTGTCTTCTTTGCCATTTTTATGGCTATATGGGGTAAGTTGTTATTGTTTAATATTAATAATGTCAAATAACAGAAAACACCATATAGTCAGTGGACTTAATAGTTGAAGTAAAATGTAATATGGAAAAGAATATTTTAAAACTACTGGCAGGCATATGCAACATATGTCTTTATGACGCACAATTACTTGACATGTCTGGAATGTATTTTCTACAATTAGCGATGGAGTGTAAACTGTAAAGGAAATTCTGCCATATGTATTCTTTGAAGCAAATGTGTATATTCAGTTTTAATGGATTTTGCAGCAACATAAAGAATAGCACTGTTTTCTAGCATATAACTTTCCTCTAATAAAAATATCTACAAAAATAATGCATGTGTAAAACAAAATATGCTACTGAAATTTGAGTCAAATAACAGTAAATATTTTTTTTAAAAAAAGAAAGCACCAATGTCAGGTGATTTGTAGTTAGAAAAATTTTGCATGAGAAAATTTCTGTATCCAAAGAGGAAGTCGGTCCCTAATGGTTCTGTCTGATTGCTGACACTGGTGGATGATGAGCATATAAATCACATGAAAAGTGCATAGATGGCTAAAAACAAATTTTAAAAAAACCCTCCAGAACCTTTGTATATTTTGAAGGGAAGGGGGGAAATTATAACTATGGAACAGTTGAAATGTTGAACTTTTTAGTGATACCACATGGAATCTTCTCTGAAATGAGAAGGTTTTAAAAGTGCAAGAGAGATAGGTTATGTCAATGATGGTGAACCTTTTCAGCATCAAGTGCCCAGACTTGTACATGCATGCATGTGAATGTGCTGGAGCACTGGAAACCTGAAGACCAGCTGGCCATTGTGTGTATGCCTGTTTCTTGGGCAGGTTTTGGCTGTTTTTGAGCTGTTTTCAGGCCATACTCCATCACTCCAGCACCCATGAATACCAGCTGGCTGGCATGCATATGCATGCCGGAAACCAGAAGAACAGCTTGTGACAGTGCACATGACATAGTTTCACCATCATGGGGCTATATGATGATAGCAATAGCATTTAGACTTACATACTGCTTCACAGAGCTTTGCAGCCCTCTCTAAGCAATTCCAAGAGTCAGCATATTGCCCCCAACAATCTGGGTCCTCATTTTACCAACCTTGGAAGGATGGAAGGCTGAGTCAATCTTGAGCCCAGTGAGCCTTGAACTGCAGCCGGCAGACAGCAGAAGTAGTCTGGAATACTGCTTTATAACCAATGTGCCGCCAAGGTTCTTGTATGCAAGTAATCTTCACTTAAGAACCATAGTTAAGACTGGCTACACCATTGTTAAATGCTATAATGTAGTTAGGGTTAGGAGCTGACTTACAATGTATTAAGTGAATCATCAATGGTTGTTAAGTGGGATATCACATTACTATGATTTGCGATTTCACTGCCAGCTTCTCCATTGATTTTATTTTTCAGCATTTCTTCCTGTAAACATCTGGATTCCCACCCACTTTGATGTTATGAATCAAGACTGATTCTTGACAAAAGCAAAGTTGAAACTATCAATGTTGTAGGGCAAAATAAACATTTTGCCCTACAAAATCTTGGCCTGGTAACTTGGAATATAATCCCATTTTCTTCCTGTTAAGTAAGATCAATTCCAAGAGAGATTTTATTTTATTTTTTTAAAGGCAGCTTGTTCTTATTACATGTTCAGTACATTCTATGTACTCCTTTTATTAATTTGGCTCATGTTCTAAAGAAATGGAAGTCTTAAAATGATGGCAAAACAATAGGACAAGAAAGCAAATAGACACACCATTTTAAAATACTAGAAAGATAGTAGTTTTTAAAGCATTTTGAGTATGGGCCTTTTTTCCTTAAAGATGTGCAAGTAAATGCTTTCTCGGTTTGAAATCATCCTGATATAATATGTGCTAAAATGTGACTGAAAATAGATCCACAGCACAGTTTTTGTCCAGCAAAAATGGTTGGCTGTATTTTAGTGCAAATGTTTTGAACAGCAAAACCACAGCTTCAGGGAATAGTACATAATGACAGAGACCAGGGCAAGCCACTCAAAGGCAAAACCACAGTGTCATATGATACAAACCTATCCTTGCATGCTTCCATCTTAATGCATGATGCAACAGTACATGTGCTGAGGTATTGTGAATGCTGTTTTAGGGCCCAAGAGGAACAAATTTATTCTACTA
Organism: Erythrolamprus reginae; assembly: GCF_031021105.1. Taxonomy (NCBI): domain Eukaryota; kingdom Metazoa; phylum Chordata; class Lepidosauria; order Squamata; family Dipsadidae; genus Erythrolamprus; species Erythrolamprus reginae. The sequence goes on from NC_091950.1 coordinate 112,812,090, forward strand.
AAATGCAAATCAGGTACATTATCTAGCTTCTCTTTGATACTTAGTTTATCTACAAAAAATATTTAAAAGCCTTGAAGTTGATTCTTCTCCTGCACAATTAAATAAACATATAGTTTATATCTTGGGCTGCATTAGAATAACTGGGCTACATTAACAAAAGGATAAAATCAAGATCATATGAAATATTGCTTTACAATGCCTTAGTAAGATCACATTTGGAATATTGCACCCAGTTTTGGTCGCCTTAATATAAAAAGACATTGAGACTCTAGAAAGAGTGCAGAGAAGAACAGCCAAGATGATTAGAGTACTGGAGGCTAAAAGAGACAAAGAATAGTTGCAGGTACAGTGATCCCCCGATCATTGCGAGGGTTCCGTTCCAGGACCCCTCGCAATGACCGGTTTTTTGCAAAGTAGCGCTGCGGAAGTAAAAACACCATCTGCACATGCGCAGATGGTGTTTTTACTTCCGCCGCAGCAGCGAGGAGCCAAAGATTGGGGTTTCCCCGCCGCCCACGCAAACTCCTCGCTGCTGCCGCGCCCGCCGCTTGTCCGCCGCCTGCCTGCCCGTGCGCCTGCCCTTCGCCCGACCACCCGCCGTTCGCTCGCTGCTCGCCCGGCCACCCAGGTTCGTTTGGCTTCGGGACATGCCGGCGGCGACGTTTTAAAACAGCCGCGCGGCTTCCCAACTGAGTCCCGAAGTCAAAGGCGAACTTCCGCGTTTGGCTTCGGGACTCAGTTGGGAAGCCGCGCGGCTGTTTTAAAACGTCGCCGCCGGCATGTCCCGAAGCCAAACGAACCCGGGTGGCCGGGCGAGCAGCGAGAAAATGGCGGGTGGCCGGGCGAAGGGCAGGCGAGCAGCGAGCGAATGGCGGCTGGCCGGGCGAAGGGCAGGCGAGCAGCGAGCGAACGGCGGGTGGCCGGGCGAAGGGCGGGCGAGCGGCGAACGGCAGGCGAGCCGGGCGAACGGCGGGCGAGCGGTTGCTGGGGGGGGCTTCTCGCCCTCCCGCCAGCAAGAGGGGGAAGACCCAGGGAAGCCGCCTAGCAGCTGATCTGCCCGGCGCCATCTACGCATGCGTGCCCATAGAAAAAAGGGCGCGCATGCGCAGATGGTGTTTGTAGTTCCGGGTTGAAAAATCGCCATATAGCCGTTTCACAATGATCGGGATCGCAATACCCGGGGGATCACTGTATTGGTATATCCAGTTAATGAAAAGAAGGACTAGGAGGCGATATGAGTGTTCCAATATCTCAGTGGTTACCACAATGAAGTGGGAGTCAACCTATTTTCCAAAGCACCTGAAGGCAGGACAAGAAAAAGTGGGTGAAAACTAATTAAGGAGAGAACCATCCTAGAACAATGGAAAAATTTCTCAATGACAGAGCAATCAATCAGTGGAATGACTTGCCTCCAGAAGTTGTGGGTGCACCAACACTGGAGGTTTTAAAGTGAGATTGGACAACTGTTTGCCTGAAATGGTATCAGGTTTCCTGTTTAAGCAGGGGGTTAGACTAAAAGACCTCCAAGGCCCCTTCCAACTCAGTTATTCTGTTAATGTTCTTTATTGCCAGTCTGATGTGCTACAGATGAACTGGAACTCCAGTTCCTTGAATTCCCAAATCGCCTGCAGTTTCAAAAGTTGGGAAGTTATAATTCCAGCATATCTAGGAGACATCACTTTGATAAATGTGGCTATTGATTCTAAACTGACCTACCAACAATAATTAGATGATTAGGTAATTTATTTATTAGATAACATAAAATACAATTTGGGTGCTCTGTTAGAGTTTTTAAACAATGTTATTACAAAATTATCCTCTTCCTAAATCTGGGAAGGCAGGTTTTCTCCACATTCCTTTTTTCTCAGATCTTTTTCCAGAAAAGCTGGAGGGTGATTTGGTGATGACACTAGAATGGGCAAAGATGAAATTATAAGATTTTTTTTTCTCCAGTTGGAGTAAAGTATAGAAAAAGAGCACTGGAGACTTTATTATAATTTATGAGTAGTTATATAAGTAGTTTGGATTTCTTTTGTTTAATTCATAGCATGGATGTCTAAAATAATACAAATGGACCAGAACTTACAGTAGACGTGTGATTGGTTTACATGTATAGCATTATCACTTGGTAGGTAACAGTAGAGGCATCTAATGTCCATTAATAAACAATTACTGACCAAAAACAAAGAAAGGGTACTTCAGAGCAAGGATCCAGTATTCTTACAAGTCTACCCATATTTGTGAGACTTCCAGAATTTCCTCCAATGGGATAGCATATATACATGCACTTACATAGGCAAAGGAATGGTAAAAAGAGTATGTCATGACCAGCAATCATCACTTCTTACACACATTCAAATGTTATAGGGGCCACAAGAAGAAACAAGTTCTATACGCTTTTAATTCTAACATGTGGCTTTATGCATTTCAACAGTAGGCTGTGATGATATCATGTCATCCATTGGAATTGCATTGTATGATGTTTCTTTGTGGTCCTGGACAGGGTTCTCATTGGGTGCCATGGGATTGAAGTAGGATAGATCTCCAAAATTTCCACTGAAAGGTTCAGGTATAGGATCTAGTCGCAAAACTGCAAGATACACATTGACAATATTTACACATGTTTTAAACAATACATCTTTGGCCAGATTGTTAAAGACATTGTGTGAGTTCTTTTAGACCAGTGATGGTGAACTTTTTTCCCCTCAGATGCCGAAAGCATGTGCGCAACACTATCATGCCTGCACAAGTGCCCATACCCATAATTCAATGCTTGGCGAGGGCAAAAATTGCCTCCCAGAGGCCCTCTAGAGGTCAGAAACAGCCCATTTCCCAACTTCCAGTGGGCCTATTAGGCACGTTTTTCACCCTCCCTAGGCTCCAAAGGCTTCCCTGGAGCCTGGGGAGGACAAAACCACCCCCCAGGGCCCCTTCAGAAGCCAAAAATGCCCTCCCAGAGCCTCTGGGTAAGCCAAAACTCAGCGTGCTGGAGATGAGCTGGGGTAACAGCTTGCATGCTGGAAGATATGGCTCTAAGTGCCACCTGTGGCACCTGTGCCATAGTTTGGCCATCTCTGTTTTATTTATTTATTTATTAGATTTGTATACCACCCCACTCCGTAGACTTGGGGCTGCTAACAACAATTATAAAACAGCATATGACAAATCTAATATTTAAAATATTTTTATTTTATTTTATTGCCTTTCGTAAGCTCCTTAAATCCACCTCTGCCGTCAGGCATGGGGGAACTGAGATCTTCTTTCCCTCTAGGCCTTTACATTTCATGTATGGTATGTTTGTATGTATGAATGTTTGGTTTTACAATAAGGGTTTTTTAGTTGTTTTAGAAATTGGATTTACATGCTGTTTTTTGTTACTGTTGTTAGCTGCCCCGAGTCTACAGAGAGGGGCGACATACAAATCCAATAAATAAAAATAAAATAAAATAAAATAAAATAAAGTAAAGTAAAGTAAAGTAAAGTAAAGTAAAGTAAAGTAAAGTAAAGTAAAGTAAAGTAAAGTAAAGTAAAGTAATAAAATAAAATAAAATAAAATAAAATAAAATAAAATAAAATAAAATAAAATAAAATAAAATAAAATAAAATAAAATAAAATAAAATAAAATAAAATAAAATAAAATAAAATATAAAATAAAATATAAAATAAAAAAATAAAAAATAAAAAATAAAAAATAAAAAATAAAAAATAAAAAATAAAAAATAAAAAATAAAAAATAAAAAATAAAAAATAAAAAATAAAAAATAAAAAATAAAAAATAAAAAATAAAATAAAATAAAATAAAATAAAATAATAGAATAAAAGAAAAGAAAAGAAAAGAAAAGAAAATAATAAAAGAAAAGAAAAGAAAAGAAAATAAATAAACAAAACAAAACAAAACAAAACAAAACAAAACAAAACAAAATAAATTTAAATTTTAAAAAGTTTTAGATCAAGTTCTGCATATAACAATACAAAATACTTTATGTCTAATGTATATGTTTGTTTGTTTGTTTGTTTCTTTGTTTGTTTGTTTATTTATTTATTTATTTATTTGATTTATATGCAATTATGTGGATTCCCCCATCTTTGGCAATATATTTTAAAAATGCTTCTGTCTCACATGACTTGGAATTTTATATTAATTAATTAATTAAGATAGCTGCTCATGTCTCAATTGCAAAATATAATAATAATTTCATACTCCAACCCCACAAAACTAATCATGGGCAGGTTGTTTAGAAAGCAGCCCACCCAGGATGTGCTCTCATGCATGATAAAACTATGGAAAGAAGTCTTATTGCAGAGACACCTGTCATTTCACAGCAGCAGCCAGATATCAAGGGCTTCAAACCAATGACTTCATATTTGAGATGAATTCAAATGGTTGGAAAGCTAATGTGTATGATACTTCAAATCAGCCTTCCCCAAGAATAACCTGACCTCTTTCTCCAACCATATCTCCCTCTGCCCATCTTAACTTCGACATTCCTACTGCGCTCAATCCCATCAATTCCAATCTTCCCATTCAGCTCACATGGCCCCACTTTCAGAGCCACTCAATACATCACTGGCATCCACCCCATAGGAAATCCCTGATAGCTGCTTCTGCACACAACTCGGGAGCTCTCCTCATTCTCTGTAAGTAATCTAACCATTGGGCATCTCTCCCATCAACCTATCTGCAAGCTGGAAACCCCTATCAACAGGATTCCCATCAGCGCAATTAGACAGGAAGTCATTCCCAGGTCCTTGGTTCTTTCATAGCTTGGTTGTTTTCTTGCAGATGTTTCATTACCAAATTGAGTTCATTTTTTACCCTCCATAGACTCCATAGGCTTGCCTGAAATCTGGAGAGGGCAAAAATGGCCTCCCCCCAACTCTCCAGAAGGCCAAAATTCAGCTGGCCAGCAGGCACACGCATACTGGAGCTGACATAAGATAATGCCTCACATGCCTTCAGATATGGTCATAGATTCGCTATCACGGCTATAACCTCTATAGGATTTAATCTGCATCTACATACAAATAATTCTTGCGTTATGGTTGTAATTGAGCTTGCTCAATTATTGTCAAATGTCAGGGTAGATGTGAACTGCTTTACTTAATGACCCCTGATCTCTGCTCTCATGATACAGTCGTTAAAAGAACATACATAGTTTAAGGCCAGACTACCTTTGAGACCATCTTCTACCACATAGCTCCCAGCAACTGGTAAGAGCCCACAGAGTTGGTCTTCTCTGGGTCCCATTAGCTAAACAGTGTCAGCTGCTGGCTCCATGGGGGAAGGCCTTCTCTGTGGCTGCCCTGGTTCTCTGGAACTAGTTACCTCTTGAGATCTGGATTCCCTCACCCTATTGGCCTTCCAGAAAGTGGTAAAGACCTGGCTCTTCCGTTGATCTTATGATGGTAACCAATGAGATTCGGCCATTCGGTATGCAGGGATTTAACTGTTTGCATTGTAAATTGTTTTTAAACTGTAAATTGTAAATTGTTTTTAAACTGTTTTTAGATGTCTTTGTACTATTATTGATGTTTTATATTTTTGCTGTGAGCTGCCTAGAGTTCTTAGGGAGTTGGGCGGCCTAGAAATTGAATGAATGAATGAATGAATGAATGAATGAATGAATGAATGAATGAATGAATGAATGATCATCATCCTTTGCTCTCTGTCTGTCACCCAGAGAATACCAGCTATCTTTCTCCCTCCAGGTCCAAAATAAACTTGTTCTACATGGTAATTCACCTCATACCAGTATAGACTGAAGTTCTTTGTCAAGAAAAGTTAGAAAAGCAATCCATTACTAAAGTACTCCTGTCCAAATGGATAAGAGTATTCAAGGTGAAATGAGAATGAAGCCACAAGTCAAAGGTTAAATTTGCAATGTGAGATAAGTAACAACTGGCATCTATTTCTGCCCTCTAAAATGTATTGCTATCACATTCTGGCAATAGAACCACCAGGAAGTATTGATAAACCCAAAAGCAAAATGATCTTAGCTGGCATAAAGAAGAAGAGGCACTGAACATGTATATACTGTACTGTATTACATAAATTCCTTTCCTCCTCTTTCTAAAATGTATCCTTTAAAATGACAAGTCTCAAAACCATACTTTCAAACCACAAATCCATTTGATTCTTATGACTCTATTCCTTGAAAGAGAAATAGATTATTACCTGGATCATTTCTTGTGTCGTCATAAAGTCGCTGATGTCCGAACGATTCAGGTTTTCTTCTACCACAGATTAAATACCCAACCAGGCCAATCAGTGCAGATCCTAATATTGCTCCTATGATTGTTCCAAATATTACTCCTCCATTAATATGACTTTCTGAAAAACAGATAAATATAATCATCTTCATGAAAACAACACCTGCTACTAAAGAAAAATTGTTTTGTTTTGTTTAGTTCAGAACTTTTCAGAAAATGACACAGATAAGGTTTGAATGAATGCTTCTCCTAAATATGTATTCCTGAATTTTCTTTGGTTATTTTATGGCAAAGATAATGTGGAAAAGTTCATGTTAAGTGGGAAGAATATCCTACCGGGTGGCTGAGGACTGCGTATGAATGTTCCGGCTTTCTTTCGACAGTAATATTTTAGCAACCCACAGTCTTCCTTGGAGTTAAATCATCATGGAAAAAAACCAAGAATAAAATTCTATATTTTGTTTGGATTCGTCCAACATTATATTAGTCCTCAATTTACAACCACAGTTGGGACTGTAAAATTTGCTGTTGAGTAGTGCAGTCATTAAATTAAACTTCGTGTAAATGCAGCCAATTTTACAACCTTTTTATTTTGCACGGTCATTTAGTGAGACATCATGTCAACATGAATTGCAACCTCCTACAGCTTTCCCATTGACTTTGGTTGTCAGAAGCCAGAGGTTGCAAATGGAGATAATAGACTCTAGTATGCTGCAACCAACGTACAAACCTACCAGCTTTCAAGCACTCCAATCATTATCAGTTGACTGTGAGGACATTGCAATGGTCATAAGTGTGAGGAAAAACAATAAATCATTTTTAACACCATTGTAATGTTAAACAGTTGCTAAACAAGTGGTTGTAAGTCAAGGGCCACCAGAAAAACTGTTGTGTGATTGTAAAGTGCGGAAAGAGGAGGAAATAAACCAGAGGAAGTCCAAAGGAAGGTCTTTGTGGATCATTTTAGCATAATTACTGATTTAAATCTGAATTGCATAGCCTATAGCTTTTCAAAGACTCAAGCCATGTGTTCTGGGCCAGAAACTTAGTTGTGGCCTGAAGATTCTGTCCTAAAGTAGCCATTCAATTATGTTTAATGAGGCAGGAGAAGAAAATGCTTAAATATTTATTTAAATATTAAATAAATATGGGATAAGAATATAAATTACAATCCATTTAATTAGTTCTGTAAAAATATACATTCTACTTAAGGAAAATGTCTCTATCCCTTTGATGATGCACTGAATGCAAAGAAAAATTATTAAAATATAGACACAAAAATAATTCTCACCTAAGAAAAATGAAACCTTTCTTGAATGCTTTGGACAAGTCTACAGAAAAACTACAGTTATATACCATTCAGAGTCAATTTTCATATAAATTTGATTAACAATAAATAATTTTCACTCACCCAACAACAAATTGACCTAGTTTTTAGAAAGTAGTACAGACATGTTCCATTCTATTACAATAATGATCAATGTGTTGAAATTTTAGTAAGAACATCTTTATTGATTCACCCATAATTTTGATTCAACTAGGAACAGGATTATTTAAGATTCTCCACCTTGGCTGAACCTCTGAGCATAATTTTTAATAAATCCTTCAGTACTAGCTCCCTACCCACACTATGGTCACTTGCCACAGTCATCCCTATCTTCAAAAAAGGAGATCCAAGCAACATTGAAAATTACATACCTATCTCCTTGTGTTGTGTCACCTGCAAAGTTATGGAATCAATCATAAATCAATCCATTACACTCCACCTTGAAGCTAATAACCTACTTTCCAATAAACAATTTGTTTCAGAAAAAAATTATCCTGTAATCTACAACTCTTACACTGTAAAAACATTTGGACCACTCAACTTGACCAAGGTAATCCAATTGATGCGATCTATATCGACTTTTGCAAAGCCTTTGACTCAGTTGTCCATGACAAACTTCTTCTGAAACTCAAATCCTACGGCATCTCTGGACTACTACACAATTGGTTAACAGCATTCCTATCTAACAGACAACAAGTGGTCAAAATAGAAAGTGCCACTTCTCTTCCTGCTCCTGTTAACAATGGTGTCCCTCAATGTAGTGTTTTAGGACCCATGCTATTCATACTATACATAAACGATCTTTGCGATTGCATGACTAGCAATTGCGTTTTCTTTGCAGATGATGTCAAACTATTTAATACCAACAACAATGCTGCTACCCTTCAAAAAGACCTTGACCACGTAGCAGAATGGTCTAAAACCTGGCAACTTCAAATCTCCACCACTAAATGCTCTGTCTTACACATTGGTAAAAAGAATCAGAATACTAAATATAAACTTGGAGGAACTGAACTTATTGATAACCCTCAATCTGTCAAAGACATTTGAGTACTCATATCCAATGACCTAAGTCCTAGAGCCCACTGCAACAACATTTGCCAAAAAGGCTTTAAGAGTTGTTAACTTAATCCTTTGCAGCTTCTTCTCTGGTATTTTTGAACTGCTAACAAGAGCTTGCAAAACATTTGTCAGACCAATCCTAGAATACAGCTCGCCTGTATGGAACCCACATTGCATATCTGACATCAACACAATTGAGAGGATCCAGAAATATTTCACAAGAAGAGTCGTTCATTCCTCTTCTCACAACAAAATACCTTACTTCACCAGACTTGAAATTCTTGGTTTAGACAACGTACAACTCCGTCGTTTCTGTTTCGACTTAATTATAGTTCATAAAATCATATACCAAAATGTCCTACCTATTAACGACTACTTCACCTTCAACTGCAACAACACACGAGCACGAAATCGATTTAAACTAATTGTCAACCGCTCCAAACTTGACTGCAAAAAATACGACTTCAGCAGCAGAATAATCAACGCCTGGAATGCACTAAATGATTCTGTGGTTTCTACTCCTAACCCCACAACCTTTAACCTTAGACTATCTACAATTGATCTCTCCTCCTTTCTAAGAGGTCTGTAAGGGGCGTGCATAAGCGTACCATTGTGCCTACCGTCCCTGTCCTATTATCTACTTTTTATCACTACTTATCTAATGTTTAATATGTACAAATTATCACCCTATAATTGTTTGACAAATAAATAAAATAAATAAATAAATAAATAAATAATTTTCTTACCTTTTGGGGCTTCTCTTGCTTCTGTAAAGCCATCAGTTGTGTTGTGAGGCAGATTTGTTGTTGTTGATAATTCAGTTGTAACAGCACTACTCTTAGTCGTTAGCAACATAGGTGTTGTATTTGATAGATGTTTAGTGGGACGAAATGTTAAACCATCTACTCGAGTCGTGTTATAAGAAACCCTGGTCGTGAAATTTATGTTAGGAGTGGTTGTGGTGACACTGCTTGATTCAGTTTCAAATGACTTGAAGTAAGTGGTGGCTTCGTAACTTCTAGAGGTGTTTGTAGGCATTCCGGAAGAGGATATTCTATGCTTTACATCTTTTGTGGTAAAAGCTGGTGGATGTGTTGTTGGTAATAACAGACTGTGAAGAGATGATGTTGGAGTCAGGGTTGAGGTGGTCTTATTGTTTGCAGTATTATTTTCTGTTGCAATACTATCATTTGGATTGGCACTGACATTTCTAGGTTTCATAGAAGTTCTATCAGAGGTCACATTGAATGTGATTGGAGTCATAGGAGTGCTGCTTAAATTGCTTCTTGAAGATGTGGGATTCATTGCATCTTTACTGTGGTTTCTGGACAATTGCAGACTAATCAGCAGCAAAATGAACAAAGTGCCCTCAGTTTTTCGCATTCTTTCACAGCCTCAATAATTGTTTCTTGGTATACAGTGCCTAAGGGGAACATGTTTAAAAATTGATTGAATTCTTGATGGAATTAAATGTATTCACATAGAATATCTTCCTGTTCTACTGCTGATATCCTGAATGGGACTAGGAAGTTTAAATAAATCAGTAATGAAAAGTGTCACTTGTAAATGTGAATTGTTTATCCTTTTTTTCATACATTTGAGACTAATATTTTCCTGAGATGCATCTATTTTGTAAACATTCAGGGTCTGTGTAATTAGTATCCAAGTAAAATTTCCTGATGTCCTAGGGAGGATTTGTTCTATTATTATGTAGAATGTTAACATAAGTAAGTTTATGTAATTAGTGTCATCTGTTTTCAAAAAAACTATAACTGAGGGGTGAGAGTAGATGACTAATTTAATAGCCAGGGACAGAGGTAGAAGCCTGGTTGAAGATAATTCCATTTAATATAAACCAAAGACATGCTTATGAACCCCAGGGATAAGAAATGCTAAAATTATGCTCCCAGCTCTTGTTCTACTAATATCTTTACAACAATCCAATAATAGGTCAGGTTTACTGTAGTCTGTAATTATATTTTGGAGCATCTGACCCAATTAAGTGAGAACCTGATAGGGATGCATCTAACTATCTTAATCTATTTTACATTATTTTTGCATGAACTGAATTATACGTCAATTCTCTCAAATATTTGTAACATCCTTTAGTGTTTTTATGCATTATAGATTAACTAGAAATTGTTTTCTGTCAGTCTCATTTCATTGCTTTTGCTTTTTGATGTAGACTTAAACAAAAATGAATTGAAAACAATCAGATTTTTTAAAATTGTGAATTATTCACAATTTTCAAAAATCTGATTGTTTTCAATTCATTTCATTCAATTCAATTTCAATATATGTGCATTGTTCTTCTATTTACACAGAATCCAGTCCTAGTTTCAGCATATATTTAATACTTCACAGGCTATTTTTGTTAATACAATCAGACAATCATTTTATTGACTCATAATTATTTTGTCACTCTAGCCAGATACATTAAAACAAAACTAATCATATGTTACTGTTACTTTAAATGTATATTTTATCTAGCTAGTTCTATTCCAAATGTAGCTATTATTTCAGTTAATTGACTCAAATCATTTCAGTCATTTTTCCCCAGTGAAATTATTCAATATATAATAAATGTGCTTAATCTGGGTTACAATTCAGAGCCTGAATGATAAGACTATTTGTCACACTGTGTAGCATTGAGCCATAGCTGATAACTATAAAACCACAAACAGAATTAAAAAATAATGTGACCTTTTATGTTTTGTCATTTAATATTAACATATTCAAAACACTTATGTTTTAATTTTGCCCCAATCTTTCCTTTGTACATGAAAGCAATTGGTAATATAAAATGAAGAGTTTATACATTAAAAAAAAAAACAAGCTTCCCAGAGATACCTTAAAGTATGATGGGCAGCCTATAAATTTATAAATAATGAAATAAATTTATTTTGCACTAAAAGTGTCATATATACATATGCACACATCTAAAACCATACATACATACATACATACATACATACATACATGCATACATACATACATAGGCACGCACACGCGCTCGTGCGCACACACACACACACGATAGCAACATGACATTAATCATCAATGACCTGAAGAATGTTCCATCTCAGCCAGGCTTATGTAATGACCTTAGAGTCAGTGCCAATTTGAACTTTGGGAGAAAGCTATTTCTCAGAGTGGGAACTGTTACATAAATCATTGTCTAAAAGCCTTACAGTTGTCATCTATCTCATATGGGGCATAACAATTATCCTCAATTGGGATGAGCATGCAGGGTGGATAAGTTCTACCTGGACTGTTTCTGGAAGCTAAGCCATTGAAGCCATTTAAGGTCAAAATCAACACTATGAATTGTCCCTAGAAATGTAATGGAAGCCAACACAGTTCACCATAGCATAAGCATTACCTTGCTATAGCAACTCTCACCATGTGGGCAACTACATTTTGCATCAATAGCAGTTTCCAAGTAGCCTAATCTGATGCATGAGATTCTGTGGCTTTGGCTTTAGCAACTGGAGCCTTTAAATTCAGGCCATCTGTTTGTAAATTCCCAGCCTTAATTTGACTTGAAGTTACTATTAGATGCTAAGTCCAGATCTCAAAGATCATTAGACTATTACCCTTCTTCCTTCAGAAGGGACCATGATAATAAATACATGCAACAATTGAAAAAAGTAAATAAAAATAACAGAATGAAACATCTTATTCTCAGTTTAAAAATATATAATTCAAGTCATCAAGAATTAATCCACGTTTTTTAAAAATCCCACTTTGGTAAGTCTCATAATTATTACAAGAGTTGGAACAATTTCTTCAAAAGATGATCTACATGTCTTTGCTTTCATTGCCATGAAGTAAGAATACACACACTTCTCAGTTAATATTTTCTTTCTTTCACATTGTATAAAAAGGAACTTGAATTAAAAGTTTACAATTCATTTTTTTGAAGTAAATAACTTTAAAGTTAAAATATCTTATATGCATGGAAGTTAACTTTGAAGTTCACAGGACACCGTGATAAAAAATAAATAAAAAATAACCCAGTCAGAATGTTGCCATCCAGTAAAAACATTGCTGGACTAATCCTCTATGTACATGCAGTGAAAACAAATTAACATTTAAAGTAATACTGTGCTACCTCAGCAATAGTTTCAGAAAAGTAGGCTTTCTAACAATGAACACTGAAAGAAGTTATAAACACGACATCAATTAAATATGATAGTTTCACATCTTTAAGAATTGTCCGGAAGTGTGCCAGATCATTTAACTGAACTGGACATGACCTAGTTGACACAAAAAAGAGGTTTTTAACCAAACATGTTTATAAAAAGTGACTGCAACTGAAATTGCTGAATGAAAGCCATGAAAAGAAAAACTTCTTACCTTTTCAACTCAACAATGTTATAAAAGTGGTGATATTATTTGCTTCTAAATTGACGTGCAGTTAGCTTAGCAGTCTGCTGAAAAGAAGAGAAGGCAAGTAATGGAAATGTATCAATGCTGCAGTGGACAGGAATGCAGGGTAGGAATTAAATTAGGTGGGGCTCTGTTTCTCTGGGTGTAACAGAGCACCTGAGAACCAGAATGACTGCTTCCTGGTAGTGATTGTGAAGGCATACCATTCATAGAATGTGAAACTATTGAAATGAAGGGGATGGGTAGTTCTGATAGTTTCTCCAATAATGCGTGATGTGTAACGTGTTCTATGAGATAAATACTTTCAAATATGAGGGAGGGAGGAGGAGGGATGGAGAGATATTTTTAGGAATGATTTGCAAATTTTGTAATATACACTTTTACTAATTAGCATTTTGAGCTGAGGATTCAAACCTTGCTGCTGCTGTTGTTTTTGTTACATGCTGCCATGCAGAGTACTGATTTTATGGCCACTGTTGATTGACTAATCTAGCGGTGGGAAAAATGAACTGCTGCCAGTGGTCAGCAGGCTACAGAGAAGCCTTTAAAAGCTGGCTTCCCTGTAGGCAGGCAGCAATTCGTATCACACTCAGCTTTGGAGAAATAAAGGTGCTGAACTGTTCCTGTGTGTCACTTCTTCATTCCCACATGAATTTAACACTGATAACGAAGATAGGATAAGAAGGACAACAGGAGAAAGGCACCTTGTGGCATCCAGGGCTATCTTAGAAATAAGCACCAATCTGTTCCAGCCAAATTTACCTACTCAAACCTATCCCACTCCAGCGATCTTTGACCTGAAGATGGAAGAATGGCCACCTACATGAGCCATTTTCACAGCTCAGAAGTAGACTGAGAAATTCCTGGCTTCACCAACTGGAGGTTACACAGCCACAAAGAACCCCAGCACAAGGGCCAGAACAACGCAACGTATCTGGCCCAAAGGCCATACATACAATCAACCAAGATGACCACAATGAGAGCCATGTCCTATCTACGAGTACCCAGAGGGACCAATTCTCAAATCCGGAGGAAGAGCTTGAGTCCTGACCTGCAGATGCTGGAGTCACCGGGACCAGAGGACGAGATACCAAGACTTCAGCTGCCACATCTGGCGGCCAGTTCCAGATTATTCCACAAGCAGGTGAAGGTCAAGAGGCATATCTGCTCCAGTTGAAGATTCCCAAGAAACTGATAGATCTAGTGGTGGGAGAAATGAACTTCTGTCAGTGGCCAGCAGGTCACAAGAAAGACCTTAAAAGCAGTTTTTCCCTGCCAGCAGTTCATATTTCACTCAGCTTTGGAAAAATAAAGTTGCTGAATTGTTCCTGTGTGTCACTCCTTCATTCTCACATGAATTTAACAGTTTTAATTGACTGTTTTTCAAAAAGGTATAAATTCCAAAATATTTGATTAAAGAACTGTTACTGTTTTAGCCACAACCCACTGTGTTTCAATCTGTTTCAGTTTGAGGCAACATTGCTGTTTATATCTAAATATTGCGAAACTAAATAGGGAACCAATTTTCTTCGCATTGGTCATTAAAAGAGAAAAAAAATCTGTTCTCTGTGTTGGCATATATCAAAGATTGACATGAGACTAAATGACAAATTATATATGCAGCCATTAATCAAAGAGATAAAGGTTTTTGAAAAACAACACTTTCATTTTCTCTAGCCCTATGCACTCTCCTGAATTCCTAAAATGCATCACTTCATAGACAAGTACTCTTCTACATGAGTACCTTATCAGGGAAGCTGAGGAAAGGAGAAGATCACTCAAGTGTAAAGCTCTGTCTAATAAGTAGAACTTAGTTCTTGGTGCAGGGCTGTAAAACTCCCTGGCCCCTGGGGCATGGGCAGGGGCATGATGCATCTGGCCAGATGCCTCACACTCTGGCCATGCCCACACCCGATTTAATGAAGTGGGGAAAGGTACAGATACATCACATGGTGCCACAGTGACGACATGAGTTTGACTCCCCTGTCCTAGTGCTTCTCTGAGCTTGGTCTCCTGGCAGAAGTTTAATTACCAAACTATGTAAAACATCATCAGTGCTAGAAAGCAATGGCATTTGCTCTTATTTTTATATACTAGCAGCTTGTCATTGTCAGTATTGATAGAAGTATCCTTGGTGATTCAACCTAGAAGTAAGGAAGAACTTCCTTACGGTCAGAGCGATCAACCATTGGAACAACCTGCCTGCGGAGGTTGTGAACTCCCCAACCATAGACACTTTCAAGAGGAGATTGGACTGCCACTTGGCTGGGGTGCTCTAGGATTCCTGCTCAGGCAGGGGGTTGAACTTGTTGACCTGCATGGTCCCTTTCAACTGTAACAATAAATAAATAAATAAATAAATAAATAAATAAATATTACTAGCTTGTTTGTCTGTATGGGTAAACACTGGTATTAAAAGAGCAAATTCCACTCACTTCTAGCAGTGCTAATGTTAACTAATTTTGTAAGAAAATCACTAAGAAAATCACTGCAAGAAAATCACTAAGCTCAGAGAATAGAATAGAATAGAGTAGAGTAGAGTAGAATAGAATAGAATAGAAAAGAATAGAATAGAATTTTACTGGCCACGTGTGATTGGACACACAAGGAATTTGTCTTGGTCCATATGCTTTCAGTGTACGTAAAAGAAAAAGATACAGTTGTCAAGAATCATGTGGTACCAAGAACTTCAACAATTCTACTCTGAACTGCAAATATTATCTTCTATAAATAATGTTCTGTTTGTGACTTCGGGTTAGACCAGAAGTTCTGTTGTTGTTGATAGTTAATAGATACATCCAGTTCTATGAAATTGTGCCTTTTCCAAGGTGTAATATTTTAAGTAGATAGAAACATAGAAAAATAGAAGATTGATGGCAGAAAAAGACCTCATAGTCCATCTAGTCTGCCCCTATATAATTTCCTGTATTTTATCTTAGGATAAAGGGGACAGGGGTGGCATACAAATTTAATAAATAAAATAAATAAATAAATAAAATATATGTCTATCCCAGGCATGTTTAAATTCAGTTACTGTGGATTTACCAACCACATCTGCTGGAAGTTTGTTCCAAGCATCTACTACTCTCTCAGTAAGATGGAAATCTATTTCTAAGCACCACGATGCCAAAGTGAAATATTTAACTATGTTTTAAGTACCAGGTTTGTATAATATTAGTGATAAAACTGATGGTCAATGGTAATAGTAAGAGCACTGTTGGCACAGTGGTTAAGTGCAGTATTGCAGACATACTCTGCTCACAGCCTGGAGTTTGATCATGTCAGAGGCAGAGCTCAAGGTTGACTCAGCCTTCCTTCCTTCCAAGGTTGGTAAAATGAAAACCCATATTGTTGAGGCTAATATGCAAATTATGCTTTCATTTTAAGCAGCCCAGAGACTGCTAAAGAACTTTGAGGTGGGATATAAGTCTAATATACCATTGCTATTCCTATTCCTCAATTACTATATTAAAAGCTATAATTAACATTTTAGTGGGGAAAACAATTCCTTTCCCAATTTTAGAATGGCCTCAACCCTGCTGGCTCTTTTAAATATGTTGTTTAAATGTTGGTTGCTCAAAGTGAAATGAACAGCCATTTAGGATGGATGAATTTCTGTTCTATTACATCAATCTCCAATAAAGAACTCGTGCTATCTGGGGCAAAGGTTTTAAGGTTTATTTTACCAGGAAATTTGCCATGGTTAGAACCTCCACCCACCTGTTATTAATCCCTTACTGTAAATGTCATAACAAATTCTAGGACACATTGCAAAAGGGCAAGTTCTCTTCTTTAAGGTGACCTGACAAGTAACCTGTCATGTTAGCACTGTACAATGCTCTTGACTGAGAAATTAAACACTTGAATTATACAAAACATAGCAAAAAATGATGTTCAGAAAAAGACGACCAAAGGTCAGTGGGAATCTTCTGCAAGCACTGCTAAGATGGAACAGTGACTATAGGAAAATAAAACAATAAAGCTTATGAGTCCAGTCTCCAACTATCTTGTCTTTCTTCAATGTTTGTAATTCTGAAAATATGACTGTCAAGGCAGTGCTTACTTAAGGACATATGGTACTCCTCGGCCACATTGACTTATGGCGCCATCTTCTGCTAATGTTGATGATCTGTATTTTTTAACCTATTTGGAAGTTGAGATGGCATTGATGACCAGTGTTCTCTCTAATTTTTTGGGGGGGTGGGCAGAAAAGTATAATGTCTGAGCGGCAGTCCCTTCGGGACTGGGCGGCACAGAATAAATAAATAAATAAATAAATAAATAAATAAATAAATAAATAAATAAATAAATAAATAAATAAATAAATAAATAAATAAATAAATATAAACAAACGAACGAACGAACGAACGAACAAACAAACAAACAAAAACCCACCCTGTTTTGCCTCAGAGAATTTCAAAATAAAATACTGTACTGTGTGTCTATAACAGTGAGCTCATAATAGGGCAACTCTATCAATATCAAAATGCCACTTAAATAGTTGAGCTAGTTTCAAACTAGATTTTTATTTTCTTTCTCTCTTCCTTACTCCCATTCTTTCTCTTTCTCTTTTCCTTCCTCTCTTTTTTCTATCTGTTTCTCTCTCTTCCTCTCTCTCTCCTTCCCTCTCACTCTTTCCCTCTCGGCTTCTGGGCAGGTTTGGAAAACTCTGAGTTGATGATGGTTTTTAAGGGAGCGATTGCTCACTGCTCAGCTTAGAGGGAACTATGTTGATGACCCCTACAATTTAGTGCCCCAAGGCAATACCTCCTTGGCCTTAACCTAAAGCCAGCCCTGGAGTAATCATTGGATTAATGAAAAGTCTATAGAGATGCTTCTCTTTTTTGGTTGGTTTTTTTTTTTCAAAATATGACATTTGCAACTTAAAGCTGAAAAATCCATCACCATGAATTTTCACATGAAAGCAGATACACAACTTTTCTTTTTTTTTTTTTTTTACAAATCTTTTTATTAATTTTCTTTAAAATGACAAACAAACTTACAAACATTTAACATACATTGTAGGGATGTATCATCCCTGCTCTTCTCAAAAGTATAATTGCAGATACAGAAAAAGGAATACACAATTGAATATCTAATTCAATGCTACTAATACAAAAAATATCTGGTAAAAAAAATTAACTGTCATATAAAAGTTTCTAATTAATTTCAAGTCAAAAAATCTTTAGAAAAAACAAATTTCTATTCTATCTATGTAAACTAAATCTAAGATAAATCTTAATAAGAAAAGATCATCTAAAATATCTATACTTGTTACTACTCTTCTTTCTTTATTTTTTTATTCTTATCTATCCATTCATAAACATTGTTCCATGTTGCGTAAAATTTGGTTTCTTCCTGTTCATTCAAGCGTCTTGTCATCATGTCCATTTCCGCGCAGTCTAATATTTTTGCAATAACTCCCTCTTCTTTGGGGATATCTTCCCCTTTCCAATTTTGCGCGTATATAATCCTTGCCGCTGTAAAAATATGTATAATCAAGTACAAAATTTCTTTTTTATAATTTTGGTTAGTAATTCCTAGCAAACAAAACTCCGGGGTGAAATCTATTTTCTGCTTTGTAATTTCTTTTGTCATTTTTTCTATCATTTTCCAATACATTTTAGCTTTATTACATGTCCACCATTGATGATAATAGGATCCTATTTCTTTCTTACATTTCCAGCACAAAGGTGATGTCTTTGGGAACATTTTTGCTAATCTACTTGGTGGGAGATGCCATCTATAAAACATTTTAATTTGGTTCTCTTTCAAAGAAACTGATTTAGTCTATAGAGATGCTTCTCTTTTTTGGTTGGTTTTTTTTTTTCAAAATATGACATTTGCAACTTAAAGCTGAAAAATCCATCACCATGAATTTTCACATGAAAGCAGATACACAACTTTTCTTAACTAGTTCTGAGAACACTGTTCTAGTTCTATATCTGATGAAACTAGATAAATCCCTGTGCCAAAAAAGTATTCAAGAAACTAGAGAATTCTATTTTCTCAGAATTCCTTTAACCCTAAATTTGGAATTGTTGATTAATAAATTGTCAATCACGTCAGTGATAAGCTATAGAAATATATCTCATGGGGTTTTTTTACAGCTACAGTCTTCTTAGAGTTTTGGAAAAGACGACGAGCTGTACTTACTTATGATTGGGACCTCATAGACTGGGAAGATGAAGAGGTAAGAATCCTTTATAATAGAAGTTTTGATATCAATATGCATTGATTTTTCATGACTGACAGGTATCAAGCAACATGTCTGCCTCTTTGACAGCTTATATTTATTGAATGTCAACTTTAGCATTATTTCTCTTATATCTACACTCAAACAAGATTACAACCTGACAAGTGATAATGAATAATAATAGAATATTGACTGAATTAAGTATTTAAAGAGATAGCGATAGATCATAAAGTTCTTTCAATCACTTACACCTTCAGCAAGACAAGTAGCATGCAAGTTTGATTGACAAGCATGCAAGCAAACAACAAACAAACAAATAAATAGTTTGTATATTGCATTTTTGTGCCAGGATCACTTTTCTTAGTATGTATTTCCATTTATGATAATGCTAGCTTCTTGTTGCAGCCTACAAAACTCTAGAATTTGGATGTACATCCATATAGTCCCCTATTCCCAGTACAGAGAGACATATATTCATACAGAGACATGGACTAAACTAAAATTTTGCAATTGCAGGAAGAACTTCGTCCGCAATTTGAAGCAAAATATTCTCAAGTGGAACGAGTAAATCCTATAACAGGAAAACCCGAACCTTTTCAACCTTTTCCTGATAAACTAAGTCGACTGATGGTCTCTGTATCAGGAATATTTTTCATGGTAAAATCACTGAAATTGTCTTCTTTTTGTTGTATTCCTTATTAACATTATTCTGACCTAATGAATAACACAGGTAGTCCTCGAGTTACAACCACAATCAAGCTCAACATTTCTGTTGCTAAATGAGATATTTGTTAAGTGTCTATTTTACCACTTTTCTCACTAGAGTTGTTAAGTGAATCACGGCCGTTGTTAAGTGAATCTGGCTGCCCCATTGACTTTGCTTGTCAGAAGGTCACAAAATGAGATCCCTGACACTGCAATGGTCAATATGAGTCAGTGGCCAAAGCTTTGAACTTTGATCATGTGACCATGGGGTTGCTACCATGGTCATATGTTTGAAAAGGGGACATAACTCACTTTTTTCAGTGCTGTTGTAACTTTGAACAGTCATTTAAATGAACTGTTCTAAGTCAAGGATTACCTGTACAGATGAGCCACATAATAATGGAGTCACATTTTGGTCTTAATGCTGAATTGTATGTGTTTCTTCAATTTTCACATGTCTGCAGATTTCATTAGTGCTAACTGCAGTGTTTGCAGTGGTGGTCTATCGTCTAGTGGCTATGGAGCGGTTTGCCTCTTTCCAGTGGTATTTCATAAAAATGTACTGGCAGTTTGCAACTTCTGGCACTGGCGTCTGTATCAACTTTATAATCATCATGTCCCTTAATGTAGTAAGTTCCTGACTTTTTAGGCGTGTGTGTGATCATTTAGTTATATTAATAAATGTATTAAAATATAAAGTTGGCACATTATGTTTGTCAGTTTGCTCTAATCTCAACAAATCTGAAAGGTACTGATTCCAGTTTAGAATCTAATTTACATTTGAATTTCTTCCTGTTCAGCTATAAGTGTAATTGCTCAACTTTTAAGAACAACACAGAACTATTTTGATTATGTAAGCTGGTTATAAAGTGCTAAGTCTGTCACAATTAATATCAAGAGCTAGTGTGTTAAAAATGTGAGACTAAGGACTGGGATCCTGCCGTGTTATGGAATTCAGAATGAATTAGTTATCTTTCAATTTAATAGTCTACCACAGTGTTGCTGTCACTATTATGTGAATGTGGGGAAAGACCAGTGAAGGGTACCAAAATTTTTACTACTACACTGTGGGCGTGGCTTATGCAGGATGCCCTGCATTTTCTTTCAACATCTTTCAGTGCAAATTGGATGCTCTGGGATGGAGCTCCATTTTTGCTAACCCACTGTGTCCCCCCCCTCATCCGAGCAGTAGCCCACCCCTGTGAAAGACCCTTACAAATAAACACCTCAAAGGTGCTTTTTTCCCCAAAGGTCAACCAGGTTTCCTTGGTTTTTTCACTGTTTTCAAAGGAAAAAAACAAGAAAGTCTGATTGCCTTTTAGAAAAAAAAAATATCTTTGGGACAACCATGACCTAGGTCAGGGGTGTCAAACTCAATTTCATTGAGGGCCACTTCAGGGTTATGTTTGATTTTGGGGAGCTAGGGTGAGCATAGCCAGCTCGACATCACTCATGTCAGAGCACTTGTGATGGCCAAGCATTCCTGAGCTCCATTTTCAGCTGTGATGGCTTCCTGGATTCCTCTGCCAGTGAAAACTTTGCTGGCAGAAACATCGTGAGTCGGTCCTTTGCTGTTTCCAGGATGGTCCCACAAGCCAAATCTAAGCACCCTGCAGGTCGGATCCAGCCCCCAGGCCTTGAATTTGACACTCCTGATCTAGATGATTGAGTATCTCCATCGACACTTGTAAATAAACCTGAGCTTCTTGAAAGGCTAATACAATGATTAAATTAATGTTCAAAGAGTGTTCAATACACAGCCAATTGTTGAATTATCTTAGATAGTTAATAATAGCTTTCTAGATATACCAGCAAAAACAGATCAAAATGGTTGCTTAAAATCAGAAGCCAGAAGAATGAAAAGAACTAAAATACTGTTAACCATCGCAAGATAATCCCTAAGGTATTGCAAATGAAAGTGTTTGGTCTGAAAATGAGATTACAGCAGATACAAGTCAGGCTTTTTTGTAGCAAGCATTTGCAGGCAATGGCATGGCTGAGGTAGCCCATTGATTGATTGCTATCTGCCTTCCTCACTTGGTAAAGGCACTCATACTTTCCAGCCAAATCAGGCACTAAAACACTCTCGTGGGATGAACAAAGAACCATTTTAGTTGCAGACCATTAGTAATAATCCATATAGTACTCACTATGGTGCACTACGACTGAAAAATAAGCGAGATTTAATTAGGTGGCTGGTACTTCAGACCACATGGTGCAGACAGCTTGAAACCGGAGGGAATACTTGCAATCTTCACATGAAGTCTTCCAAAGTTATATCAGAACAGAAAGTGAAAAACATTAAACACAAAGTTGTAAAGTTGTTCTAAACTTGAATGTGGCTGAAATTTTAATAAATTCAAGACACGTTTAGAGTTTTCATCTTACCCCTTGTTTATTTTCTTGAGTACGGTTGCTAAAACACCATTTGGAGCCCGGAAAAAAGAAAAGTACATCAGTGACATAACATCCACTTCTAAATTCAAGAGCCTACTCCAGTGCCTGGACTGAAGTAGGAATTTTGGAACTATTTGTTCTAATAAACTTTAGACTACAGCTTGTTAATATCCACCAAAAGGAATATAAAACTCAACAAAAGAACATTCTGAAAATACAGATGCGAATATTCGCTGATGCCCAGACATCATAAATGTCAGAGAAGGGCAAAATCTGGAAGTTAACTGCAGTCCAATTTGCATTTCAAATCTGGGTATAACTTCATAGAAGCCTTTCCTGCTGCAGTAAACAAGATTTTAATTAGACATTATATTTAAAATTGAACCAAGGGAAACAAGCAAATCGCTTCCCTTGTCAAATGCTATTGAACTGAATGCATTTAGGAGATTTCATAGCTATTATCCCCCCTACTTCATATCTGCAGTCTCCCTAAGAAGATTACATCTTTAATAGAAGAGGCATTCTATTTTTTCTATCTATAATGAGGATTGTGTTCTATGACTGCAGATGATTTTTTTCCCGTTTCAAAGTAAACATTAAGTAAGCAAGCATTGTTACAATTTTCAGGAAGTGCTACCCACACCAAAATGCAGGAATGTGGGCATAGGGTTTTTTAAATAACTGGGATTTTATTGCAAATATACCATTGAAACCTCAGTCGTTTTTTTAACGGTATGAAAAAGTGGTGGGGTTTAATTATGTGATCACAACTGCCATCTTAACTTTTTTGCCTCCTTTCCACAAATGATTCTTTCAGAGTGCTTATTTCTCTCATTGCAAGATATGAGCAAAGGTTTGAAGAAGAAAATATATTGAGTGAGGCAATGCACTTTTCTGAAAGGCAAGCTTCAAAAGAAAAATGTGTTTATCTCCTTTACTTAATGCTGGGGAATTTCAGCAGAGAGATAAGAGTTCAGGAACCACAATGACAAGCTGATTTTGTCTCAACTGTAAATTTTGCTAGAGGACTATTTGAAAGGAAACTCATCAACAGAACCAGGATCCGTTACTATAGCAGTTATCAGTGTTATTAAAATAGAGAGGAATAAATGTGTCATAGCAACTTGCCGTTTCTTAACGGCTCCCTGTTTTTGATTGCACTGGGAAAATCCATCCTTGACACCTTTCTCTAACAATATAAAAATTATCTGAAATCTCATAGCTGGAACACAACAAGTGCGGGCAAAGCACTCTCCAGAGAGGCAAAGCTCTTACAATTATGGAGGTACTCCAAGAAACATATATCAAATTTAAATCTGCCAGTCTTCCAGGGTAGAAATTAGAAGTTAGGGAAAAAAGGGTGTGGATTACTTACTTGGAGTCATATTGATAAAACTGGAAATTCCAGTTTAAACTGCACTCAATCTGCCGGCACAAGCACACCATTCTTCACCAATTAATTGGTTAGCATTCTAATGATATAGTGTATGGCATATTTCTCAAGGGCAAACACTTAACACACTCACAAAGCTTGTCAAGCTATTCCTAGCTAAGGTACAAGATGCCTTTGATTTTTTTCTCTATTGTTTATTTATGATAGGCAATATTCATCATTAAGAATGTGGATTAGAGGTTATTTTTAGACATGCTTTTTGGAGCTGAAAATCATGCTTTAAAGTGGGGTGTTTGAAAATGTATCTTCTTCTCTTATGTTGGTTTCAGGTATATGAAAAAGTTGCCTATCTTTTAACAGATCTAGGTAAGCAAAGTTTCTTCCAAAAAGCCTTGAGGTGATTTAAGTTCCATGGAGATGTGGCAGGTGCAGAATACAATATTGACCCTAGGTTTTATAATCTATTCTATTAGGGTTAATCCAACAGCTTTATTTGGAGTTTAAACCACTCAGAGTTTTGAAATTGGAAATAATCAATAAAATTAGCAAGTAAATAATAAAATAATGTAATAAAGTGTTATGATAAGTATTTTATTTTGCTTTGTTTCTTCATTGTTCTGCCTTGTTCTAATAAAGTTCCCAGAAGTCCAGATATTATAATAAAAAACTGACTAATTGCTCATCACCTTAATGAATTTTTCATTCATTCATTCATTCATTCATTCACTCGCTCGCTCACTCACTCACTCACTCACTCACTCACTCATTCATTTATCCCATCCTTATTTTCACAAATAACTCAAGGTGACAACAATAATAATTAATAATAATTTATTAGATTTGGGGCGGCTCACAACAATAATAAAATAGTGTGACAATGTAAACAAATCTAATATTAAAAAGCATCTAAAAATCCATCATTTAAAAACCATGCAACACATGCATACCATATATAAAACTATAAAACCCTGGGGGAGATGTCTCAATTCCCCCATGCCTGGCGATATAGGTGGGTCTTAAGTAATTTGCGAAAGACAAGGAGGATGGGGGCAGTTCTGATCTCTGGGGGGAGTTGATTCCAGAGCGCTGGGGCCACCACAGAGAAGGCTCTTCCCCTGGGGCCTGCCAGACAACATTGTTTAGTCGACAGGACTCAGATAAGGCCAACTCTGTGGGACCTGCTGGAATTCGTGCGGCAGAAGACGGCACACCTTCCTTCTCCAGTTATCCCACAGTGACAACCCTGTGGGTGACCTGGGCTCAGAGAGAGTGTGTGTATCTGGCCCAAAGTAGCCCTACTGACTTGCATGCTTAACACAGGACTTGAATTCATTTTGCTTTCTAGCTTGGTACCTTAACCACTAGACCAAACTGGCTCTATAGACTTCCCTATAGCCTGTAGGGTTGTATCCAAACCAGCAATATACAGTAGAACCTCCGGTCACAACCATAATTTGTTCCATAACTTTGGTCACAACCCAACTTGGTCGTGACCCAAACTTAATTTTGGAAATTTGGCACATACAAAAGAAAAAATGGCATGGAAAGAGAAATTAAACCATGGGGAATTTTTTTTTCTTTTTTGTAAATTTGGTCATGGTCAGAAATGTTCAGGACCAGAGGTTCTACTGTACCTCTAATATAACCCCAAAGGAAGAACTTATTGTTCAAACGCTGAATCTTATCTTGCTAATAGTCCTTTGCAATAAGTTAAAAGGGATAGGAGTAACTGACTGTCTACCTTGTTTCATTTTGCATATATGCATATATGCATAGAACTGCAAGCTGTTCTGGATTTTCATTAGGATTATACAAGCCTGGCTTCCAAAAATCTGAATGAAGCAGAGTGACAGCAAAAGTTAGAGCTTTCTTCATCTCATTGTTGTCACCTAGCCCAGACCTGATCACCTTAATTTATAGAGGAGTTATATTTAATATTAGCAATAAAAGATTTTAAAGACTAAAGACAATCAGAAGTGATAGGTATATCAGAAAGAAAACTTACCATTCCACTGAAAATGATCTTGAGTACCCTGTTTCCCCCCAAAATAAGACATCCCCTAATAATAAGCCCAACAAGGCTTTTGAGTGCATGGTAATAAGGCCAAGCACTTATTTCAGGGTCTTATTTTCAGGTATCTAATTACTAAGATACATCCAGGTTCCCAAAACTCTGAAGAAATTAATGGTCATAGAATTATAATAATGTTCTACTGCAGCCTGCATTAGCATTGAGTTTAATGGATTTACTCCCAAGAACATGGATACATGCGCGCACGCGTGTGTGTATTTGGTGTGTTGGGGTTTTTCCTGTTTATCTAGAGTGTTTTTGTGATGTTTTTATATAGAGAGACAGAGAGAGAAATTTATTTTATTGGCATATTTTATATCTGTTTATTTGATGTATTTGTATGCCACTATAATCTCCTTCCACATGAGAATTTACAAAAATTCCCAGAATTTCACTATAGATAGATTTTGTGTCTAGAATTTAAGATTATATTCTTACTATTCCAAGTTTCAGATTTGACTTAATAGGCAGATTGACATATGCTTAAAATGAAAAAAAAATGTGTTCTTTGAAAGTCTATGATGGAATTTTTGTTGAGACTTTTTGTTTTCTTTTTATAGAACACCCCAGAACAGATTCCGAGTGGGAGAACAGTTTTGCTTTGAAAATGTTTCTTTTCCAGTTTGTCAATTTAAACAGCTCTATTTTCTACATTGCCTTTTTTCTTGGAAGGTAAGTTAACTTAAAGTGAATTGAGAAAATTGACCTTGTTTTTAGAAGGATAACAATGCCCTGAGACAATAAAGCATGCTTCACAATCCAGTGCCTAAATAGAAGGAAGGAAGGAAGGAAGGAAGGAAGGAAGGAAGGAAGGAAGGAAGGAAGGAAGGAAGGAAGGAAGGAAGGAGTCTCCACCACAGTTGATTGGCTAGTGCAACTATTGCTTGGCAATTGTTTAACCATAAATGAGTTGCTACATTGTCATCTTCATCCTTGGATTCCTCAGCCTAAATGACAATTGATGAAGTAGACAAGAATTGCTTTATCGATTATTTTTTTCTGTGTTGTGCATGTGGGAGGGAGGGAGAGAGATCATAAGATATGGAAGGGAAGTTGTGATAAGTGCACACTTGTATATTTTGTTATGTATCTACTACATGGTATGCACATGTTTGAAACTCAGTTAAGCATTTCTTATTCTACTTCATGTGTTTCTTGCTTGCAAAGCAAATGGCCAGAGATCAATAGATTGCCTACAGAGATAAATTGTGTAAATTATATTTCATGAATACATATTGTGATATGGGAATTGCATTCACAGACATCTATTTCTAACTGTGCTGATGAAAAATGGATAGTATGGTGTGCAAGTGTAAGAGACCGAGTTTGTATTGCAACGTTAAAACTTGTTTTTCTCATTTGCCCCCTCTTGCAGATGCTAGGATTGCATTGTTTCAGTTTTCTTGATTGTGTCTTTGTTCCTCTGCCAATTACAGTCTAACGCCTGGCTTCCTTCTGTATGAATTTTCATGCTCTATTTTGTACTCATTGTTCTCAAACTCCTTGGCCCTCCCTGCTGTTTCATGGAGGGTTGTGAAAAGCTATATCATTATCTATGGTCAGACTGTTAGATTCAAATAATATAAATAATTTCACACTAAGCACCAGAAAAAACTAAAATGGAGTGCTGCTAATACACATCACAACAATAATATTATGATCCATGTCTTTTACTAGGGGTTCTAGAAGTTATCTATATAATAGTATAATAAAATAGGTACATAATTTCAAAATCATTCTAAATGCTTAACAATGCTTTTTTTAAAAAAAATTATCAACTTGTAAAAAAAATCTTTTTGTACTGCATTTTGTTGAGGAGCAGAAATCTTACCTTTCAGATTTGCTGGTCGTCCTGGAATGTACAACAAACTTTTTAACAAATGGAGATTAGAAGAGGTAATATATTTCCTATTAACCCAGTTTATTCATTAAAAAACTGCCTTTTAACATTAATTTTCTTAACTCTTCATTTATTTGGGTGCTGGTAGGTTAAATACCTCTGCCTAGTCTACAGAAAAGAAGAACTGGGGTTGACATGGTACCAGTATTCCAATATTTTAGGGACTGCCACAAAGAAGGGAGCGGTTAACTTATTTTCCAAAGCACCATAAAGTAGGGTATGAAACAAAGGATGGAAACTAATCAAGGAGAGAAGTGACTGGAATTAAGGAGAAACTTCCTAACAGTGAAGACAATTAATCAGCGAAACATCTTGCCTTCAGACATTGTGGGTGCTGGAGGTTTTTAAGAAGACCCTCGATGGCCACTTGTCTGAAACGATATAAGCTCCATGTAGAGCTCCCCGTAGAGCTCCATGGTTCAACGAGGAGCTCCGGGAGTTGAAACGCCAAAAGAGACGTCTAGAGAAGCGATGGAGGAAGAGTAGGTCTGAATCTGATCGAACACTTGTAAGAGCTTTTATTAAGACTTACAAAGTGGCGCTCAAGGCGGCAAGATGCGCGTATCATGCCGCCTTGATTGCATCAGCGGAATCCCGCCCGGCCGCTCTGTTTAGGGTGACCCACTCCCTTCTTAACCAGGGGGGAGTTGGGGAGCCCTTACAGAGTAGTGCTGAGGATTTTAACACGTTTTTCACTGATAAAGTCGCTCGGATCCGGGCCGACCTCGACTCCAATTGTAAAACAGAGTCGACTGACAACGAGTCAGTCGAGGTGACTGGGGCACATACTTGTCCACCTGTCTGGGAAGAGTTTGATCTGGTGACACCTGATGAAGTGGACAAGGCCATTGGAGCTGTGAGTTCCGCCACCTGTTTACTGGATCCGTGTCCCTCCTGGCTGGTTTCGGCCAGTCGGGAGGTGACACGGAGCTGGGCCCAGGAGATTACCAACGCTTCCTTGGGGAGGGGAGTTTTTCCATCACTCTATAAAGAAGCGCTCGTGCGCCCCCTCCTCAAGAAGCCCTCCCTGGACCCAGCTGTGCTTAACAACTATCGTCCAGTCTCCAACCTTCCCTTTATGGGGAAGGTTGTCGAGAAGGTGGTGGCGCTCCAGATCCAGCGGTCCTTGGAAGAAGCCGATTATCTAGGTCCCCAGCAGTCGGGTTTCAGGCCCAGTTACAGCACGGAAACCGCTTTGGTCGCGTTGATGGATGATCTCTGGCGGGCCCGGGACAGGGGTTTATCCTCTGTCCTGGTGCTCCTTGACCTCTCAGCGGCTTTCGATACCATCGACCATGGTATCCTTCTGCACCGGCTGGAGGGGTTGGGGGTGGGAGGCACTGTCCTTCAGTGGTTCTCCTCCTACCTCTCTGGCCGGTCGCAGTCGGTGTTAGTGGGGGGTCAGAGGTCGACTCCTAGGTTTCTCCCTTGTGGGGTGCCTCAGGGGTCGGTCCTTTCCCCCCTGCTATTCAACATCTACATGAAACCGCTGGGTGAGATCATCCAAGGACATGGGGTGAGGTATCATCAATATGCGGATGATACCCAGCTTTACATCTCCACCCCATGCCCAGTCAACGAAGCGGTGGAAGTGATGTGCCGGTGCCTGGAGGCTGTTGGGGCCTGGATGGGTGTCAACAGACTCAAGCTCAACCCGGATAAGACGGAGTGGCTGTGGGTTCTGCCTCCCAAGGACAATCCCATCTGTCCGTCCATTACCCTGGGGGGGGAATTATTGACCCCCTCAGAGAGGGTCCGCAACTTGGGCGTCCTCCTCGATCCACAGCTCACATTAGAAAAACATCTCTCAGCTTTGGCGAGGGGGGCATTTGCCCAGGTTCGCCTGGTGCACCAGTTGCGGCCCTATCTGGACCGGGACTCATTGCTCACAGTCACTCATGCCCTCATCACCTCGAGGTTCGACTACTGTAATGCTCTCTACATGGGGCTACCTTTGAAAAGTGTTCGGAAACTTCAGATCGTGCAGAATGCAGCTGCGAGAGCAGTCATGGGCCTACCTAGGTATGCCCATGTTTCACCATCACTCCGCAGTCTGCATTGGTTGCCGATCAACTTCCGGTCACAATTCAAAGTGTTGGTTATGACCTTTAAAGCCCTTCATGGCACTGGACCAGAATATCTCCGAGACCACCTGCTGCCGCACGAATCCCAGCGACCGATTAGGTCCCACAGAGTGGGCCTTCTCCGGGTCCCGTCAACTAAACAATGTCGGTTGGCGGGCCCCAGGGGAAGAGCCTTCTCTGTGGTGGCCCCGACCCTCTGGAACCAACTCCCCCTGGAGATTAGAACTGCCCCTACTCTCCTTGCCTTTCGTAAGCTCCTTAAGACCCACCTGTGTCGTCAGGCATGGGGGAACTGAGACATCTCCCCCGGGCATATACAATTTATGAATGGTATGTGTGTATGTATGTGTGCTTAGAAAATGGGGTTTTTAAAATGTTTTTAGTAGAAATTTAGATTTGCTGAAATTGTCTTCTGTTATTCTGTTGTGAGCCGCCCCGAGTCTGCGGAGAGGGGCGGCATACAAATCTAAATAAATGAAATGAATGAAAATGAAATAAGGCCTCCTGCTTAAGTGTAGGATTTGACTAGAGTTCAAGTTCCCTTCCAGCTCTATTCTGACTTATGACATGTATTTTAGAGTTATCAGTATTGACTTTATGACTCATCATAATCCCAAATCATGTGTTATGGATGGCTATGTAAATATGATAGATAGATAGATAGATAGATAGATAGATAGATAGATAGATAGATAGATAGATAGATAGATAGATAGTGTTCTGCTGGGCTCTCTGGTAGAAGCCTCCCGAAAATTCACGGATACAAATTTCAGACACACACACACACATTTGAAAATTCAAAACATTGTCCTTTATCACAAAATTCAAAAGAAACAAAGCACCCTTTTTGTATTGCAAAGAGCACTCTTACCCAAAACAACCTTGTTCCCTTAATCAGTCCTTAAGTACTTAGCTAGTAGCTGTGAAGAAACGTCACAGCCCTCCTTCTTCCCACGAAGTGAAACACACACACACTTTACTCTGTTTTGGTGTCAAAGGCGTAAAAAATTCACAAACAAAGTTCAGACACAGCAAGGCACGATCCTGAAGAACTGCGATCAGATAATCTTCCACAACGGCCAAACTAGCACTATTTATAGCAGCAGCTCTAATTACTGGAGCCCCACCCAAACACAGGTGGCCTCTCTTATCTACTGTAATATTTCCTCAATTGGTCTCTTCGATGCATAAGTCTGCGACTGTGTGGGTCTAACACTTCGTCATCCGAATCGACTGAAGATAATGGTGATTGGCTTCCTGGGCTGTGTGCCAAGCCACCCTCTTCCAAGTCATACCCCTCTTCTTCTTCGTCCGAGGAAACTGCACTCCCTGACTCTGACGGCAACAAAACAGGCCTAGGATATGTTGGCGTTTCCCCTGCCTCCACCTCCACATTCCCTGGGGTAAGAGCTGGGCCAGAGCCAACCACAACAGATAGATAGATAGATAGATAGATAGATAGATAGATAGATAGATAGATAGATAGATAGATAGATAGATAGATAGATAATCAAACGTTATAAAATTTGCCTGAAGTAATACATAAATTAATTACAGTGACTGAACTGACTTCAAGATTGGTTTAATTTTTTTAAAAAAATCTTTGTTAGTTTTTTACTGACTTTTCTCCATAGTGCCATCCAAGTGGCTGCTTAATAGATCTGTGTCTGCAAATGGGTGTAATCATGGTTTTAAAACAAATGTGGAACAATTTCATGGAGCTTGGTTATCCGTAAGTATGATGCATAGCATCTTTATATTTCTATAAAATAAAAATATTTTTCCTGTTTCTGCAAATTATGCTCTTTGATACAGATATGATTTTCAAGGAGACCCTGTTTCTTTTTAGTAGCTCTGACAATAAGGCAGTGATGACAAACCTATGGTACATGTGCCACAGGTGGGCATGCTGAGACACATCTGTTGGCACCCAAGATGTTACCCTATGTCAGCTCCAGCATGCATGCCCACACTGGCCAGCTGATTTTCAGCCTTCTTTTTGGCTGTTTTCACTCTCCCCAGGCTTCAGGAAAGCCTCCTGAACCCTGGGGAGGACGAAAAATGGCTCAATGGTCCAACCAAAAGTCCAGAGGCTTCAGAGAGTCCTGTAGGCATCCACAGGGGGAGGACATTGCATTATGGGTGTGTCCACACCCTTTTGTAACCCAAGCTAAAAAAGCTTCACCATCACTGCCCTGAGATAAGGCAATCACAAAATCAATATATATTCCACCTCGGATTGCCTTTAATAATTATACGCTATTAAGGAAAAAGGCAAAGATAATTTGCACACACCATCAAAATAACCATTACTTCTTGATAGGTATTGATAGGACCATCTGCAAAAAAAGGGGATCTCTTTTCTTTAAGTAGTGCAAGGAAGAGAATGGAGAATCCAAACACCATTTTGGGAGGTGGGGAGGAATCCTTCAGGTGACATGGTTTCATGGTCTGGTTTTCTAATGTAGGTTACTCCAGAATTGGTGGTCACGACGCAAGATCAAGAAAGGAGGACAGTTTCTGGAGCATAAAGTGTCCTTATCTCAGTGGGAAAAAGATTGGAATCTACAGCCCATGAATCTCCATGGTCTGATGGATGAATACTTGGAAATGGGTGAGCATTGGGATAGAAAATAAGATGTTTCTTTTGATGCAAGGTAGATTTGCTTACCAATTGTCTTATTTCTAACCATGTGAACTTTCTTTCTAGTTCTACAGTTTGGCTTTACTACGATCTTTGTTGCTGCTTTTCCACTAGCACCTTTGCTGGCTTTGCTTAATAATATTATAGAAATCAGGCTTGATGCGTACAAGTTTGTTACACAGTGGAGGAGGCCAATGCCTGCAAGAGCAACTGACATAGGTGAGATTTCTCTATATGTAAAATTGTCATTATAGATCAGTTGCAATTTTTTTCATTGTGACGTTTTTGCTGGCAAAATTACATTTTGCAAAAGGTGGTATGCATTTTATAATGTGTGTATAGATTCCAGTGTATTTTTTCATTAATAAAACCGATGACGTTGGATAGACTGAAATGGAAAGCACAATAATTTTGAAAAACTTAAAGACCTTGAACAAGAGACCCTTAGAGAATTGACTCTGTTCTGCGTAAAAAGGCAATGAACTGAACCAAACAGGCAGTTGTTCCATCTCTATATTGCCATCATTCAGCTGTGACTCCCGTAACAAGCCTATATAGTATGAAAACACCATTTTTCATGCATGTATGAAGTTAGAATTACAAGCAAGGCAAAATGGATTATCATTTATTGAGACAGCAAAGGGCACGTTCATAGACTGGTTTTAAAAGTGGATGTTTATTTCCTAGGCTAATTCAAATGAAGGGCAAAACACACAGCATTGTTGGAAATTGCTTTTTAATTCTGGTATGCAACTGGACAAATCTTTATGATTCTTTATCAGCTTTGCATTTAGTTATACTGTAATTGTTCTCTTCTAGGTATCTGGTATGGTATCCTCGAAGGAATAGGAGTTCTAGCTGTAATAACCAATGCTTTTGTCATTGCCATTACTTCGGACTATATCCCACGTTTTGTTTATGCATACAAATATGGACCGTGTGTCAATGAAGGATACAGCCAGGAAAAGTAATTATGCCTTTGCTATACTTTTTCTTTTTAACTGATGTCCTAACTTTTGTATTTTTATCAAGTTTGTCAGCAGATTTGTTTTTGCTCTTGCAATTTGTCTGTGACTTTGCTATTTTGACAAACTACGTCTATACCAAAGGTTGTGCCAATGAAGCTCAAAAATCATCTTAATCAATAACTACTTGCAGAATCATTGTCTTCAGTTTCTGCCCTGAACTGGTTTTTTAAAGTTTGTTGTATTCAGTGGAACAGCTTCACAGTTTTAGTGCGTTAATATGCTCAAGACTGTGAAGATTCTTTAAAAAAATATTATGCTGTGACAAATATCACACAAATAAAATAATATTGCAAGTTTACTTGTTCATCAGACCCTTGCTTAGAATGAAACTAAAATCCAGAACCATGAAAATAGTATTAGAAAAATGTCCTATTCCTATTTCCCAACCTCAGAACATTCATTTCAGTAGATCCCATATCCTGATATCACTAAATCTAGCATTTCATCAGCAGGGGCAAGGATTTGCTTACCAAAATACGGATAATCCACAATGTCAAAAGTATGATTAGATTAGATTAGATTTATTGGATTTATATGCCGCCCCTCTCTGCAGACTCGGGGCGGCTCACAACAATGGCAAAAACAGTACATAGTGACAAATCTAATACCCACCAATCCAATTACAATTTTAAGTTAAGAAATTCATAAAACAATCCCAATATATATTAAAAAACAAGCACACAATCAATCAAACACCAAAACAACATGGGCAAGGGGGAGATGTTTCAGTTCCCCCATGCCTGATGGCAGAGGTGGGTTTTAAGGAGCTTACGAAAGGCAAGGAAGGTGGGGGCAATCCTAATCTCAGGGGGGAGCTGGTTCCAGAGGGTCGGAGCCACTACAGAGAAGGCTCTTCCCCTGGGTCCCACCAGACGACATTGTTTAGTCGACGGGACCTGAAGAAGGCCGACTCTGTGGAACCTAACCGGTCGTTGGGATTCGTGCGGCAGAAGGCGGTCCCAAAGATATTCTGGTCCGGTGCCATGAAGGGCTTTATAGGTCATAACCAACACTTTGAATTGTGACCGGAAACTGATCGGCAACCAATGCAGACTGCGGAGTGTTGGAGTAATATGAGCATACTTAGAGAAGCCCATAATTGCTCTCGCAGCTGCATTCTGCACGATCTGTATGATCTCTATGTTAAAAGAAAACTACATGTGTTTTAGGCCACAACTTTTACAAATAAGGAGGTCCAAAACTTTAGAGGTAATCAGATTGCTTACTAAAAGACCGATCACCTCCCCCCCCCCTTCCCTGCTATGCAAAACACTTCCTTCTCTGAATCCAAAACCGGAGCGTGCAAAGGCAAAAAAAAGAGCATCACATTTTCTGGCAGTTCCAGGCAGCTGAGATCATGGCAACAGTGTTTTTGGATGGTAGCGCCTTGCCTTACATCACCTGCGCAGTGCCCCAAAACTCTTTTTGCCTCCGCACACCCCATTTTTGTAATCATAGAGAGGTAGTGGAGATCTCCAGACAGTGGAGATTGTGGCAACAGTGTGTTTGGGTGGCAATGCCTTGCCTTACACCCCCTGCGCAGCACCTGATTCATCAACTGAGTCCTGACCTCCGCTCTTCCCTGGGCTGTGTGCAGAATCAGGCTCTGATGGAAGCCCGGAACTGTGTTTATGAGATGGCAGCATCCAACAGAACTGAAGTGTTGCCTCTCTATCAGACCTTGCTGCAAGAAAGCCAGGCTTTCGGCTATAGGTAGGAAGATGGGGGTGGTAGGTAGGAGTGGAGCTTTGGCTATAGGTAGGAAGATGGGGGTGTTTCAGGAGTGGAGCTTTGCTGCCAGGTCCATCTTCTAACCTCCAAAAAATCATACCACACCCCACCCTACCCACTCCAGTTAAATGTCCCTGGGGTGATAGGATTTGTTTTAACCAGAAAAAAAGATCTGTGCTGCTGATTATCAACTCCAAGTGGAAGTGAGGACACTGTGGATCCTGATGCTGCTAGGCAGAGACAGGATTTTTTTTCTTGTTTTCTTCTCCCAAAATTAAGGTGCATCTTATATTCTGGTGCATTTTATACTCCCAAAAAATATGGTACTTCCGAACGACAGGTACCAGTAGACAGTTTATAACAATAGGCTGCTATTTCAGTTTCATTTATTTTTGCTACTTACAATTTCTTAAATTTCAATTGACAATATTTTTTGATTCTTTGGCTTTACAGTTACACGTTTAATAGGTAGGTATAACAGAGGAATTATTGTGTCATGCAGATAGGAGTTCTCTCTCTCTCTCTCTCTCTCTCTCTCTCTCTCTCTCTCTCTCTCTCTCTCTCTCTCTCTCTCTAATTCTGCTCCATTATCCATGCTATGGCTGTAACCTTTTTCCCCCAGATAATCTTAAATCCTTTTTATAAAGAAATAAACAGACAAGCTTCTATTCTAAACCTTAGCCCATGACCTCAATAAATGTTTCCATGAAAATGCCTTGGCATGGTCCTCATTTCATTAATATTTTCTTTTAGATCTGAGCAGGGACAAATATATATATATATATATACTGAGTTTAAATCAGACTTGCATGAAAAACAGCATAAATTAGATCAAAATAGAAGTTTCCATGGAATCAACATTATCTTATATTTTTTGACATGTACTAAATGTCTCTTCGTAGGATGGGTATTAAATATCCATCAAGCGAATAATTATTTAGCAAACTGAAACATTACTCTTTTCCAACTAAACTGTCGATGATACTTAGGTGTACATTATTTTACCAGTCACATCATCATATGAAAATAATGCCTCCAGTCCAGGATTCCCAATATGGATTTCTATAGTAGTGGTTGTCTATCATAATCTTGTGCATAAGCACAATTTGACATCCTTCTTCACTTTCAGAAGGGAACTAATTTCTTTCAGCATCCCATAATTGTTGAAACTGAATGACAGAAAGGAGGTTTTTATTTAGCATTAGTTAGGACTTCTGAGCCGGGGGGGGGGAATCCACATGTGCATGCATCAATTTCCAAGGCATAAACTTCATTGCACATACTCTGAGCTTTATGGTTTTCTTGCAGCATAGCTCCTGCTACTCGCATATGAAATTCTATGACATTATGTCATCATCATCCACTGACGATATGACCAGCATGCCATAACATATGTAGGCATGCATGGATAAGGGCAAACAGGGTGAATGAAACATGTTTTGCATGCCTGGTTCTTGACAAAGTAATTCTTCAGGACCAAATGTATTGATTCGTCTTTTTTTTATCTCCTAGATGTTTGGAGGGATATGTCAATAGTAGCTTATCAATATTTGATCTGAGTGAACTTGGCAAGGGATATTCAGGATACTGCAGGTATGTATTATAAGCATGGCTTATAAGCATGGCTTCCAGGGTGGAGATTATTCTAATTGTATGAGGAAACCATCACAATCCTAGATTCTACATTTGCTTTTTAACTTTAGATTTTAACTTTAGAATCTTTAGATTAGATTCCATAGATTAATGGAATCTATGCAAATAGAAAGATGTTCATACATGTGGGGATTGAATAAGAGATGCTAAAATTGTCACACTACATATCTTTAAGTGAATTTAGTCAATTATTTTGGTGTGATATGCATTCATAATTTTTAAAATTGATGTAAAGTATTTATATCCCTGAAAGATATTTATAGCAATGTAAACAAATATCAAAGTCTAACAAAGTAAGGGTAAAATTGACAGGAGTAAAAATCTCAGTAGAAGTTCAGCAACAAAGCCACCAAGCACAGAAACAGCTATTCCTATGAGAAGGGATGCAAAGCAAGCTAACAAAAAGCACTTTCATCTCTTCTTGTCAGCAAAAGTCCTCCCCCTTGCTACTTATGTCCCCAGTGCACATGGTGTGGATGCCCCATAAATAATGAAAGCTCACATTTTATAATGTGCTTTTGCCTAATGCAGCCTAATCCAACCTACATTTAAATGGCTTGTTCTGCAGTTCTCTGGAGAGTTTGAGATTAGGCGAACCAAACTGACCCATATTCATTTTCCTCCTTCCATTTGCTGTTATCTCATTTCTTTATCTGCAGATATTCCTCTCTCTCTCTCTCTCTCTCTCTCTCTCTCTCTCTCTCTCTCTGTATGGGTGAGATACTCATATGTATGTATATATTTATATAAATGTGGATGGATAGGTGAATGATCAATGGATAGATGGGTTTGGATGGATGGATGGATGGATGGATGGATGGATGGATGGATGGATGGATGGATGGGTTGTGGGACCATGTAGTGGGTGTGGGTGTGTATACAAACAAATACATATCTAAGAATGTGGTTGGTCATGAATGGGTGTGCATGTTGACATTTGCAAAGGATTGCTGGATAGACAGACGGATAGAATTAGCTGTTGTCTTTCTCTACTTCTGTTACAGGTATAGAGATTACAGAGCCCCTCCATGGAGTTCAACTCCATATGAATTCACCTTACAGTTCTGGCATGTTCTAGCAGCTCGATTAGCTTTCATTATAGTCTTTGAGGTGAGTAGAATTGAGAATTGAATGGATAGCCACTAGCTATCTTATGCAGCTACTCACCTTTCTCTTTCTCTCTCTTTCAGCATCTAGTTTTTGGAATAAAATCTTTCATTGCTTACCTGATTCCAGACATGCCCAAAGACTTATGTGACAGAATGCGAAGGGAGAAATATTTAGTTCAGGAAATGATGTATGAGGCTGAGCTGGAGCATTTGCAAAGAGAGCGAAAAAAGAATGGTAGGCAGTATCACCACGAATGGCCTTAGATGATAAAAAAGGATGGAAGAAAAAAGGGGGCAAAAACCACCAGCAGAAGCATCATGACTGAACATTTCCAGAAGTCAAGATGAAGGTGGGATTTGGAAAGAAGACAACAGAATCGAGCTTTGTATGTATGTTGATGTAAGGAAATAATGTTATCAAGCTTTCTTGTAAAATTGGAACAAATCCTGTTACCGGCAGATACAATCAACTGTTCTGCTTCTTCCATGTTCTGTGCTCAGAAAAAAAAAAGACTGTAGAGGAACAGAAGTTCTAAAAGTGGAGAATTTACTGGACAAGCACATAATAAACCCAACAGATCTAAGAAAATATAGAGTTCATTACCTATTTGTTAAACTTCATAGTAAGGGGTTTATTTAAAAAAAAAAAGATATGATGTGCTTATTCAATACTTCTATCCCTTCTGTTTGCTTAAAAGAATGAAAAACTCAGACAATTGCTGCCTTAGTGGCCATCTGTTGATGCTGTAACAGTCCGTGAGCCTTCCCGTTTTGTCAGGTTTATCCTTGTCTCTTGCTGAGATTGTGGATGTTCAAAGGAAGGTCAGCCTGTCCTATATTTACTATGCAGTTTGATGTTTTGCACATCACTTTTTGTTGGTTTATATGCATAATTCAATGTGCATTCGGTGTGCATAGACATGCACATGCAGACACACCCATTTACTCTGTGTGTCTCTCTGGGTGCACATATGTATGTATATATGTGCATGTGTGTGCATACCCATATGCGTATGTATCCCTCTGTATGTGTACACATGCACAGACACACATACAAAGCAAGATTTCAACCCAAGATTCAATGATCCACTACTGCATGAAGTACCTTGATTCTTCATGCAGAGCAATGTATATCTCAGCTAAAAGTCTTATACAAAGAAATTGATCCTGTCCTTGGAGAAATTGCAGTTGCAAAGCCTACAAGCCTACTTCATATGGCTCATTCTGCACATATTTTGATGTGCATAAAGCTGCATGAGTGTTTCTTTTCCCAGCTCCGAAAACCTGGGATGCTGACTCACCACTGCACTGCCCTTGATGACTCAACTCTTTGGGGAAAATCTGTGGCATTTTCCATTGCTCTTGATATTCAATGTGCAACTGAAGGCCGTTTCCTCATACCTCTTAAGTGAACTGTCCTATCCATGCTCTAACGCGGCATGCAGAAGCAGCATGCGGAAGTATAACTCTGTGAATATTTTATATTTCACAAAAATGTCAATCTGAAATGTCTCAGTCTGTAGCAAATATGAAACCGATGTTATTATTTATTGTATGCAAGCTTCCTGCTTATGCTGCAAATGAGGCATAACAGCACTGAACTACTTTTCCAAGAAAAGAGATAGGACCATATGTAACACTTTTTTTATTCTTTAAAAACAAATTATGGAAGTAGGGAGAGAAATAGGATTCAATTATTCTCCCATGGAATCGCTTGCCAAGATGTATCCAAAAACTTCAAATAAGTGAATTAACTATGGTGATCAATTGCCTGAACCAGGAACAATAACACATAGAAGGTGTTAAAGAAGTGATTACACAACAATTATTTATTAACTGCTTTTCTTTGGATTTCTTTTTAATGACAAAGAATATGAAACCAAACTAAAACATGTGTGCAAGATTTACTCATATGTGAAACTCTCCAAAGCTCTGCATTTTCCTTTCACAAAATGATCAGGTATACAAAAGTTTCTTATTTATATTAACCAAAGCAAGGTTTAAAAGGTTTTCTGCTGTCCGGGTTTTGTATCATTATATGGCAAAGCACAGAAAATATATATCATATAAAAATGGTTTATTACACTATTTGCATGAAATGCATCTTCTCTTTCACTTGAAATCATCAGTGATTTCATTCTAATTCCCATACCATTATTCTACTTCTCAAGGAGTTTTTTCTTCCTCTGTTTCTTTCTTAGAAATACTGTCTTACATTATAACAATCAGCTTTATAATATTACTATTGATATTGATTCTCTGATCCAGCAATTGCTTATCCAGATATTAATTCCAGGATTTTCTATCACTGGTTTCCCATGTGTTTTAATCCCAGGATAATGCTGCACATGTCAACACTTATGCTGCCCCCATGCACCCATGAACAGAAAAGCTTACCAGCCTGCAAACTTTATGGGTGCATCAGTTTGCCCAAAACTGTCAGAATCAGTACAAAGTGCACTTTTTTGCATGTTGTGAAGCATAGTTTATGCTAGCTTTATCTGACATTTAAGTTTTGCTATACTGCAATGCTGATTACGTTGGCAGGACCCAAGCTTTATAATGGACTCTGTTTGTCAGCTTATATCCATGTTAATTGGTGTTCTGTTTATCACTGTTTATTCCAATTAATCACAGGACAAACTTATGCTGCATTCTCAAAACCAGGTTCTGTGGTTTCAAGGACTTGTCAGTGCCATTAATTTAACATTTAATTTGAAATTCTAAATTATTGTCCTAGACAAACAAGTCTCATTTTGAGTAAACATCTTCCTAACTGCTAAACAAAAAAATGCCAAAAATAATATGATGCATTAAATCTAAGTGTGCACTCCTGTGCCCTCAATACAAGCATAATGAAGTTTTAATCCACTTTTTATTATGGAAAATTACAAATTCTAGTTACTTCCCCAGCTGGAAAGTTTAATGGCTTTGATTTTGTAAACCTATAATTTGCTTTTACCCAGTTATTGACAAGTTTCTGAAAGAATAAAACACTGTTTGTATTCCTTTCTTTAAATTAAATTGGGTTCTCTACAATGTCCTAGAAGATTGCTGATGTATAGAGAGTAATATGCTTTAGCTGAGAGAAATGCTCTGCTAGGTTTGGTTTACTAAGTTGCATTGAATGCATATTATCTTATAAAGATATACGGCACACACTGTTCTCAGGAAATATGCATTACATGAGTGCTGGTTAAAGATTCAACTTCCTGTTTTTTGTACTTCTAAATAATTGTATTTTGAAATGACCAATACCAGTGGTATATGCATGCAAAGCTGCAAAGCTTCAAAACTAGCGTTCATGCAAAAAAAATGCTTTAGATCATTGATCTAGCCTACAATAACTTTGGTCTATGCATGTTCTTTCAAACAGACTGCATGAACAGCTACAGTCTATCTTTCAAAATCTACAGTTTGTTATTAGTCCAAAATGTCTTAAATATTACCAATTCAACTCCGTGTCTTGGTGCATTCAAGGGGGAAAAAACTTGCTTGAAAAATAAACATTTGTTTACTACTTGCTAGTCTTACTCTACTTCAGTGAAGGGCTACAAATTTTTTTACTACCACTCCGTGGGTGTGGCTTATTTTGTGGGTGTGGCTTGCCGTCCATGTGACCAGGTGGGAGTGGATTGACGATCATGTGACTGGGAGTGGCTTAAAGGTCATGTGACTGGCTTAAAAGTGGCCAACATGACATCACTTATGTCAAGGGTTAGGGTTAAGGTGCCTGGCCTATCCTCAACTCAAAGAGATACAATTTCCCTCTCTATTTACTATTACTAAGTATCCAAAATATACTCTTTAATTCTATGTATATATGCCATATATGTACATACATATTACACACAGGCACACGTAAGCACAGCTCTTCTAAAATTATACACATTCAAACTCATTTATTGTGATAGGAAAATCATACCCAGAGTCCAAAAGGGAAAA
The DNA here is from genome assembly GCF_031021105.1 of Erythrolamprus reginae. Taxonomy (NCBI): domain Eukaryota; kingdom Metazoa; phylum Chordata; class Lepidosauria; order Squamata; family Dipsadidae; genus Erythrolamprus; species Erythrolamprus reginae. The sequence continues at coordinate 112,853,938 of NC_091950.1, forward strand.
AATGAAAAAAATTCAAAATTTTGCTACCGCTACTATGTACCTGTAGGAGCCCATCACTGCTTCCATCCTAGTAAATATGGTTGCTTACTGTATGAGAGCACAAATTTATAAAATCTTAATGGAGTCATGTCTTGACAAGTTCATGCCTGCATCCATATATTTTTCTTCTTTTGTTTGTTTCTTCTTCGTATACTTTGGGGAATGGCACAAGATGACCTTTTTGAGAGGCAGAAGTCTGAAGAAAGTGGCTGGACTTAGTGATGCTGCCAAGTGCCATTGTTTCATGGGCGGATTGCTTACCATTCCTATCAGTCCGCTGCATGTGCATCGCAATGTTTCACATGCGCCTACATGTCCCCAGTGCAATTTTGCTTCTTTGCAGAGGGATGATTTTCCTTCTGCTCATGCTCAGAGAGCTGAAAATTGTGGGAAATTAAAAGATGGTGGTGTATACGGGCCAGTAAAGACAGACCGAAGCAGTCGCACCAGAATTGAGCAATCGGCAGGCCGCTAGCGGAGTGGTGCACCAGACTGAGCTGGTAGAAACCCACCACTGCATTGTTTAGGGTGGACTAGATGTGTGAGGAGAAAGATTGAGAATTGTTTCTCTTTTGTTGTGGGTGGGTGTGTCAAGTTAAGTATTTTCTGCAGTTGACAGACTGTTCCCAACTGGTTTGTGATCACTGTCCTAAACTAACGAATGATTCAGTCCAGACAGATATTCATTCATAAATCCTTTATTTGGAAGCCTATAAAATATGGTGGGAAATAGCCTTCCAGAGATAAAAAATAATCCCTGTTGCTATAATAATAATACTCAAAAAGTGCAATTTATAGCTTGGCTTGCACTTTTAACCCCAAAGGAGCAGCATTAAAATCCAACCCATGCTATGAAGACGGGCTACAAGAATGGTGGAAGGTCTTAAGCATAAAACGTATCAGGAAAGACTTAATGAACTCAATCTGTATAGTCTGGAGGAGAGAAGGAAAAGTGGGGACATGATCGAAACATTTAAATATGTCAAAGGGTTAAATACGGTTCAGGAGGGAAGTGTTTTTAATAGGAAAGTGAACACAAGAACAAGGGGACACAATCTGAAGTTAGTTGGGGGAAAGATCAAAAGCAACATGAGAAAATATTATTTTACTGAAAGAGTAGTAGATCCTTGGAACAAACTTCCAGCAGATGTGGTTGGTAAATCCACAGTAACTGAATTTAAACATGCCTGGGATAAACATATATCCATCCTAAGATAAAATACAAAAAATAGTAAAAGGGCAGACTAGATGGATCATGAGGTCTTTTTCTGCCGTCAGTCTTCTATGTTTCTATGTTTCTATGAATAAGATGGTTGGATTCTTTTAAACAAAAACAAAAGTTTTATTCCTTAAAGTACTGCTAGTATTTTAGAAACCATTCCTCATCTATTATGACACTGACCTGAATAGTTATGACCCTCTATTAAATAATAAATAAATGTCTCCTTAGCAAATTAGCGGACATAAATAAAGTGTGTTTTCTTCCGTTCTTATGAAATCTCTATTGTCAGCTATATAATATTTTTTACTATTTGTGCTAAAAATAGGATTCAGTCATGCTTTTGTTAGTGTAGGATTTCTCATAGGAGTTATAACCAGGTAAATTGTTTTTCCATCCATTCTTCAGCTCATCATTTGCATCTGCCTTTGTTTCAAAGTCAATTTTCAATTCATCCTGAGAATAAATTTTTAAAAAACCATTAAACAACACAGGTGGTTATACTCAAATCCACAAGTGAAACATGCCTTTCTTAGTTATATACTTAGTTATATACTGAAATAATAGTAATCTGAATCTAACCATCTGCCCATCAAACAAATGAAGCTCTGATAATTCTATTGCTTAAAACTATACAAATTTTACCAGATTTTTCACTTGATTCATATTTAAATTTAAGCCTGCTCAATGAGTGTTCAACTTTATCGTGGTAAAAATCATCCAGCAGTAACTTGGCTAAATGAAGACATAATCAGTCTGATTCATTGGAATGGCTGTGGAATTCTGGAAGTTGTCGTCCACACATCTTCAACTAGTCAAAGTTTAGCAACATTGCCATAAGGTATTCAGAATTAGGAATGCTTTAGGAATTTGATAGTATCAAATTCTTCTAACGTAACCTTCTGAACAAAATAAATAGATTGGAACCAAATGATTCATCAGCCTTCACACCTTCCCAAATCTATTAATGCTATTCATAGCTCAAAACAATATGTATTTTAATTAATTAGAAATATATATATTTGAGGTGAAATGATTTAGTATGCTATCATATTGATTTTGGGACAACCTCTTAGAAACCATAAGATTTTTTTGAAGTCCAGTCGTTAGTGAAAATTTCTTCATGGAAAGGTGATGAAAAAATGAAATAGGACAGAGTATCAACAAACAGGATGGAGTCTATCAGGTTCAACCCCATCCATTGCTCCGATATATAGCCCCACGGAGAGGGATGGCATACAGGTCCAATTAATAAATAATAATAATAAATGTCAAAGAATATATCAAAGTAATAATACAATAATCTTACTTGAAGCTCTTTACTGTTATGATCCACTCCACACCAGCAAAATGTTTTGTATTTAGGAGACCAGAAACAAAATAGATTGCAAATTGGGCGGATTAATAGTGGTTTAATATCTTTCCCTTTGTTTGGACCTAGGTAGGACAAAAATCATTAATCGTCTATCAAAAAACAAATATTATTTTCTAATATTTTATACAAAATCTTAATTCTGAAAGCAGACATTTTCATGTCATTTTAAGTCACAATAATTATTTTAGTATAAAATAATTAGAATCCATGTCCTTAATTCATCCAGGAGTGTCGACAAATTTTGAAATAAGATGGAGTGGCTGTGGGTCTTGCTTCCCAAGGACAATTCCATTTGTCCGTCCATAACCCTGGGGGGAGAATCATTGACGCCCTCAGAGAGGGTCTGCAACTTGGGCATCCTCCTCGATCCACAGCTCACATTAGAGAAACATCTTTCAGCTGTGGCGAGGGGGGCGTTTGCCCAGGTTCGCCTGGTGCACCAGTTGAGGCCCCATTTGGACCGGGAGTCACTGCTCATAGTCACTCATGCCCTCATCACCTTGAGGCTCGACTACTGTAACGTTCTCTACATGGGGCTACCTTTGAAAAGTGTTCAGAAACTTTAGATCGTGCAGAATGCAGCTGCGAGAGCAATCATGGGCTTCCCCAAATATGCCCATGTTACACCAACACTCCACAGTCTGCATTGGTTGCTGATCAGTTTCCGGTCACAATTCAAAGTGTTGGTTATGACCTATAAAGCCCTTCATGGCACTGGACCAGATTATCTCAGGGACCGCCTTCTGCCGCACGAATCCCAGCGATCAGTTAGGTCCCACAGAGTGGGTCTTCTCCGGGTCCCGTCAACTAAACAATGTTGCTTGGTGGGACCCAGGGGAAGAGCCTTCTCTGTGGCGGCCCCGGCCCTCTGGAACCAACTCCCCCCAGAGATTAGAATTGCCCCCACCCTCCTTGCCTTTCGTAAGCTGCTTAAAACTCATCTCTGCCGCCAGGCATGGGGGAATTGAGATACTCTTTTCCCCTAGGCCTTTACAATTTTATGCATGGTATGTCTGTACATATGTTTGGTTTTATAATAAGGGTTTTTAACTGTTTTAGTATTGGATTATTATTATATGCTGTTTTATTGCTGTTGTTAGCCGCCCCGAGTCTGCGGAGAAGGGCGGCATACAAATCCAATAAATAAATAAATAAATAAATAAATCTTATCCATCCACTTGTCAATTTCAGCAACCTACATTGGACCTTCTGGTAACTGAAATTAATGCAGATCTTCTAGAAGCAGGCTACTTAAATCTTGACTAACAATGAACAATTAACCCAATGATCTCTGGCCATTAATTCTCACCCAAATGATTCAGTTAATACAATATAAGGAGTAAACTTAAAAAATTACACAGGGTTACATTTTGTCTTAATTATGGTAATGATATTCCCACCATATTTAAGCAACAGCAGGAACAAAATCAGCTTGATGATGTTCAGTGTGTGGAAATTAATAAACAGCATTGTGAAAATCTCCACAAACATATTTTTAATCAGTAGTATTGTTAACCAAATATCAAATGCAGTTCAGTTTAAGTGTAAAGAAATGCTCTTATAATGAGGGGAAGGCACCCTAGCATCACAAATATAATGATGGAATCTACGCCATCATTATATTTGTGAATAAATAAATCTTACTAAATAAGACATTCTTGAAGTTGTAGGGAATGGGTCAGTGAAGCAGAACTATTCACTTCATGAGAGATATAGATCATGGGTGTCAACCTCATGTCCTGTGGGCTGGATTTGTCATGCGCTGGCCTTGTCCCTGCCCAGTTTAGCAAAGGTAAAAAAAATCCCAATAGTGTATGTCACATAATGCCACGATGACAACAGGGGTTTGACAGCCCTGATATAGACAGTTACTCCATGCCAATCACGGAAGCGCAATCTCAGCTAGTGGAATAGCCCACCAACTCATTCCAGAAAAAAACTATTTTGGAACCCCTCTGCAAAAAAAAAAAAGCTGATAGGGTCCAGAGGGACTTTTTTTAGTCCCATCCTCTGGAATATTTTCCTGCTGGAAATTAATCAGCCCCCACATCCTGGCCTCGTGATAGGAGTGTTTCATGCTGGGGGGTGATTGATCTACCCTTGTGTCACCTGTCCTCTTGGTTTTTAGTCTTATTTAATCTTGATTTATTTTTATTTATTTATTTGGTAAATTTATATGCAATCTATCTTGTGCTTCGAAGTGATGTTTTGCATTATCCTTTTCTCATTTTGCAATCCATTAGCTATCTGTGTCCTAATATTTAGCTGAAATATGTTTTTCTACAAATTTTCAACCATTTCTTATAGATCTTCCCTTTTCTGGTATAGCAAATATGCATGTTACCTGAATATTCTCTTCTCCAAATTAAGCACATCCTTTTTTTCAAACATTCCTCACGGAACTTGGTTTCCAGCCCTCTATCCAATATCCTTCTTAAATGCGAAGCATGAAATCTGAATATAGGTCTCTGATATTCCATTTCATTTCTAGCCATGACTTGTTCAATTGGAACTGAATTGACCAAAGAATGGCAACCAGATGAAATTTTTCCTTACAGTTTGAGAGGTTAACCAGCCTTCAGAATGCCCAGATCATTGAAAGTAAAGCTATCATTTTGTTTGTTTCAAAGAACACTTAAAGTCCATGAGTAACAGAATAGTTAAAAATTAAGATTGTTTTCAAGTCTGTGAATATCAGAAAAGAACTGACCTGTCACAAAAGTGATCAGTAGCCCTGCAATTATGCATCCAATGCAGCCAACAGCACTATAATAGAGATACGACAAAGAATACCAGGAATCTGCTAAATAAGGCCTAGAATGGAATAAAATGGAACAAAGTCAATAATTGCTGTGCTGTGCACACAATTCCCTTACCAACTGAGTTCAAATCCTAATAGCATATAGATGATTGATAAATTTCAAAGCAATAATAAGTTTAATTGCAATTTAATGATACTTAAATACAACAAAATAGATGATGATGATGAATGATAGATAGGTAGATAGGTAGATAGGTAGATAGGTAGATAGGTAGATAGGTAGATAGGTAGGTAGGTAGGTAGGTAGGTAGATAGGTAGATAGGTAGATAGGTAGATAGGTAGATAGATAGATAGGTAGATAAGTAGATAGGTAGATAGATTAATTGTAATAGTAGGCTACAATTACTGTGGAAAGGAATTATGAGCTACTGTCATAAAATATATAGATGTTTAGATAGGATTGGTACCTTTCAGCAGGTAAAGTAGGAACTATGGGGACAACCATATCAGTACTATTGCATCCAGCAGTTGAAAGGTAGAGTGGCAGAGTTTTTGATGGTGGAGCAGGATACACAAAAGCTCCAATGCCGACCCAAAATGCCAAAGTGATTCCAGTAATGAGACCACCAAAAGCACCCTTAAACAAATGCAACCATGAAAGAAGTATTATTCAAGTTGTCAAATTTTAAATACCTGTAAATCGTCTAAGATAGGAAAAGTATTTGTCACTTCTGAAGGACATCAGCTGCAGCATCTCCTAATACCTGGCAAGGGACTCAAAGTTTATGAAGCAAGAAGATTGCCCATATCACATCCCAATTAACGATAAAGTGTCATGAAGGATGGACCTTTTACTATGTTTGCTATTTGTTGAAATATTGAAAATCAACAAGATTTTAGAGTATAGAATATTATGCAAAGACAATGCTATTCTTGCTACTTACTTTCCAATTGGTACAAGGAAAAAGAACTCCTAGTGTAAATAATCCCAACATAGGTCCTCCACACATTCCATGGATACTAAGTGAAGCCTAGTTAGAAAACAAATCACAATTATCAAATATATACTGTATATATACGTGTATATGTGTATGTGTATATATATGTGGGGGGGGGGGGTCACATGTTTTTTTGCTGAATTTGAAAATTAAGGGAGACTAGGATAGATCTATTTCGGCCTTACTTTGGCCTCATCAGCTAGCTAGCTATATATATAAAATATTTCTGATATATATTTCTGATATATATATAATAAGGCTGAAGTTATTAGCTTTGTGCTGCTTTGAATATGGAATATATTCAAAGCAACACGAAGCCAATAACTTCAGCCTGATGATGGCGAATGTGATTTTGCCGAAACATTGCAAAGACACTCAAAATAATACACAGGGTAAAACCCAAACTCAGAACAATCTACATACTGTCTGTCTGTCTGTCTGTCTATACACAGTGTTTTTTCTGAGCAAATGGTTCTTGTACCTGTACATGTGTATATCACTGAAAGAAATAATTTAAACATAAAGTTTAAAAAGTCTTCTATGAATTAACAGGGAGAGGGGCGGCATACAAATCCAATAAATAAATAAAATAAATAAATAAATAAAAATTAGTCACTTGTAAAAAGAATTTGGCTATATTAGCACAATTTTATTTAGAAAACGTCAAATGAAATATTTAGAAGCAAAAAAGATTGCTCAGAAAATTCACTTCTATAACACTATCCAACTTAAGCTACCTCATCTACAGTAAAAAAGAGATGTATATCTATCTTCAAAAAGTTATGTGTTTTCCAACATGAATTGCTTATTCAAATCCATTTTAAGCAGTCTTTTATTTATTTATTAAACTCATATGAAGAGGCAACCTATAGTTCTTTATTTAAATATTAGCCCTAAGAATTTGCTTATAAAGACACTCAAATGTGTCATAAATATGTAAAATTATTGCAAACAATAATTTCTGTTTTCTTAGGTCCATCCAGGAGATTTCTGTGGTATGTATGGCATGGCGTACATGGTGAAAGCAGGAGGACACTGCATACTTTCATAATTTAGGATTCATGAATACAAATGAAATTCAATTTAATCCTGCATATACACTTTGCCTTTTAAATGCTTTATTTATTCTCAAGGATAAAAGCGATAACAAGTTTAATCAAAAAGAAAAGTTGTTTCAATTAAATAGGTTCTATAATTATTCTTGCTGATGATAATGTGTAGGGAAAGCAACTGATGATATATGATTATGAATGGGTTTAATAGCGGATAAGCAGTCAATGAATTTAATCTGAGCTGAGCTCTCTAGACTTTTAAAACTATCTGTCACACTTTCTCACTATGGAATTTGAAACTTATTTATTCAGGGAGGATGATACAAATTCAAGGTCATACCAAACATTCAATTGTGTGGTTACCTGCACAACACCACCCATGAATGATGCAGCTACAGCCATTGTAGTACACAGCCCTCCAAATACTATGCCTGGAGAAAGGGAAGCAGTTTTCATTACACACACATAGAAACATAGAAACATAGAAGTCTGACGGCAGAAAAAGACCTCATGGCCCATCGAGTCTGCCCTTATACTATTTTCTGTATTTTATCTTAGGATGGATATATGTTTATCCCAGGCATGTTTAAATTCAGTTACTGTGGATTTATCCACAGTACACACACACACACACACACCACACATATTCAACAGATTGTTGACAACTAATGACAGCAGTGGATGGATTTCAAAATTTCCTCCTATCAAAAGAACATTCCCTGGGATTTATTCCGTATGGGACTTTCCAGAAAGCAGAAAGTTTGAGGTAGAACATTTGCCTATTCTTCTCTTCTCCTTTAACCTCCATAATTGCCTGAAGTTTTCACAGATGATTTTCATAGAAAATAACTAGTTAAAGGGAGATGAGATTAGTTGAAATCAGTTTCACATTTGCTCCTTCAGCAGAAATTCCCAAGAGATTTTCAACCTATTATTCCAAATTGCATTATACAATATGATGCTGACTTTTTCATTTTGGCACTTTCTTTAAAATAATCTTTTCCCCTTTCATGTTGCTGTTTTGAGAACTTCAAATTTCAATTACTCATGGATAGAAGTCAGTATAATTTCTAACAAAAGCATTTTTAATGGCTTACTTTCAGCAGTGGGCTACTAGCCGGAATGCTAAATTGTGCTCATTGCAGCAGCTCGTAAGTGCTTGCGGGGCCAGCAAGATTTTGCTTCTGCACCTGTGGAGGTAGCAATATCGCACATGGAGCCCCAGGTGCGCCCTTGTTTCAGCGAGGTTTTTTGCTGCCACGCATGCCGAAACATGAGAACACCTGTGGCTCCGTGCACGATTTTGCTACGTCCACAGGTGCAGAAGTAAAATCGCACTGGCTCTACAAGCACTTACGAGCCACGGCGGCAAGCACAATTTAACGTTCCGGCTAGTAGCCCACCACTGCTTACTTTGCATGGAAAAGGTTATAAGAGTTATCTATCATATATTTCATCTCGAATAATTTTCATAGGACATTATAGGGAATGTCAATAACTGAAGCATTCGTTCTATTATGATGCTACAGAATGACATTTCCATGATCTCTTTGAGCATTAATATTTAAATCACAGATTATTAAAGTAATCCAGTCTCTTACTTGATTATCCATGTGTATTGATGGATATGCTTTTATTTATTTATTTATTTATTCATTCATTCATTCATTCATTCATTTATTGGATTTGTATGCCGCCCCTCTCCGCAGACTCGGGGCAGCTGCTAGGTTGTATTCATTCATTCATTCATTCATTCATTCATTCATTCATTTGATTTTTATGCCGCACTTCTTCTTAGACTCAGGGCGGCTTACAACATGTTAGCAATAGCACATTTTAACAGACCCAGCATATTTCCCCCACAATCTGGGTCCTCATTTTACCCACCTCAGAAGGATGGAAGGCTGAGTCAACCTTGAGCCGGTGATGAGATTTGAACCACTGACCTACAGATCTACAGTCAGCTTCAGTGGCCTGCAGTACAGCACTCTACCTGCTGTGCCACCCCAGCTCTGTATCTTTATTTGGATCAATTTTCTTTCAAAGATGGTCAATAGATTAAAATTTTATGCCTTAATCAATGTTTACAAATTATAAAAAGTACTAACTTCTTTAAGGTAGTTAATATGCAGTGTTCTTGAGCCTACAGCTCAGAAAAAGGTGGAACACATTAAGTTAACTCCATGATGACTCTATTAATTCTTCCTTGATTTTTTTTTATAGAACATAGAAACATAGAAGTCTGACGGCAGAAAAAGACCTCATGGTCCATCTAGTCTGCCCTTATACTATTTTCTGTATTTTATCTTAGGGTGGATATATGTTTATCCCAGGCATGTTTAAATTCAGTTACGGTGGATTTACCAACCACGTCTGCTGGAAGTTTGTTCTAAGGATCTACTACTCTTTCAGTAAAATAATATTTTCTCATGTTGCTTTTGATCTTTCCCCCAACTAACTTCAGATTGTGTCCCCTTGTTCTTGTGTTCACTTTCCTATTAAAAACACTTCCCTCCTGGACCTTATTTAACCCTTTAACAAATTTAAATGTTTTGATCATGTCCCCCCTTTTCCTTCTGTCCTCCAGACTATACAGATTGAGTTCATTAAGTCTTTCCTGATACGTTTTATGCTTAAGACCTTCCACCATTCTTGTAGCCCCTCTTTGGACCCGTTCAATTTTGTCAATATCTTTTTGTAGATGAGGTGTCCAGAACTGAACACAGTATTCAGTATTCACACACAATAGCTTATGTGCAGTTGATTAGGAACCCAACATCTCTGGAGAGATTGCTCCAAAATTATTGCTGATAATTTGAGGTGATAAACATGTCAAAAGGAAGCAAATCATTATTAAATAATCATGCCTTTCTTGTCATACACTGATAAGAGAAACAAGTTATTTCCTAGACATAGCCCTTGTGATATTGTCTTAAGGACTTTTGAAAAGTGGCAAGTTTAAGCATATCAGTTTCAAAGACATTTTCATTTTGAACAATAGATTAAGAAACAGTTTCATTTGAATTTAAGAAAAAATAAAGTCAAAAAATAAAGTCAACCTACATAAGCCTTTGCTGATCCAAGTGCTTGCACGATCAGACAGTTTTGGAAAAAAGTTCTTGACAAAATCTTCAAATGATACTGTTGCCAGAGCATTTATACTTGCAGCCACAGTGCTATAAAAAATAAACATGTACAATGTCAGAACTACAGATTACTCCTTAAAATGTAACTGGCCCTGGGACAAGTAATATAAAATTATTTCCACCCATCTACCAAATAGCTTGTTATGAGATAGTATTTCAAAAGAAATAAAAAGTAAAAGAAGAAATATGTATGAGGAAAACCAAATAAGAGAAAGAGGGATTTAAACACTGGCTATTCTATGCTACTAATATCGCCATCATCAATCTGTATGGTAAAATAGCTGAATCTTCTGTTCCACAAATAATAATTATTAGTTGATTGTTGCTAACAGTCAAGTTTTGTTTACATAATATATTAAACTTGGATTTAAGCATTATTGTTTGTTCTTATAACATGCTATGCCTAAGCAAAATAAGTCATGTGGTTGCTTGGTTCACAATATACTAAAATAGTGGCATCATTGATTAATACAATGAATGAGTACACTTAAACTATGTGGATAGAGAACTTATGTTGCAGCTTTCTCTTATTTTTGAGGCAAGGTTTACTAGCACCATCATACCTAAGGATTATATTTTTATTATTTCTTTTATTTTTCATGAATTTTTTATTAGTTTATAAAAAATATAAAATTTATTTTAAAAACCAAAATAATGGCAAAGTAAACTAGGGAAGAGGGAAGAGGAAAAAACCTAAAAACTTTGACCTAATGAAATAGAATAAGGTTATAGCATACAGCCTCGACTTTTATTTTTACATGGAAATATATACTAGCCATTTCTATAACAACAAACCTACGGAATCAGCAAAACCCAAGTCAAAGTTTCATTTTTTTTCACCTCAAATACAAAGTCCAGAACTAATTTCCAAGCAGAAACAAAATTAGCTATATTCTTTTCTTTAATTAAAGCAGTCAGTTTAGCCATCTCTGCTAACTCCATCAGCTTTTGCAGTCAGTCATCCATTATGGGAATTAAAGTACAGTACCTGTCCATTTTTACGAAAAGAGCATTCTTGTTGCTGGATATTTTTTTACTATTTCTGAATCTCACATTGCTATTCTGCTATTTCTTCTTTGTTATTGCTCTTGTTTGCTTATTTTGTGCCTTTGAATCAGCCTTGATTCCTGGCAATTCTTGGCAACATTTTTGCAAAGGATTGCCATTGTTTCCTTTCTAGGACTGAGGGTGACTGATCCAAGATCACCCAATTGGTTTTGTGCCTAAAGAAAGACTAGAGTTCCTGGTCTTACCAAACTGGCTCTCCTAAGGTGTGAATAAAGTTTATTAAGATCTCTGGATAGTTTTATGGAGGATACTTAAATAGTTACCTTCAAGGAAAAATGGAAACATTATTTACATTTTATCTCTTTCAGTTTTCCTTCTAGCCTCTTCCAAAAATCTCCTTTTTCATCTTCCTTCCAATCCTACAAATGCAACATCTTCCAAGGAACAAGGAATCAATGGAATAACTAATTTTCCTTTTACAAAAGGCACAGTATCCTATTCCTAAGAATAAGAAGCCTTTGCCTCAAATCTCCTGTACTCACCCTGGTCTTCTGAATTTCTGATTTCTTAAAGAATAATTAATGCTAATTCTCTAATGTATGGCACATACTTTATCTAATTCATGTACCACACATTATCAAATGTACATGCACACATACATAATCTAACAGCACATAAATGATATCATGCTTTAAAAATAAATTTAGAAAGATAAGATAATCTGTCTGTCAAGTTGCCTGCAGGCTTTGCACTGAGAAGGATGAAGAGTGGACAGCATTTCATTGTAGGAAGAGGAAAGGAAGAACACAAGGCAGCCTTTCTGCTCGGTTTGACATGACAAACCTTAGTGTTCCACTGAATGCACATGCAACAAATAGGCCTGGAAGTCCAGGGGCCGATGAAAATATTATCATCACAAAATATGGCATTAACTGGAGAGAGAGAAAAAAGGAGAGAAGGAAGATGAGGAACAATCTTGCTATACAGACAACCTTAATGCGCATATAGGATGATCTTATGAACTTCACAAATCTCAGAGTAAAGAGCACCATCATGTATATAAAGGAAAACAACTCTGTGCTTAATTTTTCACTAAAGTAAATGAAGCTACGAGACATAGTGACTGTAGGTTCTAAATTTCAAGAGGGAATAGACACATTGGACAGCCTGCATAGTGGCTGATTCATCAAGAAAAAATATGACCTATAAACTGATAATCCCCCCATACCAATTCTATCTTAGGTATCCAATGCATGATCAAAGTGATGGGGATACGATAGTGTGGAGATGAATATCTAAATGCAGAAAGTTCAATATTCACCACTTTCTGACAATGGAGATCCTATCCTGAGAAAATTGCTACCAGGTGTAGATAAATAGTCTATAGTTAAACTATCTACCTTCTCTTTATTTTGCCCACCATTTTTACAGTACATTTTTAAAAATGCTAGAACATCAACCAGAAGAGGTACAACCAGGATTTGGGGTTCATCATACTCTCCCCAATTTTTATTAAAATAAAAGAATATAAGATAAAATTAAAATGAGAAGATGGGATCATATTTATATGACTGCCCATCTCACAAGAAACAACTGCAGCATATATAAATATATGCGCTAATTATTTCGTTGTTATTGTTCTTCTCCTTCGGAGTCCTTGGAGAGGAGAGGCATACAAATCCAATTAATAAAATAAATAATAAAATAAAGAAAGAAAGAAACAGTTTTTTATTGCTACACATAGAACTTAGATCTCAACAGGAGTGTTTGCAAATGTCCCCGTATAGATTCCCTCCATTTGCAATCATTTAAAAATATTACAGTGCAAGAAATAATCAAATAATCCTGTACCACTGAGTTCAGCACATCTGCATTTAAAAAATAATTCAAATCAAAGAAAATGTTTACAATTTTAAATAATTTATTTACCTGATCTGGTGCTGAAATGAAATCTGCAGTCCAAGGATCACAGCTCATAAAAAAGGAATACATCACCAATCCACAGATAACTGCACATGCCAGTATGACCCATAATCCCAGCAAATTAAGGTAAAGTGCACTAAAGAGAAGAAAGAAGATGAGTTATAAATCATTCAATAAAGAAAAAACAGTGTCTTGGACACTGTTTTTTTTAAAGTATCCTGAAAATTCTTAACTCTATCTTAAGAATATTATAGTTACATTAGTTTTTGACAAGACCTTTCTTACCACAATTAAAAGAAGCAAAGATTTAAACCTTTGTGTGCCACAATAAAAGAAGTTCACAATATATTATGAAAAGAGCAGAAACACATCTAAAACCACAGAAAACATGCATGAAGGGGCCTTCATGCATGTTTCCTGTGGTTTGAGATGTGTTTCTGCTCTTTTTATAATATATTTACTTCCTATGACTCTTTCAGTGCCCAAGAGGGTTCCTTTGCAGTATATTATTAACATTCCCTGTCCCTCACATACACGAATGTGATTTGTGTGGGAAAACAATTAAAATTTCATATTTATTGTTTGAAATCCTATCTTTCTAGCTAAATGCTTTGTTAAGACTGTTAGTGTTTTTTCCAATACTATTAAATGATGCCAGTCCCAAAGGATCCTGGGCAATAAAAAGAGTAAATAAACAAATGAACAAAATAATCACAAAAAGCAACAATCAACGTTTGTAAGAGAGTTAGTTTGGTCTAGTGTTAAGGCACCATAGCAGAAAGTAGAAGCGTGTGAATCCATGTCCCAGTTCGGCCATGAAGCCAGCTGAGTGACCTTGAGCCAGTCACTCTCTCTCTCAACCCAACCCAACTCACCACTCAGGATTGTTGTGAAGAAAATAGGAGAAAGAGGGTGTAATGAATATGAGTTATTTGTAAACATAATAAAGGTGAGATACAAATAGATAATAAACAAAAATTATATCACAGAAAAGCAGTGGTAAATCCCCAATAAGCCCAATAAAGGCAACCATGTTACACCAACACTCCACAGTCTGCATTGGTTGCCGATCAGTTTCCAGTCACAATTCAAAGTGTTGGTTATGACCTACAAAGCCCTTCATGGTATCGGACCAGAATATCTCCGGGACCACCTTCTGCCGCACAAATCCCAGTGACTGGTTAGGTCCCACAGAGTTGGTATTCTCCGGGTCCCGTTGACGAAACAATGTCATCTGGCGGGACCCAGGGGAAGAGCCTTCTCTGTGGTGGCCTCGACCCTCTGGAATCAACTCCCCCCAGAGATTAGGATTGCCCCCACCATCCTTGCCTTTCGCAAACTCCTTAAAACCCACCTCTGCCATCAGGCATGGGGTAATTGATTGCCCTGGGCCGTTTCCATTTCATGTATGATTTGTCTGAGATGTATGATTGTTTTTTATATTAAAGGTTTTTAATTGTTTTTAACTATTGGATTTGTACTGTTTTGCTGTTGTGAGCTGCCCCGAGTCTTCAGAGAGGGGCAGCATACAAATCTAATAAATATAATAATAATAATAATAATCAGAGTCAAAAGTGAATTGATCATAAGGCAGAAGTCAGGAGAGGGCGCCTTCAGTCTTTCTCATGAAGACAGACCTCACAAGAGTAGGGAATTTTCTGTTCCCCCCCCTCCCACTTTTGTTTTCCAAGTTTTTTATTTCTTATTTAATTTTTATACAAATGTCAAATCAATGTGTGAACAGTGTGGCACCCAGGCACCATATGTTCCAATGCAAATAAAATTGATCAACTTAAACATAATTAGTACATTCAATCAGCTTGTGTATTTCTAATAGCAATACACATCTATGCTAGGTTACAATCTATAATTATTCAATTATTACACATTTTCTCATTCTTACTTTTATTTCATAACATAAAAATGTGTGCATTAATATTCCCCTTATATCTATCACTTATTCTAGTTTTTAATCATGTCACCCTTTATTATTATTACTGTGATGTCAACCGGCAGTCTCTGCTGGTTCCCCACCCCACACCCCCATGGCTAGTCAAATACTATGCATGAGATAGTTCATTAAAAAAAGTTATTAATAGACTTTTTAAAATTAAAAATAATTACATTCTAATCTTGAATTATATTAACCTTGATAGCTACTTACAGTTTGGCATGCTTTTCTGTTTTGCATGAAATACATCTTTGTATTGTGGACTGATTAACCCCATAAATTCCTAGCCAAGTAAATGTTCCTCCTACGGTGATTGTCCAAAATGTATGTCTTCTCAGAGGGTCAAAATCAAAGCTACATAAATAAGACATGCAAACTATTAATTTGCCATTGTTTCAATAGCAAAGTAGTAAATTAAAACTAAAAGATCATCCTGGAAATAAAAAAAAGTCTCTAAGGCAGGAATCCAGTAAACAGAGCTAAATAAACGCACAGATTTGGAAGCAATAGCACATAGACTTAGATTCTGCTCCATAGTGCTTTGCAGCACTCTTTGAGGTTCTGGCTCAAATCCCAGAAATGTCTAGCTAGCTGATGGGAGTTAAATAGCTTAAAATAGATATATACTAGTCTCCCTTTATTTCTTTGTTGGTAAATATAAAATTCAACACGAAAATAGTAGTCACTAAAGAACTGCTTGCAATTGGGGATTGAAGAGTTAATTGAAATCTGTATTTTCTTCCATTTCCTTCCTTTTAAGAGTTATGTTTTTAGCTATATTCCTGGGACAAGGTAATCGCAAATTGCTTGCATATCACTGTTGTGAACGCTACGTAAATGTGTTCATGAAGATGTCAGGATTTAAAGCCTACTTGTAAGATACTTAACTTTCTAAATGATTTTACTTCAATAATTACATTTGTAAATGTATTTTTTTAAATCTTTACTATTTGGATGGAACTGAAGCACAATATTTTTTTTCGCTAATCCATTTTTCTGTTTCACTATTATTTTCCCTAAATTTTATCTGCTCCCGCACATAAAGAAACACTTCATTCTGTGCTGCTCTGCCATTTCATGTTGATGTAAACCTGATTGTGTTTTTATTCCCTTATCATTGTTTTTGCTCTCTTTTTTATTATAACATCAACTGTTATAGAAACATATTTTGCAGCTCTCACTGAATTGAGAGGCCGGGCAAAATCATCGCCCGGCCAATATTTGCAGCGGCAGGGAGGGGCGAGGACACCGCCTCCGAGCTGGGCGTGCTCGCAATGGCCGTGAGCGGGCTGGCAGAGTAAATGCTGCTGGCCTGACATTCTTTGCAGCAGGACCGGCATCCCCGCCGCCTCCCAGCTGATTGCTTCCCCCGGGTGATGAGGGAGTTTCCCCCTAGTGTAACTGGCTTGAGGGTGATTAGCAAGAGAGGGGTGGGTCAACAGGGCTATTTTAGGGCCTGCTCTTCTCGCCCTCTCTCCTTTTCGCTCCCGCTTGCCTCCTGATTGTTCACCCACCCACCCTCTACTATATCTAGGATGTCTTTGAAGAGGTCGCCATGGGGGCCGAGAGGATTTTTTTGTAATCGAGGAAGTTTATATCAGATTGTTTTTTTTCACCTTCTCCATCCTGGTCATGTGTGAGGTTTTAAGGGGTTAAGGGTGTATCAGTTTGTAAATAGGTTAATTTGAATTTATTTTATTATTGGTCACCATTTGGCAGAAATGGGGCAGAAAGGGTGTCAGTAGCAACTGTGTGTTCTCCCTTGGGCATCTTTTGAAAGGTGATGGGTTCCTTCGTCACTCAACTCATGCTTCCTCACCAGACAGAGCAGTGGGAGGGAGGAATGCTTGGGACTCATCCACGTCACTTCCAGTTCCAGGTCACGGGGGGTGAGCCCTCCCACACTCTGTGCATGACTTTACATTTGGGTGAATGCATGTCACGCTTCACCTTTACCAAGCAAGGAGTTATGCCCATTAGTTGCCCAGGTATGTTGTGTCGGGTATTCCATCCCATTTAGTTTCCTCTGCAGGTCTCTTTCTGTAATTCAATAAAGTGACCCGTTTTCATCTAGTTCTTCTGTCCGAGTATTCATTCCCTGTCCAACACAACTGCCATTCATTTCATAGAGCAATTCTCTTTTTTTGAATTGCCAGTTCTTTCTCATTGGGCTATCATTTTTATGGTTTTTATCCTTTATGCTTTATTTTGCCAGTACAATACACCATAGATGTCCTACTTGACATCCAATTTGATTGTATTCTGTCCATCAGACCACTGCTGGCTCTTTGGGTAACTTAAAATTGCTTGATGGCTATATTTTATCCCTTCAGTCTCAGGTTTGCATGAGATGATTCATATTTGTGGGGGTGGTGGGGGAATGAGACATGATTGCTTTCCTCAGATTGGAGTTGGTACTGGGTTCTAAATAATTTTCCCACTGGCTTGTGCAGAAGCATCCCAGGCAAGTGGGCATAGACTCTCACCACCGGGTTCTGAGAATCAGTCTGAATGGGGAACAACTCACCACTGATTGGAGACCAATGGTATAATATCTATGAAATTGTGACAAGTTTTGCTAAATGTACTAGATGTACTAAACCAGGAACTTTGTGGGGGTTTTTTAAACGGCTAGTCATTCCAAATAACATGAGAAATAACTCAAATCTTAAAATAGCAAGAAAACATTTATTTTGTGATGCTTAGATCAAACAGTAAATTCTTTAAGTTATCTGGTATAATTATTGTTTTAAAGATTTTGAGAAATAGCATTTCAAGTTTGATATACTCCTACTATATACAGCACTTGATGATACGTATTAACTGAACAATATGGCCTGATGTTTTAGAAGGCTTCTAAAATATCTAGAATTCTAGCATTTTAAGCTAGATGTTGTGCTTAAATTAAAACTGTAATGCAAGTTAAACTGTGAAATAATATTAATATGTTACACATTTAGTCTGTGAAGGAAGAATAGGAATCACCATTTTTGGAAAATTGGTTGATTGAGCAGAAAATATTACTTTGGGTTTACGAATCACAGAATTTTTAAAACAAAGTAGGAACTTTTAATTTTCTATGTTGCTGAGGTAAGAAATTGGAAGGTTCTTTAGCACCTATGATTTGATTCTGTTCTATTATAATTTGGATTTGGTTTCAGATCAATATATAAGTTAAGTTAATTTTAAAAGAAATAAACAAGTGTTCTCCAATTCTTAGTTACTTTACTTTCATTCCCATATGACCCAAAGAGTTTAATCCCTCCACCATATCTAATAAACTGATAGAATTGAAAAAAACAAAACCTTCAACATTTTACCTTCTCATTGACTTTACCATTCTTCAAAAATTTCTACAATTTTCAAAATATGTCAAATCAAACATTTAAAATACACTCCCATACATAGATATTGCTACAAAATTTAAAAAAATATATCTTTCATTAAGGGACAATTTTTAACACGAGACCCCAAAGAATTATAACCCTATCACTGTAAATACTAAAGCAGATCATGAAAAGCCATTCTACTTACTCAAAGACATTGAGACGAGATCCATTTTGAGAAGTTTCCCAAACATAACTGAAACCTCCAGCCTTAAAAGTTCCTTGAACTAAAACTGTCAGGAACCCAATCAGCATAACAACCAATTGAAAGGCATCTGTCCAGACAACAGCTTTCAACCCTCCCTAAATCAAAGAAAAATATAACATTGTATTTATTTTGATTTTGAGTTGCACCAATTCAGTTTAAAACTCTAGTTCCAGAAAGGTTTTATTATGTTGAATACTGATTATCCCCTTTCTTTCTACCCACAGCCAATTATTACTTCATCATAGGACAGAACTCACATACAAGATACTTTTTGCACAATAATCACATACAAGACAGGCATGGGGGAATTGAATCATCTCCCCTGGGCCTATACAATTTAAGTATGGTATGTCTGTGTGTATGCATGCTTTAATAACGGGGATTTTAATGTTTTCTTTTTTAACCGTTAAAATAATTAGATTTGTTATGAACTGTTTTCTATTGTTGTTGAGAGCTGCCCCTAGTCTACGGAGAGGGGCAGCATACAAATCTAATAAGTAAGTAAGTAAGTAAGTAAGTAAGTAAGTAAGTAAGTAAGTAAGTAAGTAAGTAAATACGCAAATGAATGAATGAATGAATGAATGAATGAATGAATGAATGAATGAATGAATGAGTATGGGCCACTCATAGTCTATCTATGAACTTCCATTCACCGGTAAGCCTTCCCTTCATCCTACACACTCTTTAGCCATTTCCCTAAATAAATACAGGCTTTAAAATGATTAAGGGACAGGATAGCTGATGCATGCTTACTTTACAGCTTCCAAATATTTATTAGGGATCACTTATCTACAATAGTTTCTGCCCATCTAGTATGTTCCAGTAGAGTAGGTACACTCTAGGCTCCCTCTATCAAATGATGTCATTAAAAAAAATTAAGGAAGTATGACTTTTTTTGTTGTACCTCCAACCTTTTGGAAACAGAAATCACCCCAAGGTGAGGACAGTGCCCTCTTTCTGAGGGTTCTAGAAAATTCTTAAAATTTGCTTTTGGACCTTGGCTAGGGGTTGATATATTGCCCTTCGGGGAGGGGCATGGCTGCCTATGAATATAATGTATGGCTGCCTATGAAATTTAGGCTTTATCTGTTTTTATGGATTTGGATGGAGGTATCTGCTCTCCAGAATTCATCAGAATTCAGTAGGCAGCCAAGATAAATGTAACTGATAAATAAAATAGGGTTTTAGATCATTTGAACAAATAGTGTGCAAGGAGATAAAATAAAATAAGATACGGTTGCAAGTTATATACCCCCTTTCAGACTATCATGTATTTAAATTATTGGAAAATAATACCTCTATTGAAAGCACATATCATCCATTTAACTGAACAAAACTATGTTTTACATGAATATTTTGAAACAAATCATATGTTTGAGAATATAAAGTGTTTGATTATTGTAGAAAAAAATACTGAGGTTTCCTAATTCATCTTAATATTTGTGTTCAACTGTAAAACCCCGTTAGAACATAAATGCCAGTTATTTAACTATTCCTCTAAAAATGATTATAGTTGAACAGCAGAACATACCAGTGTACAGTAGAAGGTGCAAACAATTCCTGTTGCAAATACTGAGCCCCAAAGATTAAATCCAGTCACTGAAAAGCCAAAGGGATACTCCCAGTTACTTTAAAAAAATAAATTAACTATAGTTGTTAATTTTTAAATATACAAGTACTGTTAATTAGTCTGTTACCATCATTTCTTTCATGTGCTGCAGAACTAAAGTTCATTTTCATCTTTTATAGTATTTTGTTTTCATTTGTACAGGTGGTAAATTCAGTTCATCTAATACATTGGCCAAATCTCAAGGGAAAGCAGAAAAAGCCTATCACTCTCCCTCCCAAAAATTACCCTTTGCAGGAAACACCAGATCAATAAGTGAGAAATCTCAGTTTTATCCTGTTTCACATTTCGTAAGACATTAAAGCAATGAGCTGGAAGGACAGCAAATGTCAAAGTACACAAGAAAGTCTTAATCCATTATCTTAAACTGGGCCCTTTGCCCAGAACTCGAGAAAACTATTCAGAATCTATCTTCTCTAGTCACTTTTTAGCAAAAGAGGAAAAATAACATATATCAGACTGAATAAAAGGGAAAGTAAGGGGGAAGGGAGCTTTTAGATACACAGATAACAGATAACATTTCCCCTTTCTCCTGTCCTTTTCAAGTCAAAAACAAAGCACTTACCTTGATTGAGAGCCAAAGCTGGAGCATAAACTACCACTCCTGTGTAAAAGATCTAGGAAGAGTAGAAAAACTATTAATACGTTTTTCAAAGGGAATAGTCACAAGGAGCAAAATCAAAATAAGGAGAGTCAGCTGGGATCATACGCCAAGATTTTGAATGGAAAGTGGGTGACACCCACACGCAAATGGAAATATATGTTTATGAATGGTATTCATTCATCCATCTACATTGTCTGCCTCATTTTCCCCCAGTTTAACAGGCCTCTAACATTTGGGTGACCATATCCATCTTTTAAGTTAACGGCAGTTCTAGCTACTGCTAGCTGGGAAAATACCCATGATTCTTGTCCTAAATAATATAGATTGATTTCTAGATTGTAACATAGATATGTGGTTAGAATTTCAAAACCCCTCAAAATGGATAAAATTCATAGAATATTATTGAGCCACTTGTGGTCTATTTTAATCAACATGATTGCTTTGAAAAACTACACAAAATGTCCTTGTACATGAACTCTGACCTCTAGAAGTGCTGGACCTCAAGTTCCCCCAATTCCCATCTCAACTTGGCTTTCCTATAATTTAATTAACTGATGAAGCCAGAAATGTTGGAATTTATAAAAGGCACATCATAATTAATTAAATGTATTTAATTGATATGTTTGAATATATACTATGGTTTATTCAGAAGATTGCCTAGCTGTTTTAACTGTAATTTATTCTGTGCTAAAGTTAGAAGATGCTTAAAGTTAGAAGTTTGGGAAACTCTTGGAACTTTTTTCAACATGTTATGATGGTCTTATTTTAATGGGATGCAATTTTGAATATATGTGTGAATGATCCCAATCTGAAGCAAATTGAAAGAATAAATCAATCAGGCTAACATCAGTACCTGGGAAGATACTAGAAAATATTTTAAAATGTATCTGTAAACATATAGAAACATAAAGTTATAACAGGAAGTCAGCATGTGTTTATTAAAACCAGATCATGCCGAACTAATCTTATTTCATTCTTTAATAAAGTGACTAAATTAGAAGACCAGTGAAATGCTGTTGACATAGTATATATAGAGTTTAGTAAGGCATTTGACAAAGTATACCACAACCTAGGTCTTAGTAAGCTAGAAAAATGTGGAGTAGACAGCATCCCTTTTAGATGGATTTGTAACTGGCTGACAAACCATACATACCAAGTAGTTTATTTGTGCTACGTATACATGGAGGGAAGAAACCACAAGGCTCTATTTTAAGCCATGTACTGTTCAATATCTTCATAAATAATTTAAATGACAGGATAGAAGAACAACTTATCAAATGTTCACATGACATTAAGCTAATAGGAATAGCCAAAACCCTAGAATACAAGCTCAGAATCCAGTAAAATCTTGACAGACTTGAACAATCCAATAAAATGAAATTTAATTTGGAGAAAAGCAAGGTTTTACACTTAGACAAGAAAAACCAAAGGTACAAGTACAGATTAGGCAAAATCTGGCTCAAAAACAGTAATTGTGAGAGGGACCTTGGAGTCCTAGTGGACAATCTTTTTTTTGCAGTTCTACAGAATGTCATAAAATTGCAAATTAAACCATTTATAAAAGGTGCCAATCTACTGCTGGAATTAATTTAGAGAGTGGAATTATTTTGGGAACAAATATTCCCCTAAGTAAGCATATGCATGAATTTGCCATCTAGAAAAGCCAATTAACCTTATACTGCTTACAAAGCAATCTCAAACAGCAACAGAGCTCTCATCTTTTCATTGGCTATTTGTGATCCACGCAATGCTGTTTCCTGAAAATGATTCTTGGTATATAGTTGCCTAAGATGTTGGAGGAAGGATTTTCTCTTTATTATGTGCAAAGTACAAATAAAGATGTTCCTAACTGCTCTGAAGCAGATCGCCCTTAAAGAAATATTTACCTATCGTAGCTCTGGCATTCCCTAGAAAGAAGGCTGACTTATGAGAAACATGAAAACTGATATCTCACAGTTATTAAACATTCCACATTCTGAATAAAGTTGTATGAGTGATTTCACAAGTTGTGTGAATGCATCAATTAAAAATAGTAGAGATGTGGAAAAAAGACCAAGAAATGGGATAGTGAAAACATATGAAATATTGTAAATAGTTATGTAAATAACAATGTATGAAATTTGGATGTAGATTTGTGTAAAAATAACATGATGTTTAAAGACAAAAAATAAAAATAAAAAAATAAACTACAAAAAAACAACAACAGAGATTCTCTCCAAAATGGGCAATCAGATTGTACTGCCTCCCTGGGGCATGAGAATATATGATACAAAATGGTTCAAGGCAAACAAGTCATGACTCCTAAATCCCTGACATGGATCTGATCTATAACCTATTGTATAGTGTTTAAAGGTAAAGATTCTCCTTGCACATACTTGCTACTTATTTTCAACTCTAGGAGGTGATGCTTATCTTTGTTTCTAAGCTGAAGAGCCAGACCTGTTTGATTACATGGTCATCTGGCTGGCATGACTAAATGCCAAAGATGCACAGAATGCTATTACCTTCCCACTGAAGTGGTCCCTATTTTTTACTTACATTTTACATGCTTTTGAACTGCTAGGTTAGCAGAAGCTGGGACAAGTAATGGGAGCTCACTCCATTACGTGGCGCTAGGGATTCAAACCACCAAACTGCCAACCTTTCTGATTGACAAGCTCAGTGTTTTAGCCACTAAGCCACTGCATCTCCTATAGCAGTGATGGTGAACCTTTTTTTCCTTGGGTGCCAAAAGAGCATGCCCAAACGCTGTCACGCATGCGCAAGTGCCCACACCCATAATTCAATGCCTTGGGAGGGCGAAAACAGCTTTCTCCGCCCCTGGAGGCGCTCTGGAGGCCAGAAATGATCTGTTTCCCAACTTCTAGTGGGCCCAATAGGTTTGTGTTTTGTCCTCCCCAAGGCTCCAAAGGCTTCCCTGGAGCTGGGGGAAGGGTAAACATGCCCTCCCCCATCACCCGGAGACTCTCTAGCAGCCAAAAACATCCTCCCAGAGCCTCTGTGGGAGCCAAAAATCAGCTGGCCAGCCCACACATGCACATTGGAGCTGAGCTAGGGCAATGGCTCACATGCCAGCAGATATGGCTCCGCGTACCACCTGTGGCACCCGTGCCATAGGTTCGCCATCACTGTGCTATAGTATGTAGAGTATACTATTTATTATACTCTAAATTGCAATATAAATGCTAGCTAAAATATTTTCAACAAGGATTAATCTGGAAAAAATGTGTGTCTTTTTATAGTCCTACAATCTATGGCGAAACCTGTTCTACATTTGAAGCTGAAATTTCAATTGAAAAATCACACTTTTGAATGCAGAATGTCATGCAGACTAGGAAAGTCTAGATCAGGGATGTGAAATTCAATTTCATTGAGGGCCATATTAGGGCTGTGGTTGACCTTGGGGGTGGAGTCCAGATGGGCGTGGCCGATGGGGTGGGTGTGTCTGACTAGGTGGGCTTAGTCAGCTTGACACAACTCACTAAATTGCTGACATGTTTCCTCTTTGCATTGGGTAGACCAGGCCAAAGCCATGCTGGTCCAATGTTTTCCCCTTCGCATTGGGTAGTCTGGGCAGAAACTACATGAGCCAGCCCCTTAGATTTTCCAGTACAGCCCTGTGGGATGGATCCAACCACAACACAGGCCAAATCCAACCCGTGGGCCTTCTGCTTGATACCCCTGATTTAGAGTCATTAAATGTTAGTTAATTTTTTTTTAAAGGTAAAGAGATCCTTGTGGATTTTACTCTGCTAGTTGTTGCGATCTACAGTGATCCCTCGAGTATCGCGAGGGTTACGTTCCAAGACCCCTCGCGATACTCGATTTTTCGCAATGTAGTGGTGCGGAAGTAAAAACACCATCTGTGCATGCGCGCCCCTTTTTCCATGGTCGCGCATGCGCAGATGGTGTTTTTACTTCCGCACCTGGGAAGACCCAGGGAAGGTTCCTTCCGCTGCCCAGCAGCTGAGGAGCCGCCCGCCTGCCCGCCGCTTGTCCGGCCGCCGCTTGTCCGGCCGCCGCTTGTCTGGCCGCCGCTTGTCCGCCCGCCGCTTGTCCGCCCGCCACTTGTCCGCCCGCCGCTTGTCCGCCCGCCGCTTGTCCGCCCGCCGCTTGTCCGTCCGCCGCTTGTCCGCCGCTCGGTGCACGATCGGGGTTTCCCCTTTGTGTGGGCGGCGGGGAATTCTGGGAGTTGAAGACCCAGGGAAGGTTCCTTCGGCCGCCCAGCAGCTGATCTGCTCGGCAGCGCAGTAGCAGCGAGGAGCCGAAGATGGGGTTTCCCCGTTGCCCACGCAAAGGGGAAACCCCATCTTCGGCTCCTCGCTGCTACTGCGCTGCTGAGCAGATCAGCTGCTGGGCGGCCGAAGGAACCTTCCCTGGGTGCCACCCGCCGCTCGAGAGCAAGAGAGGGAGAGATAGAGAAAGAGAGAGAAGGAAAGAAAGAGATGAGAGAGGGAGGGAGGAAGAGAGTGTGAGAGAGGAAGAACCAAGATAGAGAAAGAGAGAGAGAAAGAAAGATGAGAAAGGAAGGGAGTGACGTCATCGGGTGGAAAAATCGCGATATAGCGTTTCGCAAAGATCGAGATCGCGAAACTCGAGGGATCACTGTATATGGGTTTGTGCCCATTTCTGTTTCAAAGCCATTCAGCCAGTTCTTCCAGAAGACATTTCCATCATCATGTGGCCAGCATGACATCATGGAGCACTGTTACCTTCCCGCCAAAGTGGTACCTATTACTACTTGCATTTTTACATGCTTTCAAACTGCTAGGTTGGCAGAAACTGAGGCAAGTAATGGGAGATCACTCCTTTATGTGGCACTCAGTTCTTGAACCCAGGCTGTCATCTTTCCAGCTGACAAGCACAGCAACAGTCTACGGAGAGGGGTGGCATACAAACAAACAAACAAACAAACAAACAAACAAACAAACAAATAAATAAATAAATAAAATAAGCTTTACCACTGAGTCATCATGCTCCCCCCATGCTCCCCCCATGTTAGTTAATGGGGTGACTAAAATCCAGAAAGATTATACTCTTCCATATGGAAATGTATAATTTGATGCTATGATGAATCCATGTAATTTAGAGTCTTCTATGTGCATGATTCTATCGCTCTTCAACTTTCAAAACACTACATAGACATTCTCTATCACATTCCCTGCGTCATAGAAGAAAATGAGGCTGTCAAAATATTTAAAAATCACATTTGTCATGCAAATGAAGAAAATGTCTTACCGTTTGCAATATGTAAATCAGGGTTGCTGCCATGCGAACAGGCTTGTTAAATCTTAACTCCAGGTACTAGGGGAAAGGATGGTTACAGTAAATAAAAATATCTGTTGCTTTATTACATATTATTGTATTACATATTATTCAAGAAATAGCTCCAGGAATGACTGAGAAACTGATCTTCCCATAGACAATACCAGCAATTATATATGTGTATATATAAAAATATATGTGGGTATATGCATAATTTTTGTTTGTTTGTTTTGTAATGTTTACGTAGTGCATCTTGGAGGTGGTACGCCTTTGAGAGCTGTATGCAATGAAATTTAATTTTAACGTATGCCGATTAGTGTACATTTAAAATGATAATAGTTATTCTAAGTCTAAGTCGAACTGGAAATCAAGTCAATATAGATAGTCCTTGATTGAGTGATACAGTTGTTAAATGAATCGTGCCCCAATTGATTAGTTTTCTTGCCTCATTTGTTAAGTGAATCACTGCAGTTGTTAAATTAGTGACACAGTTGTTAAGTAAATCTGGTTCCTCATGGACCTTCCTTGTCATGAGGTCGCAAAAGGTGATCAGATCACCCCCGGACACTGCAATGGTCATAAATATGAGTCAGTTGTCAAACATCTGAATTTTGTTCAAGTGGCCATGGGGATGCTGCAGTGGTTGTATGAAAATAAGTCATAAGTCACTTTTTCCAATGCCGTTGTAACTTCAAATAATAATAATAATAATAATAACAATTTATTAGATTTATATGATGCCCCTCTCCGAGGATTCAGAGCAGCTCACAGCAACAATAAAATACAATAGAATACAAATCCACTATAAACTATATTAAAAAACCCGTATTGTTAAAAACTAGCAATTCTAAAACAGTCACACCAATCTCAAGTGTTTAAGTCAGAAAAGGTGAGGGGGGAAAATTAATCCCCCCATGCTTGGTGGCATAGATGGGTCTTCAACATCTTGTGGAAGGCAAGGAGGGTGGGGGCAATTCGAATCTCAGGGAGGAGTTGATTCCAGAGGGCCGGGGCCACCACAGAGAAGGCTCTTCCCCTAGGTCCCACCAGACAACATTTTTTAGTCGACGGAACCCGAGGAAGGCCATCTCTGTGGTACCTAATCAGCCGCTGGGATTCATGCGGCAGAAGGTGGTCCCGTAGGTATTCTGGTCCGATGCCATGCAGGGCTTTATAGGTCATTACCAACACTTTGAATTGTGACCAGAAACTGATGGCAGCCAATGCAAGCTGCGGAGTGTTGGTGAAACATGGGCATACCTAGACATGACAGCTCGTGCGGCCACATTCTGCACGATCTGAAGTTTCCGAACACTTTTCAAAGGTGATGGGGGCATGAGTGACTGTGAGCAAAGATTCCCTGTCCAAATAGGGCCACAACTGGTGCACCAGGCGAACCTGGGCAAAGGCCCTCCTCCCCACAGCCAAAAGTTGATGTTCTAATGTCAGCTGTGGATCGAGGAGAACGGCCAAGTTGCGGACCCCCCCCCCGGGTAATGGATGGACAGGTGGAATAGTCCTTGGGAGGCAAAACCCACAGCCACTCCGTCTTGTCAGGGTTGAGTTTGAGCCTGTCATAAATGAAATGTTGTAAGTTGAGGACTATCTGTAACTTGTCCTACAACCTGGAATGAAGACATGGGATTGATAGGGCTGATAACTTTATTTTACTTGCAGCAATGGTCAGTAACATTGCACACACTGGTTCAAGCATGGACTTCAGGGAGCTCTCCACAAATGTCAAGCATTTATAGGATAACTTAAATCTCACAGAAGTCTTCATCTTGAAATATTCAAACTTGGATCTATGTGGATATTTACCAAAATTGTTGCATGGATTACAAATTATACCTAGAACCAAAAAGTGTGGTCAACTATTACCCGCAGTTTGTTATATAATTACGCTTGGATTGTATTTTCTCCTCATGAAATATTTCAGTTCTTTTGGCAAGTTGGACATTATAATTTTACATCTATATATAAGGGTTGAGTGGTTCCATTTATGAGATAATTGGATTCTTAATGGCTTCTAATGGGGGCTTAGTTAAGTAATTCATTATTAAGTATTTCTCTATTAAATCATTAATCAAACAATTAAATTGTGAATGTAACATTAGGAGAAAATCCATTGTCCCAGAACCAACCTCTCTTGTTATCGAGATAGGATACTCAGTTCCTTGAATTTAGTCCACATACATATTCTGGACAAGTTTAATTTGGTTCTTCATTTTATTATTCTGACTTTTTATTATGCAAATCATTCAGAGTTAGCTGGAGTAAGACATTCTTTGAACCTATCTGATGAATAAAATACACAGAATGACAGGAGAAATTGGAGAAAAAAATTGATTTTTTTTAAACATTGACTTTGATCTGTATTTTGTAAAAGATTCTAAATATGTCTGTCTAAACTCCCTGGACTCAAACACTCACTCTTACTCCCTCTCCCCCCCCCTCTCTTTTTTACACACACACACATACACACTTACCTTAAGATGTGATTGTTTGAAACGGAATCCTTATTTTTGATATTTCAATATGGGATGACTATGTTTTTGTCAACATATAATTACCCCTCTTCTTTTCTATTTCAAAAAACTAAGTATTTTATGCTAAGGAAGATAGTTGACAATGTTCTAACAGTTAAATGAGAATTATTCTCAATTTTTGCAATCTACAGATAATTGTTGTAAATAATACATTTGTAAAAGTTGGTCACAATGGTTCCTTTCAGTTAAATAGTTTGTCCTTTAGAATCTAAAGCTTGCCTGCTATTACCTAATGTATGTACAAATTCATTATCTTTGCAGATTTTAACACATGTTCTGTCTCTATATTAATGTAGGTTCCTCTGGAACTGCCTTTTAGCTATAGTGTGATATGTGATTGCTCTTTCCAGAATGGCAAGTTTGCAGAAGAGATGATGTCATGTCAGGCAACTTTTGTCTCCACAAAGAAATATCAACAAGGTGCTATCAAGGTATCTTAGATGGCCAAATGTAAGCTGGTTCAGGATCTGGAGCAAGAGTCACTTTCTAGACAAGGGCACTTACCTCATAAGTGCTTGTGATCCCAGATCTGTAGAAAATAGGAAGAAAAAGTTCTGAAGTAAAAATGATGACAAATGTATATGTTATGGCAAACAGAAAGAAAGATGATCCATGGCGATAAACCTCAGCTGGGGTTCCCAGTACAGTGACGGCTGACATGAAACTAGCAGTGAGGGACAAAGCCACCGGTCCACAAGTCATCTGCCTGCCACCAACCAGAAAGTCCCCAGAGCTTGCTTTTTTCCGCTCCTTAATTGCAAAAAAGATCCCAATGCCAGAAGAGATCAAAAATAGGGCTGCAAAAACCAAATAATCCCAAATTACAAAATTTTCCACAACTGGAGGGATGAACTTGCCCATGGTGCTAATTAGTTGGCTTCTTGTCAATTTGAGCAATTCTTTTGATTGTTTAAAGAAAGAACTTCCAAAGGGAGAACAAATCTACAGTGCCATGAGTAAGCAATTCGGTTTTCCAAAAGACAAATATAATCCAGGATATATTAACTGATATTAACTACAGACTTCACTCCAAGGTCATGTTGCAGAGATGGCTAAAAACAATTGTGAGTAGCTTTTCATATAATGTCTTCCTTGTGAGAGAAATAGTAAAGGCTTCTGCTAATAAGATTGAAAAAAAAGAAAGATCCAAGAGTTCACACCCTTTTTATCTGAGAAACTTTATTAAAGTTAAACATTACTTTAGCACATTGAGTAACTGCACTGGATTGGTCAGCATGTCATACAATGAAATTTTGAGAAAAAAACATGCAGGATCTGACCAAAGGCCTAGGATGTCCATCTTGCTATTCCTGCAGCACTTTGCCAAATATCTATGAGAAATATACCAGCCAGGAACGTATGGAATCAACCTCCTCCTATTGATGTTCCTCAACAATTATGATACAAAGCCTCTGATATTGAAACTCACATATAGTTAAAAAAATTAATTGCCCATATAAAGTAAATCTGGTTGAGCCAAAAGTTAACAAATTAATGGTCCGTGATAGGTTTAGAAGCTTTGAAACTAGAGATCACTGGGCATGATCACTTGTGAAAGATCCAGAGAAGGCAGCTGGAATCCTCTGAGTACTTTTTCCATTGACAAAAAGATATTCAGACTTAGCAGTTGCTTTCAATAACAGCAGATATGTATATAACACCATTTCTATACCTTAGGATAAAAACACACTACATACAGTATAACAACTCATAAGATCCAAAAGGCTATCTGTTTCTCTCTTGATCTTAAGAAAAATTAAATTTTGGGACTAGGATTTAGAATACAAAATTGATAGAAGTATAATTGTATCCTCATTTATCTGCTCCAAAATATATTATTTTATATTTTCTCATCCTGCCTTTGTGTCCCATGATTAAATCAAAATATCCCCCAATTTGCTAAGTTCCCATTACACTTGTCTCCTGATTTAATTTGGCCTTTCAGATGTAACATGGTAAAGTTGTATAGTGGTTATGGAGTGTTGGATTGAAATTGGAAAAATTTGGATGAAGCTTCCAAACTTGATCAGGCAGTATTTGGTTAACTGAGTACCTGCAAGTCAACCACTTTTTCTTTGCCCAATCAATTTATATAGTAGATAGAATATAAGGTAGGATATAAGATGAATATATAGAATAGGATAATAGGATAAAATAGCCAAAATGAAGCTTAGTTGTTAGAAAGTGTAATTCTTCCCATAAACTAAACAATTCAAGCTGTTCAGGTAAAGAGTTTGCATCAGAGGTGGGTTCCTCCAGGTTCAAACTATTTCTTTAGAATCAGTAATGGGAATTTCTCCCTGCTCGCAAAACTGCGACCAATGACCAGCTGGCCATCCCTCTGAACTGCTCTCTCAAAACCCAATCATTTGCATGATTGAATTTTCCATGCCTCGGAAAAAAGAAAGAGCTGGGTTTTGATTTTTTTCTTTTTATATGTTATATTCTCTATCAATGGTATCTTTTCTCGTTTAGTTATTTGCAATCACAGGAGGTTTCACCTGTAGTTTGAACAGTACAATCCCAAAAGGCATTTACCATCTGATTAAGTATGAAAATGAAATTGATAACATTTGCATATTTCCATCTAATTCATGTTCTGCTGCAATCATTCTAATTTTAGGAAACCAGCCTGACTTGCATGCTATGGTTTCATAGTTCATTAGAAATCAAAGGCATATGTCTTGTACATGTCAAGGTAATAAATAGATTTATTTTGAAAAGTAGACTTGGAAGAGTAAAAAGAAGGCTGTCCAATCTTCTGCCACCAGAAATAAGTTTAGTCTCATTACTATGGACCTTCTGAAAGTCTGTCAAGACCTGGTGGTTCTGGGGACCCCAGGGGACTGAGAAACTTGTGAGGTGGTTCCCTTAATATTAACATAGGCTGCATTAAAACAGAAGGATAGAATCAAGATCGCGTGAAGTGTTAATACCACTATATAATGCCTTAGTAAGGCCACACTTGGAATACTGCATTCAGTTTTGGTCACCATGATGTTGAGACTCTAGAAAGAGTGCAGAGAAGAGCAACAAAGATGATTAGGGGACTGGAGGCTAAAGCATATGAAGAATGGTTGCAGGAACTGGGGATGTCTAGTTTAATGAAAAGAAGGACTAGGGGAGACATGATAGCAGTGTTCCAATATCTCAAGGTTGCCACAAGGAGGAGAGAGTCAGGCTATACTCCAAAACACCTGAAGATAGGACAAGAAGCAATGGATGGAAACTAATCAAGGAGAGAATCAACTTAGAACTAAGGAGAAAATACCAGACAGTTAGACAATCAATGGAATGGCTTTCCTCCAGAAGTTGTGAATGCTCCAACGCTGGAAGTTTTTAAGAAGATGTTGGATAACCATTTGTCTGAAGTCATGTAGGATGTCTTGCCCAAGCAGGGAGGTGGACTTGAAGACCTTCAAGGTCCAACTCTGCTGTTGTTGTTGTTGCTGCTGCTGCTGTTGTTAACATTCCTCTATCTAATTATTCCCTTTTCCTGTTTTAACTTTGCTTTGTGTATTTTTTAACCCTTAAAAATAATTATTATATAATGGTTCTAACTAATGGTTGCATTACTTACTGTCTTTCTGCATGTACAGAGTCGCTTTCTAAATAAATTGGATGAATAAATTTAAAATATCTCACTTAATTAGGTTACTCTAGACCCCTGATGGCAAACCTATGGCACGTGTACCACAGTTGGCATGCAAAGCCCTCTCTGCAGGAACACGAACCGTCACCCCAGCTCAGCTCTGCCACACTTGCATACATGTCTCCCATTAACCAACTAGTCTTTGGGTCTCTGCCATGCATGGGGGGGGTAGGGCGCATGTGGGAGACACACACAGGGGTGGGGGCACACATGTGCACATGCATGGAATGCATATGGGGATCATACATGCATGTTTGAGGATTGCACGTGCATGTGCAGGGTAGCATGTGGGGGTTCGTGTATGCATGGTTCATGTGCAGGAGTCAAACATGAATGCATGGTTTTGGGATGTGTGTGTGGGAATTTCCTTTGCACATTGCATTAATTATTATTATTATTATTATTATTATTATTATTATTATTATTATTATGTTGTTGTTGTTGTTGTTGTTATGTCAAAACAACACAGCAAATGAGATCACTATGCTGGATTTCGTATTTCATCACCAGTCGGGCACTTCCCAAGCACCTAGGACTGCGTGATGTAGCGGCGAATTATGTTTGCCGATCCCAGTAAAGCCGCCTTTTGCAATTGACAGATAGAGATTTTGTCAATTCCGATGGTTTTCAAATGTCCGCTGACATCCTTTTGCACTGCGCCCAGCATGCCAAGTACCACTGGGACCACTTTCACTGGCTTATGCCAGAGTTGTTGCAGCTCGGTTATTATTATTATTATTATTATTATTATTATTATTATTATTATTATTATCATCATCATCATCATTATTATTATTATTATTAATTAGATTTGTATGCCGCCCCTCTCCGGATGGGTGCACTCAATGCTGAAAAGGTTAGACATCACTGCTCTAGGGATTGGATTTTGCAAATCAGTGTTCAGTTAGATTTTACTGTTTTGTTTTCTTGTTTGCAGACTAGCTGCTCAGTTACATTTTATTTTCAGACATTCTCCAGCTAATCTGACATAAATCAGTAAGAATGGGATTAGCCAAACAAAATTTACTTTCCATTATTAATATTAAGCCTCCAAAATGTGATTAAGAGCTTGGCCGTGGATCTGACAATGAAATGTCACAACATTATATCAGGAGAAATCTTCAGGTCAAATACCAACTGGGGCTTCTGAGTAAATATTAACCTCACAATCCATAAGGACAATTGACGATGAACAAGTTCACAATACGGTTAAACCAACTAATTAAGAGTATCATTTATAGGTTTTTATATCTATTAAGAATTATTTTTCTAGAGCATGAAATGTTAAAAGAATAATTTACTTCTTCAAAAAGTATCAGCCTGGAAAAACATCATTTCCAGCAATAGCAAATTTAGTTTGAGCTAAATTGGGATCATGGTCACTGAAAATGCAGAAATATACTTTAAATATTTGAATGTGTTTATTAACAAAATATCAGCCCAATAGTATAATCACAAGGTATTAAATTGTAAAAAAACAAAAACAAATGGAAATGAATTAGATTGCCTACAGAAGGGTGTGACTGGGTGCCTGGCTGGCAGATGCCCTTAAACATGTCTCACTTACACTTCTACTCTAGATATATACAAGTAAATAAAAATAAAGGTTCCCCTCACACAAACGTGCTACTCATTCCCAACTCTAGGGGGCAGTGCTCATCTCCATGTTTTAAGCTGAAGAGCCAGTGTTTCCTGATGGTGATTCCTTGGTCATGGTTGAATGATTAAATGCCAAAGGTGCACCAAATGCTGTTACCTTTCCACCAAATTGATCTCCCCCCTTTTTTTTACTTGCATGCTTTTGAACTGCTAGGTTGACAGAAGCTGGGGCACGTAACGGGAGCTCACTCCGTTATATGACGCTAGGGATTCAAACTGCCAACATTTCTGATTGACAAGCTCAACATCTTAGCCACTGAGCCACCAAGTGGGAGGTAGGATGCAAGTAGGATGCTTGGCTGCATAGCTAGAGGCATAACAAGCAGGAAGAGGGAGATTATGATCCCGCTATATAGAATGCTGGTGAGACCACATTTGGAATACTGTGTTCAGTTCTGGAGACCTCACCTACAAAAAGATATTGACAAAATTGAACGGGTCCAAAGATGGGCTACAAGAATGGTGGAAGGTCTTAAGCATAAAACGTATCAGGAAAGACTTAATGAACTCAATCTGTATAGTCTGGAGGACAGAAGGAAAATGGGGGACATGATCGAAACATTTAAATATATTAAAGGGTTAAATAAGGTCCAGGAGGGAAGTGTTTTTAATAGGAAAGTGAACACAAGAACAAGGGGACACAATCTGAAGTTAGTTGGGGGAAAGATCAAAAGCAACATGAGAAAATATTATTTTACTGAAAGAGTAGTAGATCCTTGGAACAAACTTCCAGCAGACGTGGTAGATAAATCCACAATAACTGAATTTAAACATGCCTGGGATAAACATATATCCATCCTAAGATAAAATACAGAAAATAGTATAAGGGCAGACTAGATGGACCATGAGGTATTTTTCTGCCATCAGACTTCTATGTTTCTATGTTTCTAAGTCTCTTTATATACAAGTACATGTCTCATAATAGGTATATCACTTACAAAAATGTAAAACATATGCATAGGTTGTCCTAAATTCTAATCCTAACAGCCACAAATATCATTTGATAGAAGGTAATAATAATTTATTAAATTTATATTCCTCCTTTCTTCTGCAATTGGAAGGTAGCTAGGATGTCATATTTCCCCATAGAAAGCACCTCGTAAGGAGCCCTGGAGCACAGTAGTTAGAATGCAGTATGGCAGATGACTTCTGCCCAGAGCCTGGAGTTTGATCCTGGCAGAGCTCCAAGTTGCCTTCCATCCTTCTGAGGTCAGTAAAAGAGGGTCTAAATTGTTAGGGGCAATATGCTGACATTATAAACTGCTCAGTGATACTGAGCAGCACTATGAGGTACTGTATACGTCTAAGAGCTATTGGTATAAGGCAGTGCTTCTCAAATAGTAGGGCACCCCCCCCCTGGGGGGCATGGAGTGATACCAAGGGGGGCACTTGATCTCTGGGAATGTGGGGGGGGGATTTGCCACAAGGAGTAGGATTTTTTTGCACCAAACAATAGCACACAGCACAGAGCAGGAGATATGAAGTGCAGATAACAACCCTTGAGAGACACCATGAACAAATATTTAACTGGAAAGAAAAGAGAGGAGAGAGATGAAGATAATGAGACAAATGTAAGTCTCCTGAAAACTAAGATGAGGAAATATGATGAAACGTATGTAGCGCTTGATTCACTTTGACTATGGTGATGAGGAAAGATTGGTATGTTTACTGGATCTAAAAATGTTGGCAGCGGACAGCATGAGGCCAAATAAATTAAGGCATCATTTAAACACAATACACCCCAAACCTCTCCTTTTAGGGCAGAACCAGCATGGTTGAGGAAAGGTTCATGCACACACACACAAATACACACACACACACACAAGTCTAATCTGTCTACTACTGACAAAGCATCACAATGTCCCCCAATTTCAAAATACAAAGTTTTTTTTAAATGTTGTAAAATTCCAGCCCTAAAAATAGTTTTAAAATAAACCTTTTCAGTTGATTTATAAGCCAACCACTGGCTTGTGTTATGCTGCTCCTGATTTCTGGGTTTTGTGAGGTTTTTGTGGTCTTCTCTCTTTATTTACCTTTTAGAAGATTTTTTTTTAAAAAATCCGTCTTATTTCTCATGGGTTTATATGATTTAGTTACAGGATAATGTTTGTTTATCATAGTTTAGAAAACAAAAAATTGAGCAGTGATCTACTGGATTGGACCCTTGATCAATCTAGGTCAGTGTTTTTCAACCAGTGTGCCACGAGACATAGTCAGGTGTGCCGCGAAGAAGGAAGCTAAGGTTCCCATCTCGCAACTTTTGGCAGAGAGAGAGAGTGTGTGTGTGTGAGAGAGAGAGAGAGAGAGAAAGAAAGCAAGAGAGAGAGAAAGAAAAAGAAAGAAAGCAAGAGAGAGAGAGTGAGAGAGAAAGAAAAGAAAGAAAGAGAGAGAAAGCAAGCAAGAGAGAGAAAGAAACCAGGAGAGAGAGAGAAAAGGAGAGGAAGGGAGAGAGAAATGAGCAAAGAGGGGAGGAAAAAAAAGAGAAATGAGAAAATGATTGAGATGGAGAAGGAGAGGAAAGAGAGAGAAACAAAAGAGAGAGAAGTGACTCTTGATTTAAAGCATATTTAAAGCACCCAAAGAATAAGAGAGAAAAAAACCCTAGCCCTCACCTGTTTTTGGAAATGGTTCAAGAGCGTGTATACACACACACACACACACACACAAGGGTGGGGAGGAGACAGGGATGGAAAAAGAGAGGAGAGTGTCTTAGGGTGTCATTTTGTGTCATTTTGGTTGGTGGTGTGCCCCAGGATTTTAAAATGTAAAAAATGTGCCACAGCTCAAAAACGGTTGAAAATCACTGATCTAGGTTTCCCAATCTAGGCTCAACAATGTTTCCCAATCTAGGCTCAACAATGGCCAATCAAGTGCCCAAAAGAAGCATATTAGTGTCCCATCAAATGGCTTTTAGATGGCAATTACACTGTCATCAAAGCTAATAGCTGTGGATACCTTGACTTCATAATTGATATAACCCTTTTTTTGAAGTCAGCCAAACTGGTGACCAGCCCAGCTCTGTGGGGAGGGAAGGAGGTTTCCTCCCAGTTCAGACCAGATTGCCCAAACCAGTAGTGACCCACTGGTGATGTCAAAATGACATCACAAATCCGGTTTGGTTGGTGCCAATCTATGGGTGCTGCCATCTTTTTTTCTGGAAGGTTTTTCTGAATTTTTTTTACTGTTTGGAAGTTTTTCGTCTGCTGCTGTTTGAAAAAAATTGGGCCTCAGTTAAACTATGGCTACTAATAGAAGAGATAACAGGAAACTTCCATTGTAGTCAGGAATTTAGCAACAGAAATTTGCCTTATATTTTTAATAAATATATCTAACATATATATCTTCAAACATGAAAATCCATATGTTTATTTTTATAAATTCCCAATTCCAAACTGAATTGCAAGGAACTAATTAAAGCCATAAATGTATTCATTTTATCCATTTATGAGCTTCTGGCTTAATCTGTTAATACAATAATTGAACCTGAAGCACAGCGTGTTCTGCCTTATACTTGGATCAGTAATATGTACATTGTGCCATTTCTTTGACTTCCAGTAAGCTAAGCATTTCTTTGGATTTTGCCTCCTTCAATTATTAGTAAATGTCTCAATTAAGTGAACTCTTATCACTAGGTTAATTTGTAACCAATATCTTAAAGTTAATTGAAAGGTAATATCTCAGGTTCAATAAGGAAGTGGAAATGTGTTCCCTTTAGGACCCCTAAAATGTTTTGCAATCATTGGGATTTAACAGTGATGATTAGATGTACCTCTTGTAAGAATCTGGGCTGCCAGGAAAAGCCAGCCTTCCAAATGTTCCTTTGCTATCTGTTCCAAGTTTCCAGACTTTCCAGATAATTCAGATTACTGTAAAGTCAAGCATAAATATGTTGACATTAAAAGTGGGGTTTCAGGGATATTATGTGTCGTGGTTTTGCTTTGCAAAGACAGTCTGTTGTTTTATTCCATTCTTAACATCATCATCTTCGAAGAGGGGCGGCATACAAATCTAATAAATTATAATTAAATTATTATTATATACCGCTTCATAGTGCTTTTACAGCGCTCTCTAAGCAGTTTACAGAAAAAGCTTATTGCCCCCAATAATCTGGTCCTCATTTTACCCCCCCCCCTCAGAAGTATGGAAGACTGAGTCAACCTTGAGCCAATAGTGAGATTTGAACTGCTGAACTACAGCTAGCAGTTAGCTCAAGTAGCCTGCAGTGTTGCACTCTAACCACTGCACCACCCCTTCCCCTTCTTTCCTTCCTTCCTTCCTTCCTTCCTTCCTTCTTCCCTTCCTTCCTTCCTTCCTTCTTTCCTTCTTTTTGCTAGTTTCTAGGGGAGGAATTCTTGCTTTAACTACTGGTAGTTGATCCTTCAGTGCACTTTGAGCAGTAAATTCTTTCCAATGCTTTTGAATAATTCCAGTTGTTTTCACTTATTCTACTGGAAACCTATAAGGATTTTGCAATGTTCTGCACCAATGTTTATGATGTCTGCCTATCTTCTATTTTCTTTGATTAATGTCCAACTGATTGTGGTATTGGCAACAGTTTTGATCTGGAAGACAAAATGCAAGTGCCACGCAGCATATCCTTCAGTCTTCCACTATGTACCATATCCACTTTACTTCTTTATATGATCACCATGTTGGTAATGCAACTGCAATAAATAACATCTTTCATATACAGCACAGTTGAAATACATTTAGGCTTTGTGTTACTTACCATATCATCTTCCATGCTTCACTGATATATAATATAATTGGCAAATGAATACTGTTATAAAATCAGAGATTTGTCTTACTGTTAATAGGTTACATGGACCAAATTGCATGAAACCAATGAAATACTATAAATGTCTTTCCAGTTCTGGTTTTAACATCTGTTATAGAGGTTGTTAAGGTTTTTTTGTTTGCTTGTTTTTTGTTTTGTTTTTTGGTTGCCCACCAGAAAGCTTCTTTTTAGGAAAGAATTGGTGTTGAAGTTACACTGGTGGATTTATGGTCAAATAATATATTTTAATTCTGTTGATTCTATCTTCAAGTCTAAGGAAGTGTTAGACTCAGTAGGATGTGTTTGCCATTGGTTTACATATTTCCAACTGAAAGAAAGATTTCAATCAGACAAAAAAATTGATGGGTTTGACTCTGTCAAAAATAAATTGGAAATCCTACTGTGTGGTGGTGGTGAACATATTATTGCTAAGGTCTATACATTATTATTGCATTTGAATTTGGAAAATGAATATGTAAAGCATTGCATTATTCAGAGGGCAAAGAACTTTGGATACAATGTATTGCTTGACCTATGGGAGAATATGTGGATGAAAGGTTTAAAATTTACACTAAATTACAATTTAAAATAAAATTTCTATAATATGATGTATTGTTGGTATTTAACACCAGACAAGCTGTCAAGAATTGTATTTTGTATACTGTTTTATTGTTGACATGTTGTGAGCCGCCCCGAATCCATGGAGAGGGATGGCATACAAATTCAATCAATCAATCAATAGTGGTATTTCAAATAATGTTGTAAATGCAAATGTAAATGTAAAGGAAGAACTTTTTGTCATTTATGGTGGACATGGGACAAAGCAAAATAGTATTGGAATACGATTCACATCCTAATACAGAAGATTCTCAAAGTGAATATAAAGATAAAATCAGAAAATTTTCTTTTTTGGTTTAATGGAAAAAGACTTGGGAAAAATTGGAACTTTGATGTTAAATATGTTGATGGCAGCAAGACTACTTTTTGCACAAAGTTTGTTGCTTTGGCCTGCCTAAAGCAGCAGTTATTATTATTATTATTATTATTATTATTATTATTATTATTATTTATTAGATTTGTATGCTGTCCCTCTCCGAGGACTCGGAGTGGCTCACAACAAAATACAATGTCACAAATCCAATATATTAAAAAACACATTAAAAACCCATTATTAAAAACCATACAACTCAGACAGACCATACACAATTCTACCATGCTCAGGATACCTGTCAAGTAGAATAGAATAGAATTCTTTATTGGCCAAGTGTGATTGGACACAGAAGGAATTTGTCATTGGTGCATATGCTGTCAGTGTACTTAAAAGAAAAGATACATTTGTCAAGAATCATGAGGTACAACCCTTAATGATAGTCAGAGGGTACAAATAAGCAATCAGGAAACAATTAATATTAATATTAATATCAAGGGGCGTGCATAAGTGCACCAGTGTGCCTTCCATCCCCTGTCCAATTGTCTCTCTTTATCTCATTTAGCTTTTCATTCTTTCAGATATGTTCACCTATACTTTTATATCTTTTCTTCTATTCTTTTCTTTATTTATATTATTACATATCTATTCTCTTCAATGTGCATTATGTATTGGACTAACTAACTAACTAACTAACTAACTAACTAACTAACTAAATAAATAAATAAATAAATAAATAAATAAATAATAAATTAATATAAATCATAAGGATACAAGCAACAAGTTACAGTCATACAGTCATAAGTAGGAGGAGATGGTTGATAGGAACAATGAAACAACTAACTGTAATAGTAATGCAGCCTTAATGAATAGTTTCAGAGTGGTGAGGAAATTATTTGTTTAGCAGAGTGATGGCATTCAGGAAAAAAATGTTCTGGTGTTTAGTTGTCTTGGTGTGTAGTGCTCTATTGCATCGTTTAGAGGGTAGGAGTTGAAACAATTTATGTTCAGGATGTGAGAGGTCATTGACTATTTTCACAGCCGTCTTTTTGACTCATGCAGTATACAGTATTTGGCACAAATGACTTTCTCATTAACAGAATTCTCTGCAGCATCCAAACTTTATTTTGCAACAGCAGTAGCGAAGGGAAGGTTTCCAAAAACATGAAACTCTCATCATAGAGTAGGATTTAAATTTTAAAATAATGCTAATTATTATTTCAATTTTTAAAAAGCTGCTTCCCAATAAAAACCAAATCTAACAAGACCTCTGTTTTCTTAAATGCCTTATTAAAGTAAGAAATCATAGTTGGCTCATTGTGTATGCTAGGAAATTGTGGGGGATTCTTGCAGTGATGCCTAATAAGTTACTTGATCTCTCCCATCTCTACTAAAAGTCCAAGTCCAACCAGCATTCTGATTTTTATATAATAGTGGCTATGAATCATTTGTAATAAACTTGGAAACTAAAAATTAAACCTTAGAGCACGCCTTAAAACTCCCATCCAAATTCACAGTAAAATCTCTAATTAATTCTGATGTAATAGACACTGGATGCAACCAAGTAAATCTATGTGCAGAGTCCCTGAAACTCACAAACAATTTTATTGCATTCAAAGTAGTCCAAAAGAGGCAGTTCAAATTTACCTTTATATTATTGCACCTGCAGTAATCCATGGCTATTGTATAAATAAGGAAAGCATTGTACCAAAGATTTTATTTGCCATAGTGGTATACTACATGAATTATTCAGCATATTTAACATACATTCGGAGTTAAGGGTTACCCATCTCCACCCAATTGTGCAGTAAAACTAAGTCTTTCTATATTGGCTTTTGCAATCTCTAGATACCCAGGATTTTTTTTTCTATTTTCATATTCTACTGCAATGGCATTCTAGATGTTCCCTTCAGTAAGAAAAGAGAATTTACTGAACATTTACAGAAATATTTTAATAAATAATCCTATTAATCCTTATCTCTTTGTGAATGATGTGTGAATTCTGAAACAATCAACAGACTCTTTCAACCACATGGCATCACTGTACTACACAAAACAACTAAACCCTCCAAAACATGTTTAGTAAACCAAAAGACCCAGAAGCCGAAGAAGAAGAAAAATACAAGTTGTCTACAACATACAGGACAAATATTGTAACAACCAATGTGTAGAGTAGACAGACAGAAGACTAGGAGAACACATCTATGAATACCAAATAGAAGTCAGAAGACACAATGAAAACTCCTTAATCTCACAACACATGAACAAATTGAAACATAGTTTCAA
This sequence comes from Erythrolamprus reginae, assembly GCF_031021105.1. Classification (NCBI taxonomy): domain Eukaryota; kingdom Metazoa; phylum Chordata; class Lepidosauria; order Squamata; family Dipsadidae; genus Erythrolamprus; species Erythrolamprus reginae. The sequence continues at coordinate 112,896,352 of NC_091950.1, forward strand.
CTTGGAAATGGTAAGCATTCTGGATAAGACATATCCAAAAACATTAGGGAATTCCTGAAAACCTGGCATTCAGACAAATCAGCCATTAACAGACAGGCAACCACATTTGCACACCATTCAAAAGATACAATGAAAAAGTTAATGAAACACATTCTCTCCAGCATCTTACACCTAGATAAACAGGGATTAACACCAGACAAACTATCAAGCATATATCAGTAGCCTAATTAAGGAACTACCAAAGAGCAAATTACACTCCCACCAACACTGAACAAGCTACTATATATAGTCAAAAACAAATTGCACACTCACTAGAACTGATGATATGGTCTGGTTTGATCATGAAGAATCTGCAAGCAAACAACCAATTGCAGAGAGCAGCAAAGAATCTACCAGCCATGAGCTACATGTATTGTACTTTCTTTTATAATGATTCATTTTGCCATCAAAGAGGCCCTCAAAATTGCTTTGATTACCAATCTGAATGGTTTAAAAAGGCTCTAGATTGACAATCTCCATCATGACCTGTGATGCTCACAGCATTATCCAAAGAGGTTTAGATCTAACAACTTTGGTCAACACTGATGGAGAACTGTTCAACAAAGATCCTTTCTTTTCTTCTTTTCATAATGCAGGTTTTACAGGAGATGATTGGGAAAATAATAAGGACTGCTATTTTGCTCCAGGAAGCAATTTTCACTTTTCCATAACATTAAAGGCTTTGTTTTTCATATTAAAATTGGGTATGATATTTTCATCTGTTATGTTGTAGGAACAGACCTAGCAGGAGGCATGGCAGAAAGGACAATGGATTTGACACAAATATTTTAAAATGGTTCATAATGAGTTGAATTTGCAGGAAAAACTGTGAACTTGTTTTACACATCCAATAAATTAATTGTATATTTCGGTACATTGTACAAAATGTAAACTAAATAACTAAATAATTTTGCATCATTCCCATGATTTTGGAAGTTATGCTTTCTCCATAGAGGGAGGAGTCAGCAGTCAGGATGGATTGTGTTGTACATACTCCTGATCAGTTGGAGGATGATGAAGATATTGAGGACTCGGATTCAGATAGTGTTTATGAAGTAGTGGGGGGCCTGCGGTTACAGGTAGTAGAACAGGCCAGCCACAGGATAGGGCTATGAGTTCAGGATCTAGTGAGGGAGAATCAGATGCTTGCTGGGTTAATCCTAAATTCAGAAGGATTCAGAAACGTAGAGAGCAAAGGTCTGGAAGAAGATATTAAGGAGAGGAATGGATTAAATATTGTAGTGAGGTAATTGGCACATCAGGGGGCTAGTGGAGAAGAAGGGTGAAGTTTCAACGTTGCTGAAAAGAAATATGGAAGTGTTTTCGCCACGCTAAAGTAAGCCAAAGTATTTGGTATTGTATTTAGTCAGTGCTTTGAAAAAGACAGCAGTCTTTTTTAAAGCTATGTAGTTAGGAAATAAATCTTGTCTAAGTGAAGCAGGAAAAGGAATGTGAGAAATGCGGCTAAGAGAGAGATAATGGTCTGAGTGATGTCTGGAATATTTGAAGTACAAGAGAGCAGAGAAATAAATGGAGTTGCTTTATTCATGAAATGATGCAGTTAATGAGAGTTATTTGTAATTACTAAACTTCTATCAGAAACCAGAACAGATTGTACTTGCTCGTCAGAGGCGAGGACTGCGTCAGCTATTTAAACAATGGATACACCCATTGGCCCCAGTTTCCTGACTCAATCTCAGCAGAGTAAGATGTGGCGAGCACAACCCATCCAACTTCTTAGCTTTCTTAATGTAAACAAAATAACTAAATAATTTTGCATCATTCCTATGATTTTGGAAGTTATGCTTTCTAAAGTAAGATAATTCTTCCAAGGAAAATGATACTATTTTGTCCCAAAGAAAATACAGTATTTACCATGAAACAAGAATGTCTATTATCAGTTATTGTATTTCATTGTTTTATCAATAAACATAAAAACAAAAACTACTCATGCCAAAATCATGAAATCTCCAGAACTGTAAACCTTATACATATGCACATATGTTCCTCTTGGCTTCTAGGTGCTCACAAAGAAAGGATTTTTCGAAATGACCAAATGACAAAATGGACAATGCAAAATTGGTATAGGTACATGGCGGACCATATTCAATTTGAAATTATGGATAAAAGGATAAATTTGGATAATGAAACTGAACTGAGACAACTGATGGGACGGTGGGACAAGGTAAGACGGTATATGATGAGTAGAATCTGAGACCAAGCTATAAGAAATAAATTGGAATCACTCTATAATATGTAAATAGATATATTGCTCTTGGGTCAAAGTGGATTATATAAGAAACACCCCCGATTGGTGGTGGGGTATGTGTGTGTGTCGGGGTGGTGGGCACATTTCACTATGCACTGTTTTATGTTGTGTGTATATTAAACTTGTTAAAAATTAATAAAAAAATATTTTTTTATTAAGAAAAGAAAAACGAAATGACCATCAGTGGGAGTCATATGCACATGTGGGTAGGCAGAGGTGATTAGGATGAAAAAATATCCAGGCAGCACTGGGTCATCAGCTAGTTTTATTCATAACTTGGTTTTCTTAAAACTTCCATATGCTTGTCTTTCATCACTTTAGATAGGAAGGTGGTAATTTTTTCAAAACAATGTGTAATTTATACCATGGGCTAACAGATGTTATTTTATTATTTTATTTCATTTCATTTCTCATGTCAAAACATATCTTTTCCCCATTGCTTTGTTTCTATCTTTAAATTCCTCAGTTTCTTTCTGTCAAACCTTATTTAACTAAAAACACAATGTGGCCATAACTATTTCATGAAACTAGTATCTAATTGCCAAACATAATTCCTGCTCCCCTAGTCTTCAATCTTTTCAAAAGCCATTTCTATCCAGCAAAAGGAATCTAAAGGACTGCTTTTAATGAGATTCTTTTTCTCCTAGCCTTGGGAATCCAACAATGGTTAATTCATTTGTTCCATGAAACAAGGCTTTGTTCCATGCTGCCATGTCTTTTTGCTTGTGTAAGGTAATACGCAAGCAAATAAATGGGGCTGTAAAGAATGTAGGATATTGGTTTAAGGCAACATTCTAATAAAATGAAAGATCAAAAGGCTCGCATTAGTATTTTCTTTAATTTTAGTTTCTTGGTTTAACATCTGAGAAAAAGAATAGTTAGGCACTTTCTTCATGAAACTATATGTGTGATTGTGGGTAGACTACATATTATATTGTCCATACAGTCTTAAAAGAGACAGTGTAAGTTCTACATTAAGATAACTACGTTGGTATAGCAGTTAAGCACATCAAGTTAGAAACCATGAGACTTTGAGTTATAGCCCTGCCTTAGGCACAAAGCCAACTGTATTACTTTGGGACAGAGGTGGGTTCCTCCCTATTCTGTTGGGCTCTCTGGTAAACGTCTCCCAAAAATGCAAACACACACACATTTGAAAATTCAAAACAATGTTCTTTATAATAAGTCACTTAAACTAAGCCCTCTGGTCTCCAAACAAACTGGTAATTTGTACAAGTCCCTTATCAGTTCTGTGATACTTAGCTTGCAGCTGTGAGGTTATTCACAGTCCATCTTCTTTCATAAAGTGAAACACACTTTGCTCTGGTTTAGTTTCAAAGCGGAGAAAAATCAGCACACAAAAGGTCAAAGTCAGTAAAGCAGTCATGAAACACAACAATCAGATAATCCTCCACAATGGCCAAACCCACAGGCTGCTATTTATAGCAGCCCCACTAATTACCACAGCCCCACCCAACCACAGGTGGCCTCATTTTCTTTTATAATAATCTCTCAGTTGTTGTTACCTATACATCACTCTCCGGATGCGTGGCTGTATCATTAACTCTTGTTCTGAATCCAAGGAGGAGCTAGATAATTGATCTCCTTCTGAGCTGTCTGCCACACTCTCCCCCTCCCTGTCACTCATGTCTTCTTGGTCAGAGGAGCCTTCATCAACAGATTCCACCGGGGGCAAAACAGGCCTGCAACATGTGGATGTCTCCCCCACATCCACAGTCCTTGGGGCAGGAGTTGGGGCAGAGCTAACCACAATACTCCCAGTTTGCACTGGTTCTATAGAACCAGTAGCAAACCACTGGTGATGTCATGAAATCGGTTCTGTTGGTGCCAGTCCATGAACGCCACCATCATTTTTTGGATTTTTTTTAAAAAAAAATATTATTTTTAATTAGTTTTTTTTTTTCCTGTCGAGTTGCCAGCATTATGCATGTGCCACCATCTTGTTTTTGGCTTTTATTTTAAACTTTTGGCACTGCGCAGAATTCTATGTCGTGCGAGTGGAAGCAAAGTGGCAGCATGGTAACTTATAACCCACCCCTGCCTTGGGCCAGTCACCCTCTTTCAAGCTAGGAAGGAGGCAATGACAGACCACTTCTGAACTGTTTATAAGAAAACCGGAGGGATGTATCCAATAGTCAACACTGATTTGAAGATTTTTAAAACTAAAACTATCTTATATATCTTTCAGCTCTATGGCTGTACCTTAAAATTCCAAACAAAAATTACTCAGATGTAATATGGGCAGAGAAGACCTGCCATCTTTGGCGCTACTGGTGTGCCCTCCGAGGCCATCACGGGTGCACATGGGCCCAGTGGTACAAGATATGGCTTCTGCGCATGCGCAGCAAGCGAAATCTCATGTGAGGATGCATGTGCAGAAACAAAAAATTGGCGAAAATTGCCAAAATCTCATTTGCGTGTGCATCTTCACATAAGATTTCACTTGCTGAGCATGTGCAGCAGCCAAATCTCATGCGGGGGCACACGTGCACGTGGTGGGGGCACACAGCTGTGCACACATCTCCAAAATTGCTTTTTTTAAAAAAAAATATTTTAATTTTCTTACTTTTTACCCTTAACCCTCCCCCTCCCTTCCCTCAGTTCTTTCTTATTCATCGTCACAGCCAGGTCAGAGTTCTAGACAATTTCTGCTTTGGCCTTATCCCTTCTTCTTCATTGGCCTTATCCCTTTCCACCTATGCAAAATAAAGTTTCCATTTTTTTCTTATCCTTTCAGTTTTTTCATCCCATGAACAGTTCAGTGAGAAAATATGAGTTATTTCCATTTGTACTTGTTCAAATATATAATCATTCCATCGTTTTAGTGTCCATTTACTTTTATCCTTCCATCCATATACTATAGTTGCATGAGCAGCTTTTATCATAGTCCTTAATACTTCTTATTCTTCTGCCTTCACTCTTTGAGTTTCTTTAATATCTCCTTCTATTATGTGTTGTGGTTGGCTCTGGCCCAGCTCCTGCCCCAAGGACTGTGGGGGTGGATGTAGGTGAAACCTCCCAGTGTCAAAGGCCTCTTTTACTGCCGACTGCTTCAGGCAGCGAAGTATCATCGGAAGCAGGGACTGACTGTGAAATGGAACCCTCAGAGGGGGGCTTGGCAGGCATCCCAGGAGGAAGGCATTCATCCTCCTCCTTATCTTCACTGGACTCTGATGAGGAAGCAGTTATAGATCCATGAATAGAAGAGAGCAGCTACGTAGGTATTACAAGAGATAAGAATGTTCACCTGTGGTTGGGTGTGGTTCAAGTAATTAGGGCTACTGTTAAATGGGCAGCGTGCCAGCCTCTCAGTGTAGAAGATTATCTGTTCATGATTGTGGATTTGCCTTGACTCTTCGGATTCTCCAGGGACCCTGTGCTTTGATATCTGGACTCTGAATGTAAATCATAGTTAACTGTGTGAGTTAAACAAAATCTGAAGGAGAGTAGCTGTGACAACTTCACAGCTACTTGTTAATTGCTTTGAGTTTGGGGTGGGTTTTTTTTGTTATTTCCCTGCCTTCAAGTCTGTTTGTTTTACATGTGAGCCCTTTGACTACAAAAAGAGGGTTTTGCTTCTATTTTTCTGTGGATAAAGAAAGTATTGTTGACTTTTCCCATGTGTATGTCTGTTTTGGTTACTTTTGCATTTAATTAGAGGCTCGTGCCAAGAGCCAGCAGAACATTATCTCCCATCTTACCCGCAATTCATTTTTAACTATTCCATTTATATTTTTCAATATTAAAGTCCAGAACTTTTGAATCTCCTCACATTCCCACCAGAGATGTGTGTACCATCCCACTGCATGACCACAATGCCAGCATTTAGGGCTTAGTCCTCCAGCATCTCCAAAATTGCTACCGGAACGTAGCACCTTACTGTTCCAGTAGCAGGCCTTCACTGAATATGGAGACTAACTTCCTTCTTTTCTTCCTTCTATTCTATTCTCCTCTTACATGTATTCCTTGCTCTTCCTACTCCTTCTCCATCATACTAGGATGGTAGCCTATTTCAAAACTTTGCCCAGGTTTACCTGGTGCACCAGTTGCAGCCCTATTTGAACAGGGAGTCTCTGCTCACAATCACTCATGCCCTCATCACCTCAAGATTCGACTACCGCAACACTCTCTACACCTTTGAAGAGTGTTCGGAAACTTCAGATCGTGCAGAATGCAGTCGCACGAGCTACCATGGGCCTCCCTAGGTATGCCCATGTTTCATCAACACTCCGCGGCTTGCACTGGCTGCTGATCAGTTTCCGGTCACAATTCAAAGTGCTGGTAATGACATATAAAGCCCTACATGGCATCAGACCAGAATACCTATGGGACCACCTTCTGCTGCACGAGTCCCAGCAGCTGATTAGATCCCACAGAGTTGGCCTTCTCTGGGTCCCATTCACTAAACAATGTCATCTGGCGGGACCCAGGGGAAGACCCTTCTCTCTGGAATCAACTCCCCCTGGAGATTTGAATTGCCCCCACACTCCCTGTATTCCGCAAGATGTTAAAGACTCACTTATGTCACCCAGCAGAGGGGGACTGATCCCCCCCCTCTGCTGACTATACACTTGAGAATTGTATGATTGTGTAGTATTGATTGTTTTTTAATATTAAGGGGATTTAATTATAGCTTTTACTAATATTAGATTTTATTATTGTATTTTATTATTGTTGTAAACTGCCCTCGGAGATGGGCGGCATACAAATCTAATAAATTATTATTATTATTATTATTATTATTATTATTATTATTATTTCCTGAAAGCTAAGTATGAAAAGCATATTAATAATAATAATAATAATAATAATAATAATAATAATAATAATAATACCTCAAACTGAGAGGTGGGTAGAGAAAGATATGCAGATCTTAGATAGATAGATTGTTAGACAGATTGATAAATTAATGCCAATAAAATGAACAGGAATCTTATGTGTAAGAGGAAACTAATTGTTTTAATAATCCATTGGTGGGTATATGGAGGGGTGCTGGCTTCCTTTTGTCCCATCCTGCAGATATAAATTGTTACAATTACAGTTCACTGTAAATGCAAGTTTGGGACTGGGATGGGGAGGAAACAATTTCACATAATGAAAAAGCTGCAAAGTAGTTTTAAATATCTCCCTACAGTGTTGATATCTATCTGAAACTAAATTCTATGATGAATATATTTTGATTTAGCCTATTTTTTTAGCTCCCAGTTGAATGGGATTTTTTTCCATTTTAAAGAGATTTATGAGTTCATGAAGCTGTTGCATTGTTTCTAAGGGTAAATGAGCACAAGAATTCTATTTCCCTTAAGGGATAGTCATTAGCTTCCCAAAAGATTTAGTTTCTAATTAAGGTCCTGGGGTTTATAATAAACAATGTATGCAGTCAAATATTGTTGCTTAATCTATCTAAGTATCCATTATGAGGTCAGTCTACTCGTATCAATTTATGTATGTAATTATGACTAAAATTTAGAAGGAAATAAAAGAGGTTTGAATGCATCAATTTGAAAAACTGTGAAGAATAAACCAATTATTTTCACAAGCTTTTAAACAGACCAGAGCTCAGGGTAATCTGTGATGCCACTTCTGAATGCCACTTTGAATAGTTTGATTGAAAAATCTAATACATGATATTTGTTATTACAGTAATGTGGTATTTTTCTTAGTTCGTAATCTATCTTTCCTCTATATTGATTTGCATTTAAGTAAAGGATAAATATTAGTACATATTTGAACAGAAGAAAATTTCTTCTATTTGTTAAGGTATAGAAGCCACATGGACAAACCATAGTTTCAAAATGTGAGAATCTGTGATTATCCTTGTTGTGAGTGCTCCTTGTCCACCTCAGGTCATGTCAGATTCTGAGGAGGATGAGTCATGCCTTTCTGGATACCCTGGCCAGGGCAGTTGTCAGATGAAGCAGATAGTGAGAGTGAGGCAGAAAGTGACTTGAGTGAGCCTGAGGAACCATTAGAGGGGGCTGATGTGACAATGGGTGAGTAGTCCCAGTCAGAGAGTGACGAAGACATGAGAGTGGAAAGTCATTGGATTGAGCCTTAGAAACATAGAAACATAGAAGACTGACGGCAGAAAAAGACCTCATGGTCCATCTCATGCCCTTATACTATTTCCTGTATTTTATCTTAGGATGGATATATGTTTATCCCAGGCATGTTTAAATTCAGTTACTGTGGATTTACCAACCACGTCTGCTGGAAGTTTGTTCCAAGGATCTACTACTCTTTCAGTGAAATAATATTTCCTCACGTTGCTTTTGATCTTCCCCCCAACTAACTTCAGATTGTGTCCCCTTGTTCTTGTGTTCACTTTCCTATAAAAAACACTTCCCTCCTGAACCTTATTTAAGCCTTTAACATGTTTAAATGTTTCGATCATGTCTCCCCTTTTCCTTCTGTCCTCCAGACTATACAGATTGAGTTCATTAAGTCTTTCCTGATACGTTTTATGCTTAAGACCTTCCACCATTCTTGTAGCCCGTCTTTGGACCTGTTCAATTTTGTCAATATCTTTTTGTAGGTGAGGTCTCCAGAACTGAACACAGTATTCCAAATGTGGTCTCACCAGCACTCTATATAAGGGGATCGCAATCTCCCTCTTCCTGCTTGTTATACCGCTAGCTATGCAGCCAAGCATCCTACTTGCTTTTCCTACTGCCCGACCACACTGCTCACCCATTTTGAGACTGTCAGAAATCACTACCCCTAAATCCTTCTCTTCTGAGGTTTTTGCTAACACAGAACTGCCAATACAATACTCAGATTGAGGATTCCTTTTCCCCAAGTGCATTATTTTACATTTGGAAGCATTAAACTGCAATTTCCATTGCTTTGACCATTTATCTAGTAATGCTAAATAATTTACCATATTACAGACGCCTCCAGGAATATCAACCCTATTGCACACTTTAGAGTCATCGGCAAATAGGCAAACCATCCCTGTCAAACCTTCCCCTATGTCACTCACAAACACATTAAAAAGAATAGGACCCAGAACAGACCCTTGTGGCACACTGCTTGTAACCTGTCATTGGAAGTCATTGCTTTAGAAGATTGCTCTGAAGGCGAGAGGAGTCACAGAGTAAAAGGTATTAGCTTACAGCCTTAGCCTTTTTGAGGTGTGATATCACTTCCAGGCAGTATAAAGGAAAAGGATTGTGGGAAATGGGGCATGGCGAATCAATGTTGTTCAACGGAAAAGACGTGAGGTGGGAAACACCATCCAGATAAGGAGGATTAATACCAGAAAGACAGTAACACAGAAAACAATATCCTAATCAAGGAGGACCTACACCCCCACCAACACTAGGCACACAAGCTACTATATATATATATATAAACAAAGGAAAAAAGTCACATTCACAGGCACTGGTGATGTTACCTAGTCAGGTAATGAAATACTGTATCTGCAAACAAATAACCCATCTCAGAGAGCACAATTCAACCCCAACTATGTATATTCTCTTCTATTGGCTAACAAAAAAATTACCCCACACACAAAACCACTCTATCACAAACCTGACAAAATAATTTTCCCTTACAAGGGTTAGAGCATTATAAAGATCTGAAGGCAGAGATGGGCCACCTTTTCCCAGCGCTACTGGAATGGGATGTGAAAAAGCAAAATCTCATGCCAGAACAAGATTTTTTCTTTTTCTTTTTTTTTGCTTCCATCATGTGCGGAAACAAAAAGGGCCAAAAATGGACGAAAACCAGGTAAGTCCAGCCCCGGCGCTCATGGCACCGCACTCACTGCCCTCCCAGCCCTGACACCTATGGCTCCAGCACTCACTGCCCACCCAGCCCTCGCTGGCCTCCCAACCCTGACACTCGCAGCCCCAGCACTCATGGCCCAGCAGCCTGCCCAGCCCTGGCACTCACTGGGCCTAGTGCTCAATGCCCACCCAGGCCTGGTGCTCGCAGTCTGCTCAGGCCCGATGCTTGTGGCCCGCCCAGCCTTGCTGGTGCACACAGCATGCCCAGCCCCAGCCCTTACCTTTTGGAAAAGAGCTGAGGCCACGTGCTTTCTCGCTTCTCCGTGTGCCCTTCCTGCAGCAGCATCAGTATCCTCTTTTTATTATTATTATTATTATTACTATTATTATTTATTAGATTTGTATGCTGCGCTGCTCCGGAAACTCGGAGTGGCTCACAACAATAATAAAGTGTACAAATACAATACTTAAAAAAAACAATTAAAAACCCTTGTCATTAAAATAGTTACACAACCCAATCAAACCATACATAAATCGTAAAAGCTAGGGGGTATATCAATTTCCCCATGCCTGGTGACATAGGTGGGTTTTCAACAACTTGTGAAAGGCGAGGAGGATGAGGGCAGTTCTAATCTCTGGGAGGAGTTGATTCCAGAGGGCCAGGGCTGCCACAGAGAAGGCTCTTCCTCTGGGTCCTGCCAGATGGCATTGCTTAGTCGACGGGACCCGGAGAAGGCCAACTCTGTGGGACCTAATTGGCCGCTGGGATATATGCAGCAGAAGACGGTCCTGGAGGTATTCTGGTCCGATGCCATGTAGGGCTTTATAGGTCATTACCAATACTTTGAATTCTGACCAGAAACTAATCGGCAGCCAGTGCAGGCCGCGGAGTGTTATTGAGACATGGGCATATCTAGGAAAACCCATGATTGCTCTTGTGGCCGCATTCTGCATGATCTGAAGTTTCCAAACATTCTTCAAAGGTAGCCCCATGTAGAGAGCCTTCCTGCTTTGCCCTCACCGTGCTGAGAAGATGTGGTGCGGGGAGCAGGCCTCCCCGCACCAGGTCAGAACTCGGTACCGCCGCTGTTGCTGCTGCCTGCATGGCTGGGGCTCTGTCGCTCTAGGAGCCATGGTGAGATTTGGCTGCTGTGCATGTGTAGCAACCTAATCTCATGCAAACATCACTTGCGCAGCGAGAAATGTCTTATTATTTTGCTTCCGTGTCTGCATGGAAACAAAAACCCAGTGATTTTATTGGAATCTCACTGATTGCACACATGCACAGTACATGCATGGCACAGTGCATGTGTTCATAAAGAGAATGAAAAAAAAACAGAATTATGTGCAGTACTGCAGGCTACTTCTGCTGGCTGTCTGAAATCTGGCATTTCGAATCTCATGAGGCTCAAGGATGATTCAGCTTTTTGAGATGGATAAAATGAGAACCCATGAGAATTGGGGACAATATGCTACCTCTGTAAACCACTTAGAGATGGCTGTAAAGCACTGTAAAGCAGCATATAAGTCTAAGTGCTATTGCTATTAGATTCCCTCATTATGTCTGAATATGGTCCTGGCTAATTGCTGAGATTTTGTAATAACTCGTTTTAACTTTTTAAATTTAATTCCATTGTTTCCTGCACTGATTTCATCAGGCAGAAGTACAACTGCATTTTAAAATTATACCTTTTAATGCTCAGAAAAAAATGCTTCTCACTGAAGTAAAAATATTACTAATAAGATTCAAGCTTATTTTTCCTTCTTTTTTATATTTTATTTCCATTTTTCTTGAAATTGAATTGGATGATTACCTTGTGGCATATATTGTAATGTTCTGTTATTTAATGAACGTATTAAACTGAGGTGCAAAAATTCTGTCAAATGTCAGGGATAAACATTAACATCTCCATTAATAGTAAAAGAACATCTAGTGCATAAAATACATGGAAGTCGAATACGTGGTTATTCAAGTTACAGGGTTTTCTTTACTTCAGACAGTTAAGGACTTTGACAGTTCAAAAGCACGATTTCATTAATGATTACTTGTTCAGATAAACAGACACTTATCTCTTTTAATGAAGGTCGTCAACAGAACAGTAAATCAGATTTCAATATGCATTCTAAAGCTATAAAATATGTAGTCGTTTTGAACATCTAGTGTTATATTGCTCTTATACCATTCTCATGTCTTCTGTGTGATACAAATGCCCTGATTGTAGGCAAACTCAAAAATGCTTGACCTTTGTCAGCTGTTACCATCTATATCACAGATTTTGCAACTTGTAAGTACATGTTTTTCCAGAAGATCAGCATAAAGTTGTCCATGCTTCACATATTCCATGGAGATTCACTTGACATTGAGTGAATACAGGTAGGATACAGTCACGGAAACTTTAAATAAGTCCTTATAATTTACCATAAGTCAGGGATCACCAACCTTTCGGACCTAAGGGACCACTAAATTCATAATTTTAAATCCCGACCCGTGGACTACTAATATGATTTTTAAAAAGATAAACAGTATTTAGTGTGATATAAAAAATGTAAATAATTCTTTTGCAAACCACCAAAACTTTCTCGCAGACCACCAGTGGTTCACAGACCACTAGTCGGTGACCACTGCCATAGGTAATAAATATAAAAAACAGAATGGCTAAAATGTCATTCTTGGAGAAAAATATATATTTCTCTCTCTTTTTTTATGGAATGCAGGTTTTTTTTTAATATGATTGACTGTTGGGAAGTAACATACAAACGTCAAAAATTACTGTTCTGTTTCATCATTCTCTCCCCAATGTCCTTTGGCACACTTCCAAGAAACAATATAAGAATGCAATAGCACTTTCTTCTTACCATAGGTTTTTCAGCAATTGATATTAGGGCACATAATGCTTTGTGTTTTATGGATATCAAGACTAAAAGTTATTTATATAGCTATCTAAAGTAGCGTCCATCACATGGTCTGATCCTGAATACCATAAATTAAAATTTTGGTTTGAAAAAGTACATTACGAATCATCTACCATTCAGCTTCCTTGGCAGCCCTGGGTTCTAGTATTATTAGAGATGTTTCAAATATGAGCCAGGGTGGCGCAGCAGGTAGAGTGCTGGACTGCAGGCCACTGAAGCTGACTGTAGATCTGTAAGTCAGCGGTTCAAATCTCATCCCCGGCTCAAGGTTGACTCAGCCTTCCATCCTTCCGAGGTGGGCAAAATGAGGACCCGGACTGTGGGGGCAATAGGCTGGCTCTGTTAAAAAGCACTATTGTTAACATGTTGTAAGCCGCCCTGAGTCTAAGGAGAAGGGTGGCATAAAAATTGAATAAATAAATAAATAAATAAAATAAATGCCTAACAATCTTAAATTGTACCAAGTATTTGCTTGATTTATAGGATAATATCCCATTATCATACAGAAGTATAATCTCAATTTCCTATGAAATAAACACACAGAGAGAATCTCGAATCAACACTATTATCACAGCATGAAAGAGTTACATGCATCCTGAAATAAGTATAAACTTCATAGACAATTACATTCAGGTACTTTTAAATAAGATCTAATAAAATAAAATAATAAAATTAAAGTTAGGCCAAGATGCTGGAAAAAAGGTATTTCAGGTAAAGTTAGAACACAGTTATGTAATCAAATTTAGAGAAAAAACATTAGAAGTAGAAATGTTAGCCAAGCTAATGATTAGTTTATTAAATTAGATAATGAGGAATTCCTTGTGTCAATAAGAAACTTTATGAGAAATGAGATGGACCTGAAACCCAACCTTCTATCCGTACCTGGCATTAGACAATCAGTTGTACAATATCACATGTAAATCTTCAAGATATGTTCTAGCTCAGATTTGTAAACAGCACTGGAAAATCTTTTGCAATTTTTAAAAATTAATAAGTAATTAATTTTTAAAAATTAATAAGTAATTAATTTTTAAAAATTAATAAGTAATGATTTAGATTTATATCTCATCTTTCTTCTATAAGCTAATACGTAGCACTTGATCTTTCCTCAACAATTCTGTTTATTAGGTAAGGCTGATAAAGAATAAACTTCTGAACTACCATTTTTATTTATTTATTATTAATTAGACTTCTATGCTGTCCTTCTCAACCAACTCATTTTTGTTTCTTCCTAGGATTTTTCCCACAAGTGCAAGCTATTTTTTTTTTTCAGATCATTCGAATGTCGATCCATTGGTTGCTAAAAAATAGATAAATCATTTTTTTCATCTGAACCTGACATCATGGGATGAGACAGAGTAATTGTACAAGTCACCCAGTTGGTTTTCATACCTACAACAGAACTAATACATACAATTTCCTGGTTTCTAGATGAGTGCGTGTACCACCAGATCAATATCTTAACCACTATGACATGTAATATGTTGCAATTTTATGAAACATAGTTTTCCAAACAGTGCTACCCATTACTTCATTCAATTGGGGCTTCCACCTATTTTTAAAGTGAATATGAATAGGTACATAAATATGTGTACTAATATCAAATGACTTAAGTGCCAAAGCCCACTGCAACAATATCGGCAAAAAGGCTTCTAGAATTGTTAACCTGATCCTATGTAGCTTCTGCTCCGGCAATCTCACACTACTCACCAGAGCCTACAAAATTTTTGCCAGACTCATCCTCAAATACAGCTCATTTGTCTGGAACCCATATCGCATCTTGGACATCAACATCCTCTAAAATGTCCAATGATACTTCACCAGGAGAGCTCTTGATTCCACCACTCTAAACTGAACACCCTACGAAACTAGATTTACAATCCTGGGTCTAGAAAGCCTAGAACTAAGACGCCTTAAACATGATCTAAGTATTGCCCACAAGATCATATGCTGCAACATCCTGCCTGTCAACGACTACTTCAGCTTCAACGGTAATAACACAAGAGCACGCAACAGATTCAAACTTAATATCAACCGCTCCAAACTTGACTGTAAAAAATATGACTTTAGCAATCGAGTTGTCGAAGTATGGAACTCATTACCAGACTCTGTGGTGTCAACCCCCAACCCCCAACATTTTTCCCTTAACAGGTTCCTTAGCGGTCAATAAGGGTGTCAACCCCCAACCCCCAACATTTTTCCTCAACAGGTTCCTTAGCGGTCAATAAGGGGCGACCATAAGTGCATTAGTGTGCCTTCCGTCCCCTGTCCAATTGCCCCTCCTATATTTTATATATCTTTTCTCCCATTCATATATCTTTTCCTCTATTCTTCATTGACGTATTCTATTCTCATATCTTTTCTTCCTGATATTTACTATTACATGTTTTTATTCTCTTTAACTTTCAATTTGTACTGGACAAAACAAACAAACAAACAAATAAATAAATAAATAAATAAATAAATAAATAAATGTATACGCTTGGTATGCAACAGAAGCATCAACATAGGTAATTTCAAGTTTCATTTTTGCATGGATTAAATCTAACTTTGTTTTGATTGCAAATGAAATAAACTCTTCTGGTTTATTTCATTCCTTCTCCATTTTTGTTACGAAAACATTGTTGGAAGTACAATAGAGATTTGGTTCACCAAAGATTCACCAAACTTAGCTAAGAATATATGCAAATCATTCTATTTAAATTGCAACCACAAGATGGCAACCTCTTCATATTTTAACAATACAATTTGCTTCTGAAAGTTGGGATTTTTTAAAAAAGGGTTTGAATTGAGTTATTGTGTATTTGTCCCATACATAGGTCAAAAATGTTTCTTCGATTTTTGCAAGGTTTTGAAATGAAAAACCAACCTATGCAAAAATATAACAGTATTGCATTTATCCCCTGTGAACTAAATACAGGATTGTAATGTAAGGCTTTAGTAGCTACAGTAAAATAATTATCCTACATTTACAATGTGAGCATATTACCTAGCAATCTCAATTCTGTATGGTGCTGTAAAGCATGGTGGAATAGTATATGTATTGGAAGGATAGAAGGATGGGTCAACCTTCAGGATCGAAGTCCTGGCAGTGGGCAGAGTTTATTTATTTATTTATTTATTTATTTATTTATTTATTTATCTAATTTATTCAATTTTTATGCCACCCTTCTCCTTAGACTCAGGGCGGCTTACAACATGTTAGCAATAGCACTTTTTAACAGAGCCAGCATATTGCCCCCACAATCCGGGTTCTCATTTTACCCACTTCAGAAGGATGGAAGGCTGAGTCAACCTTGAGCCGGTGATGAGATTTGAACCGCTGACCTTCAGATCTATAGTCAGCTTCAGTGGCCTGCAGTACAGCACTCTATCTGCTGCACCACCCCAGCTCTGCAATACTGCATTCTAACCACTGCACCACATACAGTGTTATGATCTCAAAGAGAATTTTTATAAAATGATACATGACTGCCTAGAAATTATCCAGAATATATAATGGCATTTAAAATTATGTTGAAAATGTGAACAATATGAAGGGACATTTTATCATGCTTGTTAAATATGTT
The DNA here is from genome assembly GCF_031021105.1 of Erythrolamprus reginae. Lineage (NCBI taxonomy): Eukaryota > Metazoa > Chordata > Lepidosauria > Squamata > Dipsadidae > Erythrolamprus > Erythrolamprus reginae. The sequence continues at coordinate 112,912,893 of NC_091950.1, forward strand.
TTAAAAATTGCTTTAAAAATTAAATTCAAATACATACTTTCATTCGTCCAGTCTCCAAACTTCCCTTTATGGGGAAGGTTGTTGAGAAGGTGGTGGCGCTCCAGCTCCAGCGGTCTGTGGAAGAAGCCGATTATCTAGGTCCCCAGCAGTCGGGTTTCAGGCCCGGTTACAGCACAGAAACTGCTTTGGTCACGTTGATGGATGATCTCTGGCGGGCCTGGGACAGGGGTTTATCCTCTGTCCTGGTGCTTCTTGACCTGTCAGCGGCTTTCGATACCATCGCCCATGGTATCCTTCTGCGCCGGCTGGAGGGGTTGGGAGTGGGAGGCACTGTTCTTCAGTGGTTCTCCTCCTACCTCTCCGGTCGGTCGCAGTCGGTGTTAGTGGGGGGTCAGAAGTCGACCCCAAGGTCTCTCCCTTGTGGGGTGCCTCAGGGGTCGGTCCTCTCTCCCCTGCAATTCAATATCTACATGAAACCGCTGGGTAAGATCATCCAAGGGCATGGGGTGAGGTATCATCAGTACGCTGATGATACCCAGCTTTACATGTCCACCCCATGTCCAATCAACGAAGCAGTGGAAGTGATGTGCCAGTGTCTGGAGGCTGTTGGGGCCTGGATGGGTGTCAACAGACTCAAACTCAACCCTGATAAGACGGAGTGGCTGTGGGTTTTGCCTCCCAATGACAATTCCATCCGTCCGTCCATCACCCTGGGGGGGGATTATTGACCCCCTCAGAGAGGGTCCACAACTTGGGCGTCCTCCTCGATCCACAGCTCACATTAGAGAAACATCTTTCAGCTGTGGCGAGGGGGGCGTTTTCCCAGGTTCGCCTGGTGCACCAGTTGCGGCCCTATTTGGACAGGGAGTCACTACTCACAGTCACTCATGCCCTCATCACCTCGAGGTTCAACTACTGTAACGCTCTCTACATGGGACTACCTTTGAAAAGTGTTCAGAAACTTCAGATCGTGCAGAATGCAGCTGCGAGAGCAGTCATAGATTTCTCAAGGTATGCCCATGTTACACCAACACTCCGCAGTCTGCATTGGTTGCCGATCCATTTCCGGTCACAATTCAAAGTGCCCTTCATGGCATCGGACCAGAATATCTCCGAGACCGCCTTCTGCTGCAAGAATCCCAGCGACTGATTAGGCCCCACGGAGTGGGCTTTCTCCGGGTCCCGTCAACTAAACAATGTCGTTTGGTGGGCCCCAGGGGAGAGCCTTCTCTGTGGTGGCCCCGACTCTCTGGAACCAGATCACCCCAGAGATTAGAACTGCCCCCACCCTCCTTGCCTTTCGTAAACTCCTCAAAACCCACCTTTGTCATCACGCATGGGGGAACTGAGATATCTCCCCTGGGCCTATACAATTTATGTATGGTATGTTTGTACGTATGTCTGTTTAATAATGGGGGTTTTAAAATATTTTAAAATATTTTAAATTGTAAATTATTAGATTTGTTATGAGCTGTTTTATTGTGTTGTGAGTCTACGGAGAGGGGTGGCATACAAATCTAATTAATGATAATGATAATGATAATGATAATGATAGTGATAGTGATAGTGATAGTGATAGTGATAGTGATAGTGATAGTGATAGTGATAGTGATAGTGATAATAGAGGATTTCACAGATCAATATTCAATTGAAGCCAAACCCTTTCTTTTTAAAATCATTTAACCCTTAGAATTAGCAGTTAGAGAAAAGTCACTGAAGATGGTTTCAATATATGATTACTATATGCACAGAGGTGGAAAGATTTGACACTACCCCCTTATGAGGAACGCTTAGCAAATTTGACAGATTTTGCTGAAATGGATACAGTGACTTCTTCCATTAAAGAAACCATCTATTATTTAATAACAAGGAACAGATTACTTGTCAGTCCACAACAGGTCACCAAGCAATGACACACAATATGACCCTTCTTCAGGAATCTGAGTTTTCTGATTCTTTCAGCCCAGCTAGTACCAGTTTTCTCATTTATGTTGAATAAACTCCAGTTACCAACACAAAGCACTTCTACATAAGGAACTATTCCATCTCAAACGCATCCTGAACTTGTTGTGGCCTGCCATTCAAGAGAAGACTGACTTGGTGATGCACCAGCGGCCTGTGCAGCCAGCACCCATGACAGAGACTTCTCCTCTTCTTGATGCAAGAGTCCGCAGAGCTAACAAGTGACAGGAATGATTACTCCAGAGGAGGTCTCCTCGGAAGTAAGACTGGGGGGTAATTGGCAGAACAGTAGAGGCAGCTGAAAAGCTGCAGGAAACAATAGTTTTGACTCGTATATCTGTCTTGAGTGTCTTGTGAATCCCTATTACTCTGCTTCGGATTTCTTATCATGGAAGACTCCTGGGAAATCTGCCAAGTCTTTGGAAACTACATGAGATAGCAAGAACTAATTGCATTGCTTTGAGTTAAAATTATTTGAACTTATGCTAGTTGCTAATAAAGATTAATTAGCAGCTGACTTTTTGCAAGGAAGGATTGTTTTTTGATTTGTGTGTGTGTCTCCACTGCTAAGCTGGTTATTAGCAGTGGTCCAGTGATTAAATTAAGTTCGTTCAAATAGTATGTTTGTTACATTCGTAACTGGGGGCAGGATGGAACCTATGTTGCCTGACATCAGTTGAGTTCACCAGCTGAACTGATTTAGTTCTGGGTCTCAAAAAATCTTCTTTTTTCCAGCACTGAATCTTTGCAAAGCTTTGGTGGTTTGTTTCCCTGCTTCCCAGTTTTTAGTTTAGTTGTAGCAGCAAGGCTGACATTAAAAAGCACATAATTTCCCCCTTCTCTTTTACAGAAGATAGGTATACATATAAAGCATGAATTGTTTTTACATTCTATATTACCTGAGTGAATTTGAAGGGTGGTTGGATGCCCCAACAGACTGGAATCTGGAAAATGATATCCTCCCACCTTACTCTCATTTTGTATGAAAGAGAGAGAGAGACAGAGAGAGACAGAGAGAGAGGAAGAGAGATTTTGCATCTCTTCCTCAGGTCAAATTCCCATTTTCAGGAAGATTCCCATACACACAGACAGCCCTAACAGGATGTTTTCAGTAATTGAAATAACTGTGCAGTGAAGTTCCATAAACAAAAGAGAAAGGCTGAACATCTTGAGCAATTAAAGAAAAGTTTGGAAAAGGGGGGGGGCACAATTTTTTAAAATGAGAACCTCAAGGATCAGAATTGTTCCTCTAAGCCATTCAAGATGAAAATGCTTCTGAAATGTGAAGGAATTTTCTTCTTGGACAAAGAGAGACCTACAGAAGCAGGGCAGCTGCGGGATGAAAGTCCCTTGGATACTGCAAATGGACAAAGCAGCTGGAATGAATTGCACAGTGGTGAAGGACACCATTCTTATGCATTAAGGGGCTTAAATTAAGCAAAGACATTTGGGAAATTCTGTCGGACTTACATGAGAATATATTTCATCTCTGAAGTGTAACTTTTGGAAAGCTTGCATCAAGCATCTGGAAGAGAAACTGAATATGAATATAAATAAAATAAAGGTACTGTAAAGAAGAAGGAGGAGGACGGGGAGAGGAGGGGGAGAGGGAAGGGAGAGGAGAGGTAGGAGGAAGAGGAGGAAGAAGAAGTGGAAGAGGAAGAAGAAGAAGAAGAAGAAGAAGAAGAAGAAGAAGAAGAAGAAGAAGAAGAAGAAGAAGAAGAAGAAGAAGAAGAAGACTGCTGAATATTGGATTATGGAGTAATGAATTATTCCAACAATGAAATTAGATGTTAAATTAACCTTATAGCACTTGACATTTATTAGAAAAACTGCAAGTGGTCTTCACACTTTTTTCAAAGCATTTTGCGAATCAAGACCATCTTGTGAGAATTGTGGACAGCAAATCTCTAGCGGCAAGTACTGTGTGATCAAAACCATTAAAGAAATAAGAAATTACAATATTAAAGTAGCAAATGAAACTCAAACACTAAATATTTTTTAAAGTATTCTATAAATACTACACCTAGAGTTCACTATAAATTACTTAAGAAGGCCTTTTAAGAAAAACATATGCTGGCATTCAAAAAGTCTACAATTATCCTCAAATGACCCTACCACTATCTGATCTTTGAATTTGGTTTGCTTTCAGAAGGATTTTATTTTCATTCATTTTGAAAGAGGAGACTGACATTTTATTAAAAATCACAAAGCCCTGACAAATTCAAATAGGAAGGAGTTTTTCAATGCTGGAAATTGGAACAAATTTGTCTGGAATTTATGGTTTTGCATTTTCACAGGCAAGAACAATAACAGGTCCAGCAGATCGACCTTTCCAATTTATCCTCTTTTTTCTTTTCCCTTCTTCTGGTCATCAATATTACATTAATACAATAAAAAGGTTTCTTGCAAAACTAAAAAAAATATGCTTTTCTTCTCTTTTCTTCAGGTACACTATTAAGACACAATCTTTTAATTTAAGCTTTTGCATTTGTCTTCAGTACATCTACTGTTATATTTCCCTGTTTAAATTTTGATTAGGTTTTAAATTATTTTAATTGGATAGGCATTCATTTATTTTTGTTAACTGGCGAAAGTGCCATTTTACATCCTGATCCACAATTTAGTAGCAAAGCTACTAAATAAAAGACCACAATTGCAAATTAAAAGCAAATAAAATGTTGCAAAGCAAATCAGAGCAATACTGTTCAAGTATAAGAATACTCTTTGCAACACTCTACCTAAAGCATGATGCCTAGAGTGGCATTACACCAGTGGTGGGCTACGAGCCAGAACACTAAATTGCACTCGCCGCCGTGGCTCATATGTGGCAGCACAAGTTTGCTTCTGCACCTGTGTAGGTAGCAAAATCACACACGGAGCTGCAGGTGCGTCCATATTTCAACATATGGGCCAGAATACATCCGGAACCGCCTTTCTACCGCACGAATCCCAGCAGCCGATAAGGTCCCACAGAGTTGGCCTTTTCCGGGTCCCGTTGACCAAACAATGTCATTTGGCAAGGCCCAGGGGAAGAGCCTTCTCTGTGGCGGCCCCGGCCCTCTGGAATCAACTCCCCCCAGAGATTAGAACGCCCCCCACCCTCCTTGTCTTTCGCAAACTACTCAAGACCCACCTTTGTCGCCAGGCATGGGGGTATTTCTTCCCCTAGGCCATTACAAGTTATGCATGGTATGTTTGTGTGCATGTCTGGTTTTTTATAATTAGGGCTTTTAGTTGTTTTATTAAATTGGATTGTTCCATATTGTCTTTTACTATTGTTGTTAGCCGCCCCGAGTCTGCGGAGAGGGGCGGCATACAAATCCAATTAAATAATAATAATAATAATAATAATAATAATAATAATAATAATAACAACAACAATAACAATACCAACAACAACAACAATATGCATGGAAGCAAAAAAACCCTCACCAAAACACAGGCACACCTGCAGCTCTGTGTACAATTTTGCTACCTCCACAGGTGCAGAAGCAAAATCGTGCTGCCCCCACAAGCACTTACGATCTGCAGCAGCGAGCACAATTTAGCATTCCGGCTTGTAGCCCACCGCTGCATTATACCTATAAAGCTAATACTGCTTACTCCGGATTGTCTGTAGTTTGGCAATTTGATTCTCACTGCCTCTAAGTTGACTCAGCCTTCCATCCTTCTGAGGTCAGTAAAATGAGGATTCAGAGTGTCTGGGACAATATGCTGATTTTGTAAACTGCTTAAAGAAAGCTACAAAGCACTGTGGAATGGTATATAAGTCTAAATGCTATTGCATTTATCCAAGTTTCTAATCTGGTGTTCAACATTCTCCTAAAACCAACATATTGGAAAATAGTGTATTTCAAAGAGCCTTAACTTCACAAATTACAATTAATTCCAGAGATTTTCTCCCATTTTTATTCTTCTACCAATTTTTTTTTGTCTGTTTCCAATGTTAATTTGGAATACTGACTCCTCTTTTTCATATTCCAGTCATTAGCATTTGGACTAATAAGTTTACTGCTTGTCTTTTAAATGAATTGAAATATGTATGCATTTCAGCTGTGAAGTGTTCATAAATATTGTTCCAAAGGGAATAAATTCTCAAATAAAACGTTTTTGAATAACTTGTCTATATTTTAGGAACAACCGCAGACTCATCTAAAGTTTCTTTCTATCCTATTAGGCCTATTTCATTTTTAAACATGCCACGATGTACTTATTATAACAATTTTAAAAAAACAAAAGGGAATAAGAGAGGAAAATATCACTGCTTCCAGAAATAATAAAACTCCATAGAAAAGACTGAAAATAGCATCTAATATTATTTGTCAGCTATCCAGAATATACCTCCCCCTAAATGAGAGAGGAAATCAATTCCTGGAAAGCAGTAGCTCTGAACTGTTGACGACACCACCACCAAAACCTACAACTATTAAAAATAAGAGTACAGTATTTGAAATTTTTGATGTTCAGAAATATTTCCTGGTGTTTCAGAGACATATTCTGTAAAAGAGAAGAGCTGAGCTCATAGAACAGTTATGGTGAACCTGTGGCACGTGGGCCACCTGATGGCACATGAGGCATTGTCCTATGTCAGTTCCAGCACACGTGTGCACTGGCCAATTGATTTTCACCCTTCTTTTTGGCCATTTTTGCTCTTCCCAGGCTTCAGGGCAGCAAAAATAATGGGACAACAAGGCCCATTTGTGTGGAATTTTTTGCTGTTCTCTCTCTGCTCTTGGGCCCCCACCTCAGGAATTTTTCCTCATGGCTCTTTCTAAAATACTGTTTGTTCTCATCTGCAATCAAACATGCCTTTAAAACTTTCAAATTCAAGTCTTCCTCTGGTTCGCATTTCAGCACTGTAGAAACAATGTTCCACATTTCATCAAGACTGTTTAACACTAACAACCACCTTCTGGGACTCAGAAATATTCATTCCAGGCTGTTCTAACTCCACAAACGAAGTTTGCATTTGCAATAAATGTCTTTTCACAGAGTCACCTGGTTGCAAACAGGCTATGTATAATTTTCTTATTTATTGCACAATATTGCATGCTGACACACTCACATGCACATTTCTTAATTTCAGCCAGACCTCCTTTGCAATCTTTAAATCAGCTACATTGATAAATTGTTCATCTTCTAAATTTAAGATGATATGAGTCATTGCTTCATCATGCTTCTTCTGTTCTCCAGCTGCTAAAACTCCCTGTGGTTGATTAATAATCAAATCCCACATCTCCTTAGCCTTCAGGAAACTTTCCATCTTTGCAGCCCAAATTATATAGTTCTTCTAACCCAAATGAGACACAGAGCTTCCCCTTAAATTCAACAGTAGCCATCCTGCAATCCCTGCCTTGTTTCTCTTTTAAACACAGGCAATCCCCTCATCTTAAATTACAATGCAGTCTTCAGTGTGCTTCAGTCTTCAGATTTTGTTGCAGAAAAATCAATTTCCAGAAGCACACAGAGATTACTGATTCAGCTGTGTTATAATTTTTTAAAATAGACATTATATATACATATGTATATGTCACATGTTTTTGCTTAATTTTAAAATTAAGGGAGACTAAGATAGATCTATTTCGACCTTATTTTGGCTTCATCAGCTAGTCATACCCTCATTGGGACTTGAACTTGCAACCTTTGCCTTGTAAGGCAGAGAATTAATCTTTAGGCTACAGTATCCAATCCCTTCAGTTCTGTACCACGGAAGGGTTACATGTTTTTTTGTCAAATCACCCTGGTACAGTGATCCCCCAATCATTGCGAGGGTTCCGTTCCAGGACCCCCCGCAACGAGCGGGTTTTAGCAAAGTAGCGCTGCGGAAGTAAAAACACCATCTGCGCATGCGCAGATGGTGTTTTTACTTCCGCAGCGCTAGCGAGGAGCCGAAGATTGGGGGCCGTGCGGCTGTTTTAAAACGTCGCCGCCGGCATGGGGGGCTTGCCAGCACCCCCCGGACCCCCAACCCGGGTTTGGGGGGCTGCTAGGAAGCCCCCCATGCCGGCGGCGACGTTTTAAAACAGCTGCGCGGCTTCCCAACTGAGTCCCGAAGACAAACGTCAAAGGTGAACTTCCGCGTTTGTCTTTGGGACTCATTGGGAAGCCACGCGGCTGTTTTAAAACATCGCCGCCAGCATGGGAGGCTTCCTAGCAGCCCCCCAAACCCGGGTTGGGGGTCCAGGGGGTGCTGGCAAGCCCCCCCATGCCGGCGGCGACATTTTAAAACAGCCGCACGGCCCCCAATCTTCGGCTCCTCGCTAGCGGGCAGGCAGGCGGCGGACAAGCCGTTCGCTGGCGCCGCTCGCTCGCGCTTCCCAGCTGAGTCCTGAAGCGAATTCGCTTCAGGACTCAGCTGGGAAGCGGCGAGAATGAACGGCGTGGGCGGGCGATGCGCGAGCGGGCGGCGGACAAGCCGTTCGCTCGCGCTCGCTCTCGCCGCTTCCCAGCTGAGTCCTGAAGCGAATTCGCTTCAGGACTCAGCTGGGAAGCGGCGAGAATGAACGGCGTGGGCGGGCGATGCGCGAGCGGGCGGCGGACAAGCCGTTCGCTCGTGCTCGCTCTCGCCGCTTCCCAGCTGAGTCCTGAAGCGAATTCGCTTCAGGACTCAGCTGGGAAGCGGCGAGAATGAACGGCGTGGGCGGGCGATGCGCGAGCGGGCGGCGGACAAGCCATTCGCTCTCGCTCGCTCTCGCCGCTTCCCAGCTGAGTCCTGAAGCGAATTCGCTTCAGGACTCAGCTGGGAAGCGGCGAGAATGAACGGCGTGGGCGGGCGAAGGGCGGGCGGCAGCGAGGAGTTTGCGTGGGCAGTGGGGAAACTCCTTGCTGATGCCCGCCGCTCGCCCTCCCCCCAGCAAGAGGGGGAGGACCTAGGGAAGCCACCCAGCAGCTGATCTGCCCGGCGCCATCTACGCATGCATGCCCATAGAAAAAAGGGCACGCATGCGCAGATGGTGTTTTGACTTCCGGGTTGAAAAATCGCAAATTAGCCTGTTCGCAATGGTCGGGAACGCAATAACCGGGGGATCACTGTATATTGAAAGAACATCACAGCTCCTTTTTTTTTGCCTCTCGGCCCAACCCAGGGTCATTTTCAAGGCAGTTAATTTATTCATAGCCCACAAACTACATTCTGTTTTTGCTGAATTTGAAAATTAAAGGAGACTAGGATAGATCTATTTTGGCCTTATTTTGGCTTCATCAGCTAGCCATACCCTCACTGGGACATGAACCTGCAATCTTTGCCTTGTAAGGCAGAGAATTAATCTTTAGGCTACAGTATCCAATCCCTTCAGCTCTGTACCAGGGAAGGGTTACATGTTTTTTGTGTCAAATATATATACAATGTATATATTATACATACAAACAATGCTACAAGCAGATTATTTCTTCAAGTAAACACAGGCAGAAATTAGTTTCGAGTCTCTGGACAGAAGCGTTCAAACTCCCATTGGCTAATTTAATTGCTATGCATATTCATCGGCTGACTTTGTTGCCATTGGCTGTCTAAGTTCATCAATATTTTAACACCTCCTGCAGATGTTTGGGGCTTTTTCAGATCTGTGTTCCTGAAGCAAGACAGCTTCATAAATTTCAGAGATTATATTAATACTGGCTCACATATCTGACTATCTGGGCTTTGCTACCTGCTAAGAAACCAGCACACTGTGAGCACACAAGGTTTTCTTGAAGTTTTCTTTAACATGTGAAGAATCAATACTATATAAAAGCATTAGCACAATAAGAGCTTGCCTTGTGAATAGAATAACATGGAATGGAATGGAATGGAATTTTATTGGCCAAGTATGATTGGACACAGAAGGAATTTATGTGCATTTCTTAGGGTTCACATGTGTTGAGATAAAGGACAAAGGTTTCCACTCAAGTTTTCTTCTTGGTTTATTGTCATTTTTATATCACATTTTTTCTCCAAGCATCACAAGTTAGGATTTATGGTTTTCTCTCTTACATGCTCCACTCTTTTATTAAATTTATTTTTATTACATTAGTATTGCTTGGGAAAATAGGCAAGGGTATTTCTCTTCTTAACAGTTTTTAGATATCATTTCATATTCATTTTCTTTCCTGTTTCTCTACTCATCTGTATGATGTAAGCCAAAGGTACTATGTAAAAATGATTTTCAGTGCTTTGAGTAAGGACCTATATATCCTATAGGTTTCATTCTTATAGCAACATTTTTCAAGGCTATTTCCTGATACTATAGAATTTGCTAACAGTTTGTATGCATATATGTGTGGGAGAGTATCTGGGTTTTTCCCCCTAAAATCTGAAACTATCAGTTGTTCAAAACTGAGGTATCTCAGATTGAAATCCTGACTAGTGGAAATTCTGGAAACAGATGGTATTTGATGGTGATGGTGAGCTATCCTAATTATGGGTGCAATAATCCATGGAATCCAGCACATGTTTATCTACCCGTTTGTCAATCCTTTCTTTCCCCCACCCTTCTAAACGGCTACAAATCTCAGATTATGTTCCTAGCTTTAAGAATCATTCTCCTTGAATGAAGTATTCATTAACAGCTTCAGTGGGTAAATGAATAAATCACTCCTTCCTTCCTGTCCAGTTTTCATTAGAACCACTGGGCAAGAGTCCAACTCTCAGCAGGTGAGACTGAATGAAA